>NC_089529.1:2066755-2437380 GCF_963924715.1 Thunnus thynnus
CCCATTATGGAGATGGAAGAAGAACAGTCCTCAGTATGGCAGGCAACACACTTTAGCAACATTAAAATCACCCACTTCAGGCTTGCTGATGCTTGGCAGTGTTTCATGTGTGATATTTTTCATTTGCTCAGTGAAATTTGGTTTGTTTGCTGGGCTGTTACAGCAGTCTGTCCTTTTTACTGTATATGTCCAAGACCCTGCGTGTCTTGTTGGTTATGACAGGTTGAATGTGATTGTTTCTGACATTTATGGGCCAGATGGTTGTTTTTTAGGCAGCTGTTGTAAACTCTTAGTAGTTTGTTCTTTATTTTCTTTCTTCATTTTGTCAGTGGAAAACAGCACAACATTTGAACTGACTTTGGTGTTTATGTATTATATAAAAGCCCCGGATAGCCTTGCTACTACTTTCTATACTTTCATATTTTAAAGCAGGTTCGATGCTATCTTTTCTTGCTTTCAGTGATATGACATCATTGCTGTTGTTTTAAGAGATTATATTTCCCAACTTTTTCCAGTTTTAATGTTTCAGTGAGTACATTGAAATAGGACATTTCCCTCGTAAGAAGCATCTCTAAACCGGGGGAAAATCATAATAAAAATCAGCCATGCTCTCACAGAAAGAATCATGAACTGTTAAATAAGATCAAATAAATTCAGTCTGCCTCAAAGAGATTGTGTAAAGTTTATCTGTTCATATATATCAGCCTGAGAACAAAGCCCGCACAGAATGAGAAAAGAGACAGTTTTGTTCTCTGGAGGGGGCCAGCACTAAACTGTGATATGGATTAGAAAAATATTCCCGCAACAAAGATGATTATCGTGGCAATATTAACTGGCTAATGACTTTTTGTCTTTCTGGATGTTTGCTTTCCACAGTCCTGTTTCAGGGTGGCACTTCATTGAACAAATAAATGTAACTGCATATGCCTCCTGCTTTATCCATTGGGCTTTGGCTGAGGGAATTGTCTGAGCATATTGAATTCATAGATCATTGTTGCTAGCTGGGGGCTTCAAAGTATCATTAATATTCTGATTCTGGAGATCTGTGAACTGCTCTCTCGTTCCCTCTCTATTATTACAGCCTCATTCCCAGGTTGAAAAGCGACTGCTGGAGATTTCAAACAACTTTTTGTGTGCTGACTTTGAAATGTGCCACAGATAGAAACAGCAAACAATGTCTTCTTTTGTCTTGTAAGAATGCAACTCATTGAAATGCAGTTATTTCCAAAGCTGTGGCTTTGTGTTGCTTGGTATGTAATCATTTCATTGATCAAGGGTGTCCAAGTCCTGTTATGTCTTGATGGATAAAGTTAGGTCGACTTAGGAAAGATCTACTTAGGATCAGTGGCTGTTAGTGGGGTTTGTCAGATTTATGCAGACAGGATTTACCCCTGTGCTTTTGCAGGGATTTGAATTGATTAACAGTTGGAGTTTTCAGACTTCAGTTTTTGGTTTAAACGTTTTTTTTGTGGAATGAATATTTAGTCTCCCCTGAAAGACGTTGTGTGTTTTGAACAAAAAAATATGTAATGATGTGGAGTTTTCAATACTGTTGTGCCATGTGAGAAAGTTAACTTATGGCTAACACATCTGGCTCATGTTAAGAGTAATGTTACAGAACTAATAACTGGATTTGAGTCAACATTAGTTTGTCTCTTTATTCTTACATATTTTGTAAATATGACTTTCTAACTTTTTGTGCACCGAGTCTGTATTTGCATCTTTAGACTTCATCCACATTTAAGAGGATGTCAGGAGTTATTTAAGGTTTCATTCACAGGTCAGATAAAGTGTTTGTGTTAAGACTGGGGGCAAAATCACCCCCCTCAAAGAGTAACAGAAATGAATAAAAAGAAAGGATTGTTAGAGATTTTCCTTTCAAACAGAATATAAATGGGATGAAAGATGGAGAGCTTGTTGGAAATTATATATTCCTTTTAGTGTTTCTTTGTAGAACTTTTGTCTTGCTCATAATGACAGCTTCAAACTGTCATTAAGAGACAAGACAAAGACTAGTTGAGTCCAGATCCCACTGTGTGCTGGTACCAGGTGCTGTTATGTCTACAATCAACATGATGAAACCCCACCAACATCCTGTCTGAAGTTTTCACTGTTGGCCTTTTTGCAGACTAATGACAATGTTTTTTATTTGTTTTATTTGTGGGCTGTTGCAGCTCACTGTTAATACCTTGATAATGATGATAAACACTTTGTTAGGTCACTAAAGAAACATCTTTTGGTGTTTAGTTTGCTCCCACCTCAGACAGACTGACTGACAGACTGACACTTACTTACTTTTTGGCTTTACTAAAAATACTAAATAAATAGGAAGGAAAAGTTTAGACCATCCTGACATGTCTGCATTGTGTGTTATTATACATTATCATACATTATCCCATTTATACTATAGCCACTTGCCATGGTATAAAAATGCTAGAATTTGAATTACCATTTTGGGGTAATATGCACTTGAAATGCATTTTTTATCAACCTCAGAATAAATGATACTTTTCTACTTCTACAAATCAAGTATTAATTTAGGATATAAATTATGGTGGTAAGATGCTGCATCAGAGCTGTACAGATATCAGAAATGAATGCACATATCCTGTAACTCAGAATCAAATTCTGATCAGGTCAATCAAGTCCTGTAATTTGCAAACATTTTCTTTTTGTTTATTTGCGTTTATTATTTTACACACATATATACATATAAAAAAGGAGCACTATATAAATAAATTGTTACAAATAAACAAATGTAATTTGCAAACATAAAACCGATCTCAATTTCTCACACAGTATTTCTCCCCAAAAAGCACAACAGAAAGTAACAAGTGAGGGAGTGGTACCGTAGCATGTAGCGTTTATGTTGGGAGCGGTATGCAGCTGACATTAGCTAACATTGATGTAATGTAAGTTTATAACTTACATTAGCTACATCTCTCAATATATGTTAATTGATTTCGGTAGCTTGCACATCTAGCTAGGTGGCAAATAGCTAGCAAGCAACTGAATCTAGTGCCCCTAAACATACAGTATATAATGTTGTGTAGGAAGCTAATATATATAGCTAATATTCACTAAATCTCTACTTTGGGTGAGGGGTGAGGAGATTTCTGAAGAGTTTTGGTACAGAGGCAGATTGCTAACATTAGCTAGCTAGCTTTGCTCGCGTCACTTACACTTAGCTTACTTACCTTACTTTATGTGCCAATAAAAGGTTGACCTAGTCCCAGCTGTCTAAGTAAGCGTTGCATCGCAGAATTTACATACTACTGTGTGTTTTCTTTTGGATGTTATTTTGCAGATGAACTCTGTGGTTTAGGTAGCCAAATTTTATTACAGAAGATTTGGCCGACATCTCCTCCCAGACAGCCGCAGCAGCTTCTTCTTCTGTCTTCTGCATTCACTTTCTTGAAGTCTGTGTGAAGGGGGTAAAAAAAAACTGTAACAAAAGTTTTACATCCAATCACAGTAATGATGTTAAAAAATAAATCAGACAATGCACAAGCAATTTAGTGATACTCCCTCAGTTGTGGTCTTGACCGATCTTTGAATAAAATCTTGAGTCCTTTTTGTCTGAGACCGAGACAAGACTGAGTAAAAATGTTGTTTATTCCGAGATGAGACTGAGACCTTCAAAAAGTGGTCTCGAGAGACCGATCTCAAGTACCACAAGACTAGTAGATATTTAAAACAAACCAACAAAAGCAAAACACTGAATAACAAAAAAGAACTATTGAAAAATACCAAAATACTGCACAGTATAAGCTTGACTGCAACTCTACAAAACAAACTGTAACATATCCTAGCCCCACAAAAAAAGTGTGCTATGGACTGGGGATGTGACATGATAGGTGGTGATCCAATTGAAATGTCAGTTTTCATTCCATTGAGTGCAACTTCAGCTATTATGCTGAAGATCACGCTGAACTTTGATTCAGTCCATGTCAAAGATGGCTCTTCCTCTTTCTTAATCTTCAGACATTCCATGACACTTCTGATTCACTTTGAAATGCCATTAACATAGATGTGAGCTCAACCCCTGGCTTTGAATCCTAAGGCTCTTAAATTTGGGAATGGTGGAGTGATGCTGAGGAGGATTGGTTGGGAGGGATTCACTTTCACTTTCATCACATTTTCTGGCTTTGCTTCTTTTCCATTAATCTTTCAAAAGGAGAGAAAAGACACTTCTACATGCAACAAGCTTCCATCTTTCAATATGTTGATGATGGCTCCCTTGTACTGTGGTATTTTGTTACCAGACGCTGGATTAAGTCAAGTGGCAGGTTACATGTCCATCGCTTTGCGCTGCTACTCAGATGCTCTTTTACAAAGGCCACTTCTCTTGGAAGATTAAGAACGGGATGTCTCCAAAGTTCCTCACTCACATACGTTTATGTGTTGTTTTGTGATATTTGATAAATGCACATGCGTTGCACGTCATGCATGTTTATTTTTGTTTTTCTCTCTTTTTTTTAATTTAGGAGAGTTATAATCAACAAATATAAAATATATATTAAATATTCACACACAATTTGTGAAATACAAGGATCTCAGATTCGTAATTTTTTTGCATTTAACCTTTATTTCCATATACAATCATATAGAAGTGAATATACTAACATAATACATAAATCATGTAACAAGTGTAATCATTGCATCTACCTATCTTCCTCAGGTTCTGTTCAAGAGGCATCATAGACATAGGCACCCAAACAACCTCACTCTAACCAATATGCAGTCACCCACATATTTAACCCTACACTTCTTCATATGCCCGTTGGGAAACTCTGGAGCTTAAAGGAGAGAGGGTCAGGAGAAATCTCAATTAGTTGGTCACTGTACCATCACTTTACATGCACTTATATACAATCAAAGTCACATCCGTATACATGACTCCAATTACATGTAGACTGCACCAGTTGAACTCCTCCCCTCCACTGAGATTACAGAGAAGTTGTGTTCTTAATCAGTCTCGGTAGCTGTAGTGTTACTGGTGTCCACTTAATGTTGAAAACATCTGTCTTTAGCTGGAGTTTGGCTGTAATGCTTTCCATCAAACATACACTTTTTAACCTTTCTCTCCATTGTTGGACAGTTGGACATTTCTCCATAACACTATTATAATGTCAGATTTTTGGTATCCAATATAAAGAATGCTGGCTCTAGAGGTCGGTCTATCCCCATGATTTGCTTGATCTCTGCCTGAATGTCTCTCCAATATTGATACTGTTTGGGTCAATCCCAAAATATATGGGCATGGGCGCCAATCTTCCCATATTTTCTCCTGCATAATTGTGAGGTGTTGCTGTATCTCGCTAACACAAAGGGAGTCTAATATACTCTCATTCCAGTTTTCCTTTCATACTTCCTCCAGCTAGGACTGCTGGTCAGCTTGTGACCATCAAGGCATGTCTTTTCCCACATTTCATCCGTGATACTAATTTCTAATTCCCATTTCTGTTTCATTTTTGTAGTGTTTCCTGTTATTGTTATCCCGTTATCTTGAAGACATCTGTAGAAGTGGGTTCTTTTCTATCACTTCCTCCATGGTCAACATGAAAATCTCTTCTAAATTAGATGGTAGTTTACAGAAGAAGTGTCAAACTTGAAGAAATCTGAAAAAAAATCCATCCCTGACAGACTTAATTCTTTCTGAATATGTTCATATGATTTCAAAGTTTCCCCACAAAAATGCTCATCCACAATAAATATCCCTTTATCTGCCCATTTTCTGAAGCCGTTATCTGTTTTGTTAGGTGGATATTCTGGAATAGCTGCTATATTTAATGCATTTTTAATCCATTCATTATCTATTTTTAATTTCTTCCAATAATCTTGGCTTAGGAATGGTAGCCCTTCCAGGGAAATACAGGGGCATGAATTTTGCTCTATACTCACCCATCCTATTTACATATCATTTGTTATCCATGCTATCAAGGTCCTCAGCTGTGCTCCCAAATAGTAGCATTTAATGTTGGGCAAATAAGGCCCCCTTTTTGCTTTGGAAGTAACAAAATATTGAGTCTAACTCTAGGTTTTTTATTTTGCCATACAAATTGAATCAATTTGTCAAGAGTGTTGAATGCTACCATAGGGACTCCTACCAGCAAAGATTGAAATAGAAAAAGCAGTCTAGGCAAAACATTCATTCATACAGTTTCAATTCTACGAATTAGTGATAAGGGGAGAATCTCCCATCTGAGCATATCTGCCTTTATCTCCTTCAGTAACTTTCCATAGTTGGCTTCATACAGTTTTTAGGTGGAGGCAGTAATGACAATGCCTAGGTATCTGAAAGCCTCCCTAGACCAATGAAGCCTGGCCTGGTTATCTAGTTTTGATGACCTGACAGCATCACTGCTTCTGATTTTGAGTTTTATAACCAGATATTACTCCATACTCATTTAAAACTTATATCATTCGAGGCATTGAGAACATAGGATCGCTCACATACAGCATGACATCATCCACAAATAGGGTATTTTTATGTTCCACCACTAGCTTAGCCTCTACACTTCTGTGTAGCAGGTAATTCATAGCCCTCTGTCTTCTGTTGAGCTTACTTCCCTCCATTTCCTTCGATTTCCCCTCCAGCTTTTCAATTCAAGCAGTTAAATCTTTCATATTATTCTCCACACTCACTAGCCTCTGTTTAGTATCTTCTAAGGCCTCTCTGTGTTCTTTTCTCAGTTCTCTGATCTCTGTGAGAATTAGCGATTCTTCCTTTTCAGACTCACAATGTCAGCTCATTGTGTTCTGTTAATTGTTAATACTTGGATAGTAGCATATGCCTCAATATTTATTTTAAATATGGCTGCTTTAAAAAGGGTTTCTCAGAGAGCGAGTTGGCTACACACCTACTGCTATCATAGCTCACCAGAAATCTCCAGATCCCTTAATTAAAAACCTCAAAATGAAAATCTCACATATTGTGGCAATTGTTTGGATGTTCACATGAAGAAGGATAAGGAACTGAATGTGATATACTTTAGGTGCTTCAGCTGCAGGCATACTGCTGCTACTGGTTACAGTTTTGCAAGCTATAAATGTAGGCAAATTAATACATTTAAAATCTGCTGTTCTGCTCGTCTCTACATATTTGTAAAGCCTCATTTATGTCTCTCAACACCAATAAACAAATGAGTCCATATGCAAAACATCACTCCTTACTTATCCATTGGAAAATGTTTTTTAACAGTCTTTAAATCACTCAACAAACAAACAAAAAACAGGGTTTGGAGATTTGTTAGATAACATGTAGAAAAGCACACAAAGTGTGGTTCCGGAAGATTTAAATAATTCAGATTTAATTAATTCATTTAAATAATTCATGAATGTATTCACTGGCACACCAGCTGTGCGTAAAGTGTGCAGGATTTTGGGGAGGTCAGAGTGTGATCTTCTGCCATCAATTTAGTCTAAGCAGCAGGAAGTGAACATACTGTAAAACTTCAATTAAAAGCCACGCCCCAATTAAACACTGAGTCCCTTTTACTGGCAGGGTGTGGCTACACGTTTTGACAAATAAACACAGGTCTCAATTAGATGCTAGGTCTCATTTTTATAGAAGTCTTTTGGATGTATTTTAACAAGATTTATTGTCTGATCCATACTCCAGAGCAGAAGGTGGCAGTAATGCACCAATAAGCTGGATGCCAACCACTGTAAAACAAGAAGATGATCGTAGCAACAGTGAATGAGTCACGTTTAAGTACAATGGCGCCAAAGAGGTATGACCTGAAATTCAATCTGTCAGTTGTCAAATTTGCTGATTAAAACTCAGGAGAAGCAGCAAGACATTTCTTCATTGATTCAAAGAGAGTGAGAGAATGGCGAAAAAATAAAGTTTAACTTCAACGCCTGTCTGAGGAAGACGGTAAAAGGGCCAGACTGCATGGCGGGTGGAGGAAGAAGGCTAGCAATGAGCTAGAGCTAAAAATGTGCGAATGGATCCACAGCATGAGGCACGACATCTCAGAGTCTCCTGCAAGATGATCAGGATGAAGGATAAAGAAATCTATGCCACTGTGAGTGACAAGAGGGATGTGGAGGACTTTGCTGCTAGTGCTGGTTGGCTTTACAGATTCCTTAACTGCAATAAGTTTTCTAGATGAGGAAGATGGTGATGAGAAGTAAGAGGAGGACATTTGGACTTGATCATTTATCTTACAGTATACCGGCAGGCCACATGCCTGTGCAGTTGTTTTACTGGTAGCCTTCATTCATGTTTTTTTATAATTTGTTTTATATTCATGTGTTTCAGCCAATAAGTTCCGGACTACCATATAGCTATGATTTGGTTATCATTGTTCAGCCTTTGGCCTACAGTATTACCTGCCTAGTAGTAGTATCTGCCTACCTACCAATAGGCTTTGTGTTCTTTTAGTTCCCTTATCTGTTAGGAAGGCTATATGGTATGCAGTTTGTTAAACAATGCAAACACGGTACATTAGGCATTCTGTAATTTATTAACATACCCCAATGATTTAAGAGGCAATGTGGTCTACCTGATTTTTTTTTTTGTTATATGCAGAACTGATTTGTTAAAATATTTTTTACACTCCAAGTACAAATAAAGGTTGAATTAACTACAATAACGGCTCTCATCTTTTCTAAGGTAGGCTTCTGGTATTTTGATACAGGGCTCGCTCTGTCTCTGTCTCTCTCCCTCTCTCTCTCTCTTTCTCTCCTAGAATGAATTATTCATAATTGATATGTTATTCAATAGCCTGGTAATTTTTATACAAGTAATATTCAAAGTGGTTTAAATAATCAATTTGATGGTATTTCCTATCTTTGCTGAGCAAGAGTTGTGTATGAAAGGAATTAAAGGCCTGCCCTACATAGAATCCATTAAACACATGGAGGGTGCTTCTGCCTCCGCAATCTGCAGGTAGCCTATCAGTGCATTAAATTAATTTATTATAATTATTATTTTATCATTTATTTATTTCTCCTGGTACAGTTGCTCCTACAGTATCCTGCACCCTGAGCTTGTGCCTTCACTGCCCAGCAGCAGCTCTGAGTTTATATGACAGGTCAGGTCAGGTCCTACACTAATGAGCAGAGTCCAGATTTGATTTAGAAATATTTGTGGGTAACAAATCAGTTCACATTGAGCTTTGTGGGTGACTGGCAGGTACAATTTTGCAAACTGGACCCATCCAAGACTCTTCTTGTGAGATTAAAAAAATGTACTCGTGTTTTAACTTATTATTATTTAACTTATATTTTTCACTGCATATAGGATGGATAAATGTGTCTTGTTAGCTACTTAGAGTATGTGGCTGATGTAGGCCAACTCATACATGGCACAGGACCCCTTGACTGTCACAAGGTTTTTAGCAAAACTGTGCACATGTGCATGTTGTTTAGAAAACAGTGGGCTTCATTATTACAGTATGGTTAATGTGATTAGTTATACTGTGTGTCCTAAAATGAAAATGCAGCAGCTACAGCTCTAGAACTACATTGAAGCTGATTGGATGTCTTGTTTTCTCGGTCGTCATGCTTGTGGATTTTGCACCACAAATACACACTTTACATTCGTGGAAAATGAATAGCAGTTAAGGCACCACTTCCATTGTGACATACTTTTTCATGGCGGTGTTTTGCAACAATTTATTGCTGGCATATTTCAAAAATATGCATGTGAATTGATAGTTGAATACATGAAAAGATTGCAGAAAATGCTCCCTTATGTTTCTTTGAATATGTTTTGAGGCCAAGCTGTGAGTTTGTGGTGATTCAGATCTATATAGCTGAATTCAATAAGAAGGAATGCAGAAAGTTGTTGTAAGCTTTGCAACTCATTTCTCATTTATCCTCTCCAATCTTGACTCAGACAATCTATAAAACATAAAAGTTCAGCTTTAAAGACTCTTTGCGACTAAAATATCGCCATAAATAAAGACAATAAAAATTCCCAAGTCTTACACCATGATGACTGTGGTAACAAATGAACAATACAACATCTGGTGCCATGGAAAGTCAGTCTGTTCTTGTTAAATCACCTGAACATACCAACATTGTTGCTATGAGGAGGATCAGCTGAGCATTCCTCTCACAGTCGCCCTTCTCACAGAGCCCTACAAGCCAGAAAGACAGAAAACTGCATGATCTTGTTTAATATCTTACTGTGCATGACAGGATTTATAAGAAATTAGGCCATCTACATAATCAATCATTCACATGTTGACTCCTACCCTTTACTGATTCCTATTTTAAATTATTATAATAATCAAAAATTAAAAGCAGAGATCAAACTCTTAAAGATGTAGGTCAGGCCCTGGCACATTGAAGCTTTACACAACACAGAGGCTATCTCAGTTGTGTCTTCACTATCAGGACACATATATCACATTATTGCCACTGGATCAAAGTCTTTTAAGAATATGCAAGTAGGCATTAGAATAAACTTTTCTGATCTTGAACACATGGTGGTGACACACACAGTCTAATGAAGGCTACAGGGGGAACGTCTCATTGAATGTCACTAACCCGTGAGATGTTTTGGGAGAAAGTTTCTCAAAGATTTAAAAGGGTTTGAAAGTCAGCCACTGTCAGTTCATCACTGCTGTACTCAATGTTGAATATCGCCTGGTACAAATATTAAATATTAACAATTACATCAAATAACAAGAACATGACTTTCTCACTCTTTCATGACTTGTCAGTCTGGCTATGTTTCCATCCTAGAACGTTCCTCTTTGTATTAAACAAGCTAAGCCTTCCCTCTTTCTATTCAACTGCGAGATGGATCATTTCCACATTTCCTCTTCCAAAAAAATACAATAACAGATATTGATAACATATTTGTAGGGATGGCAACTCCAACAACATCCACCTGAGACTGAAGGGTTTTTACTGTGCAGGCTTTTTAGTTAACTCACTCACTGTGACCATTTCCTTCATAGAAAATACTGAAATATGTCTCGACATCGCATTTTGTTTTCACGTGGTGACGTGCTACAAGTCACATGTCAACAGACTTCACACATAATGATAAACTTCAAAGTCAAATAAGTTGAAAGCCTGCTGCTGCTGCTATTTGCCTCCTTTGTTCTCTTGTCAGTAATTAATGACTTTAAAAAAGTCTAGGAAGAAACAAGAGAAAACAGCCAATTGTGGTCGCTTTAACTATTTTTTTTTTAGTTCGTTCAATATAATGGGAAGCGGTTTGGACATGTGAGTCATGCATGCTGAACTCCTCGAAGTTTCTTATTATTAATGGGAAACTTCTGTAACAGTGTGGTTGAGGCCATAGAGGCAACTACTCACGATACATTCACAATAATGAAAGGACTTTAGAGAACAAGACTTGCTGCGAGGGGGGAAACTTTTTTACACTGTGCCCTTACTGTTACTTCCACAGCCTGACTTGAATTTGAAATGCTATCACAGCAATTATGAAGAGAAAAAGAAACAGAAAAAAACAAGAAAAATATATTGTTGAGCACAGAGTAGAGCTCTCAGGAACCGTAGGATAAGGCACCGAAGACAGAAGCGTGAATATTCCTACCACTAAGTTACATCTACACAGACATTTTTCGCATTAGTTGTTCTGTTTGTTGTTCTAATTCACTGAAATTATAGCTCAGGAACACACTCATATATTTATTTAATTAGAATACACACTTCGCTGAGGTTTCTGCTCGTTCATTTTGCTGTCATTATGTACTGCTTTATATGTTAAAGTGATATACTCAAACAGTATCAGGCCGCACAGAAAGGCAAAGACGAATAAAAGGAAAAATGCTCAGTATTTAAATCTTAGTTATTTTATGATGCATTTTACAAGCCAGCATTATATGTATATACTACTGCCCCATAATACATATACCATAAGAAAATATTTACATACTAACCCATTAATCAGTCTACTAATTCTCCACCACTGCATGAATCTCCTCATTTTCACCTTGCTGCTTGTCAGTTACTGCGCTGAGGTCACACTGCACACAGCATATGGATGCGTGTCGGCACAGGTCACTGCTCCAGATGTGCATGAATTTCAAATTTTTCCCAGAAGTAAATATTAGTAATTAGTGCCTCACTCCCATTGTGTTATTTGATGCCGTCATTTGGGACATATTAAGCATTCTTCACCATCAAACTCTGCTTTTTACTCTCCTGTCACACGTGAGACTTAAATGATTTGACCTGAAACACATGCTCTCATAAAAGAGCACATTGCTTGATTAAACTAAAGATTATTCTAATGTAGCAAACCACAGTTAATTAGTACACCAATAAATGATAAAAGAAGTTATTAAATGAGGTACAGTAGCCAATAGATGTGTTTCTTTTTTGTCTTGTAGTGTAAATTGTCAAATGTCAAAATAAAGGTTTGGTGCAGGGTTCCTCTTGATTAAAAAACAACTCCTCAGTTATAAAAACAGCATTAATTTGACAACCATGCATAGGAATGGAAATGAGATGTTTTAAGGAGTATTATTGTTCATCCAGCCCTTCCTCACAAGAAAAACAACAGTATAGATCTAAAATTCAGCCCAACAAAAAGACCTATAGCTATGTTTAAGGCCATAGTAATTATGACCCGGGGAATTGACGTAGTAACGTCAGTATGGGGTGACTTGATGAGGTGATTTGTTAGGAGGAGGCAGGTTGGATGGATGGCTAGATGATTAGAGGAGAGTGGACTTTCCTGCAGGAGACCACCGTTCACTTCCTGTTTCCAGCCGCAAGTATCATATTTCCAACCGCAAGTCAGGACATTTTTAAAAAAAAAAACGTAACGTTGTGGTGTTTACTGTTGCCATGACAACAAAGGTTATGTAATTTTAAGGAAGTATAAACCATGTTTCAAGTGATCATTTTAACCCAAACCATGATCTTTCCCTAACTCTAACGAAGTGGTTTCTGTGCCTAAACCTAAGCAGACTTTAACCACAGTGTCGTCACACCATAAAACCTCATTATGTTTTAACAGTGATTTATTTGTTAAGCGGTATATTACAGTCCTGTGGGTAGGCCTTGTTTAATTATGAGGATGTGTTGTGTTCATCATCAAGTGTGGAATGTGTTATAGTGCAGCTGGGTTGTGTGAGATTTCATTTGAATGCACTGGAACCCCCTTCTGATATTCTTACATTATCACTTGAGCGTACTATATGCACATAGTGATCAGGTAGTTTTAGTATTTCAGTGCAGATCTATCTGTCTTCAGTGTTCCAAACCTTTTCTGGAGGTCACTACCAAACTAAGATGAGAAGAAAAAAGGAAACAGGAGAACAAATGTCATTAGCTTTAAAATGCCTTGGTAGTAGATGTGTCAAATGAACACACAGGTGTGTTCAGGTCATAGCGTATACACCATCTCTCAGCAAATTACTCCTGTAGTCTGAGTTGCTTAATTGTATTGATCCAGCTGTCTTTTTCTTCTTGGGTGTCGATTATTTTGGCCCAACCTAAGAGCAAAACAAGTTAGGGGGAATTTACAACAAATTCAAAAAACCATGAAGGGATTTTTTTGTCTGCACTCACAAGCAAAGTAAACCTTTGTGAGCAGAACTGCATTGAGATTACACTGACTCCTCATTTAACGGCTCAAATGCCCTCTAAAATCCAGCAACACCTCAGTATCACTTCAAATGCTGGGCTTGTGTGTTGCATGAACACCCAGTATAGAAGTCAAACTCATATGCAAGTACAAGTACGACTTCTATACTGGATGTTCATTTGTGTGCTTTTACTCTACTAGCAATTGGGCTGAAAGATGGAAATACTGGTCTCTCAGAAAGCTCATAAACTATTGACCAGATTGCCATGAATTTCAGCATAGATATTCATGATCCATGCAGTATGATACCTAATGATTCTGCTGAGCCCTTGACTTTTCCTCTGGCCACAATGTCAGGCCAACATTTGCAATTGCACAAAAAATGACGGACTCATTTCTAGGGCTGCAACTAACAATTATTTCCAGTATCGATTCATCTGTCGATTATTTTCTTGATGAATTGATTAGCTGTTTGGTCTATAAAATGTCAGAAAATGATGAAAAATGTCGACCAACGTTTCTAAAAGCCTAAAGATGACGTCTTCAAATGTCTTGTTTTGTCCTGACCAACAGTCCATATCCTAAAGATATTCAGTTTACTGTCATAAGTTGTTTTCACATATGAACCCCAGACAAGGTCCATCTGTGTTGTCACCTACTAGAAATACTCTGTTTGGTTTAGGCAAGGGCTGGTGCCTGGAGGAGGCAGGACATGATGCAAAAAGTAGAAGAAAGTAGAAACGGCTTTTATTTTACTCAAGAAGTCTCTCCCATTAGCACTACTTTCACAGCGGAGCATTCAGGCTCAGTCAAGACAGTGCAGCCTAGCTGGCTTGCTGCATTTGTTCAGCTCCAGCCACATGATAGAAACATCATCAACACGCCCACTTGCTCGCTGTGACTTTGCACCCGGGAGCTGGCAGGGTAAAGTCTGTTCAATGTCCAGTCCGGCTGATTCGGACATTAGCATTCACACATACAGCTCCTCTGGATAATGTCTGGAAAATTTGAGGGATTGCAGTGCATGTGTGAAATGGGCTATGGGGCTATAGAGGACCACTTGTGCTGGAAGTAGGCCCCTATATTGCAACACTCTCAAAATTCTTGTCAAGTCTGGTTTGTGTTCATGTTAACAGCAACAGTGAAGACAGGAGCTGTGAGCACGGTGCCAAAGCTTTGGGTCTGTCCTGTTGGGGGCTATTAATGTGACTCAGGCAGGTCTGAAACGTGTTATATTAATGTCTGAATTTTATATCAGTGTAGTCCAGATGTCACTGACTGTATCCAGGATTTCACAGAAACATCAGTATTGATGTTGTGTTTGTTGCCCACAGCTGGCTGAGTGTCAGATTCTTTCCTTTGACTTTATTCAATACCTGCAGCATCACACAGCAGCACAAATAATAAGCATTTGGGCGCACGGCACAGCAGTGGTAACTTCATTTACACTGGATTGGCCAGGATCTGATGGTAATTAATATTCTGTGTTCTGCTACCCATCTACTCCAATGACTGTATATAAAGATGTTGACTGTTACACACAGATTCAGGTTTATACGATGGGATTGTTTGTAATAAAGCAGCCTTTATGGATGAATCCTGAGCTCAATCAAAGCTGTCAGGACATTTTTATTTTAAGTAAGTAAAAGTCCAAGATAAGCCTAAAACCCGATACCCACTTGTCCCCCCCCATCACCCTCCTCATCCCTCCCCCCACCCACCATCTGGCTGAAGATTTCGCCCTTGCTGAAAACAGTCCTGTGTAAAACAATACAAGGGCTGTGTTGATGTGGGCGTGTTGTTGAAAGTGCCAGTGAGACAGTGAAACAATCCAGCAAGTCAGGTTCTTGTAACAGATTATTACATTTAAAGGCTGATCAGAAAAGCAAAGCACAGCAGTTTTTAATACTCACAACTCTGGAAAGTTGTCACACGGCAACCCTGTTTATTAGTGTGCACATGTGGAATGAGTCTGTATCCGCAGACCCCTGAAAAGTATGAACTGAACTGTGTGCTCATCCACATTCAAATCCGCAGCTGTCCGCAGACATGGAACATGGGAAGTATGAAAGGGCCACACACACTTTTTGGCCCCCGCACTTCTGAAATGAATCCGACACCCATGTAGAAGACTAAAGAAACCGGAAAAATATTCATTCAAATTATATATTCCTTTGAGAGGCTGGAACTTGCTGCACACTCTGCCTCCATATGTATTTTGTCTTTTATTCAGATGACATTTTGGCCCTCAGGCCTTCTTCAAGATCAACAATCAATGATTGATCGAATGATTGATCTTGAAGAAGGCCTGAGGGCTGAAACGTCATTATGGATTAATGGATTATGGTCAGAGGCAATGTTTTCTTGAGTGAATGAAGGTCTACATTTATCAGACACACCGAACTTGCAGGGAGTTGGTCGAGGTGGACGGCAAGCATGCAAAGCACAGGACTTTGACACCAGAGACCGGGAGTCTCATCCGTGGTTAGGTTTGGTTAAGGTTAGTGAAACATTGTGGTTTGGTTAAATGTTAATAAATACCTGGTATTAGGGTGTTATGGTGGAATTTTTCTGTCTTAAACCAAACCATAATCTTATCCAGACCTATAAACAAGTGCATTGAGTGCTTAAACATAACCACAAATGTGTAATCATGCTGTAGACACTACGCAGGGATATTATACTGCAAGATAAGACACTCTCACTGAACATTTTACTCATACATTCAGTATCAACACTTTTTCAATAGGTACTAGCCACTATTGAGGCTCCAGACTCCAGTACCAACTTTTATTCATGCAGTAACAAAGAGGGATCTGATTGTGCATACCATTGATTTAACAGATTCAGTTTTTGAAGAAAAAAAAACGTCTGAAAATGTTATGTTATTGTATGAATAACCTTGCTTTCAGAAAAGATGGAGAACTGAGATTTTATCAAGATTTTGACTGAATTGTGATTTGAAATGTTGAAATGAATGAGCTAATGATTTGTCAGTATGTTCATACCACCTTTAATCATAATACATATTTACAAACAGACATATCTACATATGAGGCTTTAAAAATGAGAACAAAATGATCATATTTTGATTGGATTTTACAGCTCACAATGAATGACAGGTATTGATGTGGATAGTTTTGACTGCAGGATTCTCTTGAAGATTTCCAGAACTATGCAAGCATTCAGCTATGATCTTGATTATTATGCTGTATCTTCCACTTCTCAGTCTCTTCCTATCTAATACACCCACTCACAGGCTTTGTGTGCACCACTGACTATTAATCTAACATACATTATCGTCAGCAAGTGAACAAAGCTAATTATTCAGATAAATTAATAGATAGAATGGAGTGTTTTATCACCCCTGACTGTGTAGGTGTAGATTCACATGTTGGGATCATTTGAAACAAATGGTCTGCTGAAAACCTTTACAGCAGAGCCATATTCACTCAGTATAAACCAGCACCGCTTTGTAACAATAGTTTGTTTGTTTGTTACAGTACTAGATCCATTTGGAGATCTAGTACTGTATATTGGCATGATGCAGTGTCGTTGTAGAGCTTTTCTATCTTTCATTTTGAGCAAACAGAATCATGGAGCAACAGCCACAAAATAAAGCACCAGGAAAGCGAATTAAAGAAGTAGCATATGGGATAAAAGTGTGTCACATCACAAAGTGTTTAGAGAGATAGAGGGAGGTTTGAAGTGTTGCAGAAACATCAAGCTGCACATTTAGTCTGCTTTCAACAAAGTTACAATGAATGAACGTATAGCCGTCAGATGACATGGAATCCTTATTTAACAGTAAGATGTATGTCTGTGTGATCACACCTTAGATGATGTGCCATAATTTAAATAATCATAAATCCTGGGCTGCATCTCGGAGCTTGTGATTTCTGACTCGTCTTGCCTTGAATTTGGGCTGTCAAATTGAACTTTCTCAGATTTTCTTTTGAATTTTTGAACTAAAGTTTGCGACAGATGATTTGAAAGTTGTACATGTTGAAAGTCACTCTCAGTTTTTTTGAACCTCTTATCAAAGCAACAGGAGAAAAAAAAAACAGGCTCTTGATTTCTGGGGAATTCCGAAACGTCAAAATATTTTCAAATAGGAATTTGATGTTGATGATTTTTTTTTTTACCCCTGTTTCCCTTTCCTGGTAACCATTTGGAAAAACTGAGATGTAAAAAAAAAAAAAAAAAAGATCCTGTAAGTAATAATTCCTGTACCTCCTGGAACCTCTTGAGCCTAATTAGGACCCAAAAATAGAGGAGGGTAAAACACAGCACAAAGAAAAAGAGATGAGATGCTGAATTCAAAGAGCGAATCACTTCTATAGCCACAGGCTTTTTTTTTGCATTTGGGGTAACAGCATGATTCATTTGCAACACCCAAGGGATCTTTCAGTGGATTGCCAAGTCTCAGGAGAAGAGATGGGAGGCTTTTCAGAGGGGGGGGGGTGGCAGTGTGAGTGGCAGATCTGTAGCTTTGCTCTCAAAAACCAATGATTAGAGGAAATTGTAGATACAAATATTGTGCTTCCGACCCTGCCACAAGGGCTCAGTGATTCAGTGTCAGTGGTAAGTATAGATCAATGCACTGCAGAAAATAGGCCTTTGGTGTAACCGTAAAGGCTTATTTCTGAATTGAGTGTATCTTCTGTTGCAGAAAGACACACAAACATTTAGCTGCAAACTGTCATCTAGGTGCATGCTGCAGCAGAACAGCCGCACTAATTAGATCAAACCGGAGTAATAATCAATGCTCACCGTTAATAGCATTATTTGTTCTACTTGTTTACTTCATGACTAAGCCAGATGCACTGACCTATGTGATGGAATCCACAAAAATGAGAAGACCTCTGAGCAGCTGTTACCATTAATTATTATTCTAATCCTTCTCTGCTCTAACCAATTTGTGAATCTGCATTTTTATTAATTTATCAAGATCGCATGTGAAAACAAATTGAAAAAGGGCTGAAATGTTTAATATGAAAATACTGAATCAATTTAAATATTAGTATTTTTGTCAGATGTTGGTGTTATGTGTAATAGAGAGCTTATTCATTAGAATGAGCAATGCTAGATTCCAAAAAAGATGTGTAATGTAAATGATTTGTAATGCAGTTTATCTAAACACACACATGAAGATGAAATCACACAGTTTTTTTTTAATCTTTTGCTGTCATTTATAGACTGACAGAGCTAGACATTAATGTGTCACACATCACCTGGCATGCTTTTAACACAGTCCTCAGAGTGGTGATAACATACGCTCGATGACTCTTGACATCGCAGACTGAATGACCACACACACACACACACACACACACACACACACACACACACACACACAAAAATAAAAGGAAAAAATCACTAGTGGTCTCTCTTTGCCTCTGCCTTCTCTACCTCTCGGCTCCCAGGTACTTCTTGTTAAATCTCGTGACCTTTTGACCCACCTCACCGCCTCCACATCCAGCACTCTTACCTTAGCAGCTTTGCACAGGCACTAAGCCAGACCAACAGGGATCTGTGATGGATGTGGCTCGACAGGAGTCAGGAGTTTTGATGAGTTTTCAGCAACTTGTCAAGAGAGGGTTGGGGGGGAAAAAATGCGAGACGGTGAATGAAAAATGAGTCTCGGAGAAGTACAATCAAGATAAATGAAGGAAGAAACGTCAGAAACCTTATGTGCTTGCAGACGACTCATATGGTCATTAAAGCCTTATTTCCATATGATGTACTGCAGAGTCTTGTCTTTATGCATTCATATACAGTTATGTTATGCAATCTGGGCTCTGCTGGAGAGCTGAACAGTGCTTTACTGAGGATTATCTCGCCCCAATGAACCGAGATGATCACGTCTGAAGCTTTGACTTTGACTGAAGTCATAACTGTAAATCCGTTTGCAATCATTTGCAAAATTTACCTCCATGTATCTATGACAAACTGAATTTCTACAGCATGGTGATCAACTGTGAAAGCAATCGTTGGGGCATATTTGGAAGACATGTTTGTGAGTGCTCAGCACTATCTTAATATTTGTTGTAGCTATTAAAGTGGTGTAGGTCCAGATCAGCATTTGTAGGATTGTTTTTCATTTATTTTAGGGGAACTGCCAATTTAATCAGATTTTATTAAGTTGAAATATCAGTATTTTATCACTATATGCAATTTTCATTACTAATGTAGACTCAGAAGCAAATTATATAGGCCATGAAATAAGGGTGGTACATATGGTTGTTCAGGAGAATGAATTGGACAAAGATGACTGTCAATATGATGGTAACCAGATAGATTTTACAATTTCTGGTCCAGAAATAATCTCTTCTATGAAATAAGAGCTCATTAAGATGTAAAATCTCAAATAAGCATCTTCATAGTTTCTTATTTATTATCAATGATTTGACTACAGGCTTTTAACTGATGACATCACAGATCAAAGACTTTCTGATGTCTGTCTGAGTGTAGGCTAAATTCACAAATGATAATTGAATTGTCACAGGGAAAGACACAGGGATATTAATTTTAGAAATATTCATCTGAGTGATATTTCTCTTTACACTGAGGGATAGTTGTCGAAACAGTAGTTTGAATTAGGCTTCGGATGGATGTTTTATATTGTATGTAATATAGAATAAAGAAATGCCATCGCCCCGTAATTATTATACATTGTGTGCTGTTGTCTTCAATACTAGTGGCCATATGGTAGAAGGATGATCATTAAATGTCATTGCCCAAATGAAGCATAAATCAATATGATATTCATAGAGGGTATAGGAGTCAAAGCGACTGTGAAAGAATGGATGCCATTTTTGCTGGTCGCCATTGATTCTGTGTTATGTGGCACATTTGACAGCATCCTATGTCATCCATTCATATTTTATTACCAATACCTGAAATACATGTTACCATTTATTCAGCACTATCAATTGAGAATCCATTCAAGCGTCTGTTATTGTGAAATCTAAACTCAAATGAATGGATTAGTTTTTCCATTTAATTATTTCACCAGATGGAATACTTTTGGGATTTAAGCTGAGAGACTCATCAAACCCCTCCAACAAACATTTTAATACTTTTACATTTTTAATTCCTACATTCTGGTGCATAAATGGTTGCAAGATTCACCTTTGAGCCTTCTAAAACAGCTGTAAATAAAAATGATTTTTTTTCACATTGGTATTCAAAAGCACCAATAAAAAAAAAAATCCCTGAAAACTGGGAAAAGTCATTAGTGCTCACAGTGAACTCATCCCAAAACATGAAAATTAAGTTTTGCCTGTTTGCTTTCACATGCTTGTCTTATTTTCAAAGTAATTTTGAATTTTCTTATGTAGATATATTTCTGAAGCACTCACACCTGATAAGGACAGGATCTTCAGTGGCGTCATCCAATTATGATGTTTGACTTGACGATGTGAGCATCCACACATTCCTCTGCTCTCACAGTAATTAGAGTATAATTTGTCTCAAAACCAGCAGAGTGAATTACATGTAATTACATAAGACAGCTATATTACAGCTATCTTGCTGCATGTTTTGATTGTGAAAATAGTGTGTGCTGCCCACTCTGTGGGATGTGAAAATGACAATTCAACACTCTCACAGCAGTAAAGGCTACAGCAGGGCTTTTATTACTGTACCTCTGCCAAGGAGGTGATGATTTCGATGATTGTTTGTTAGCAGGATGTCTCACTGTAGAGATGTTTTAAGGGTTTTGTTGCATGACAGATCTTTCTTTTCTTTTTTTTTTTACGTTTTCTTTTTTTTTTATAAAAAACTACTCCGACTTAGCACCACCCTGTTTAAATGTGGAAAAATCCCAACCCCCCTCGGTGGCAGTATTCTTGATGATAGGCTTGTGAAATAATATTCTTTGTGTTAAAGGACAGGTTCACAGTTTTTCAAGTCTGTCTTAAAACAACAGTCAGGAGCCCAAATGAACATTGAAACATGTTTTTCTTGCTGTAATCATTTCTCCTGTTCATACTGACCATTAGAAGATCCCTTCATAATAAACTTACAATGTAAGTGATGGGGGACAAAATCCACAGTCCTCCTTCTGTGCTAAAATGTATTTAAAAGTTTATATGAAGCTAATATGAAGTCAGATCAAGTAGATATCTTTCAACGTTACAGTCTTTTTAGTGCCAAAATCTCTCTTTTTGTTACTATACTTCCACCACAGCTCAACAGGGAAACACTGTCTGAGGAAACACAAAGAGGGAATTTGATGCTGAAAAGACTGTAAATGTGTCAGATATCCACTTGATATGACTAACTCAGACTGCTGAAGACTCATATAAGCTTCAATAAAACTTTTAAATGCTCTTTAAATCCACACTGTGGATTTTGGCCTCCATCACTTACATTGAAAGCACATTTGAAGGGGATCTTTTAATGGTCAGTATGAACAGGAGGAATGATTACAGTGAGGAAAACCTCTTTCACTGTTCATATGGACACCTGACTGTTGTTTTAAGACAGACATGAAAAATTGTGAACCCATCAATCTGTGTACCTTTGTCTCAATCGATTTCCTATTCTGAAACGAGAATCTGAAAATGACAAACAGGGCTTTTTCTATGTTATCAATGTTTGCAACCATGTTTTAGAAATGGAAATAGAGCTGTTTTCCATTTGATTTTGTCCTCAAAATAGAATGTTGTGTTGTTTACTTGTTACGGATTTTCATATAGTGAGTCAAACATGAAAAATCCAGTTTCAGTTACTACAAAATGCAAAATTGGGGCAATTTTAAATTATTTTTGTTATCAGAAGGTGAACTGGAACTTCATTGTCGGCATTTTTAGCTATGATTTTTAGGCAGAGTAGCAGCAGGTCGGGGCAAGAAAATCTGTGTATGTTTCATAATTGTTTGGCTCATTAGTGTATAACCAGGTAGTGATACTGGTGATACAACAATTATAGCAATGAAATTTATAAGAAAAAAAAAAGCTTTAGGTCTGAGGGTGATTCAATAAATTATGCATTCATGTGTGGTTTGCACTTAACAGTTGTGCTCATTGTGTAAGTGCCTATAGACATTTGTGTATATGTTTAGTAAATTGGCATTTTCCTCTTCTCATGAAGGATGAGGAGCAGGGAGGAGAGTCTGGAAGTGGAGGTTAAGTGGGCTGTTGAGCGGGCTGAATCAACTATTTGAGAAGAGGTTGAGGAAAAGAGAAGTAAACTTGCCTATTTCATGAATCAGCTGAAGGTGTGAAACAACAAACGACAGCTGTCTTTTGTGTAGGGATGGGTATCGTTAGGATTTTATCAATACTGATATCAATACCGATACTTATCAATACTCCTATTGATACTACTCTCCATAATTTGATACAAAAAAGTAAAGACATGACATGAAAAGTTGTGAAAATATTCAACAGTTATTTATTTATGAATATAACAGTTAAATTAGAAGTGCTTAAACCCAATGCTAACTGTGTCTTGAGTGAATAACTACAGATTTATTTTTATAACGATTAGGGCTGTAGTCAACCAAAGAAAATCTTGGTCGACTGAAATTCTACCTACTCTCCTATCAATCGATTGGTCACAGGCTAATGCATGTAACTATGTTACGTCGTTAGCAGGTGATATCTAGTGTCGGCAACATTTTTTGCCAACGCTAGATTTCAAACAAAAGCCAGAGACTATATCGTGTTAAGTTACCGTGAGCTATGAATTCACCACTTCTGAGCAGATGGCAGAAGATAATGTTATCTGGGAGTCTGACAAGCCCAGGCAGGGCCTTTCTTCCTGCGGGCAGCTCTCCTGCTCCTGCCTCTGTCTCAGACTGTCTCCTAGGCCTGCTGGTTGCCTGCTGCTGGCTGTGCAGTGCTTTCTTATTTTTTTCTGTTTTATGGTGTGTGGCAACCAGCATTAAGGTGCATCACTGCCATCTATGCCAGCTATATCAGAATGAATTAACGTTACATAGATAGCGATAGCAGCAGCGTTTGTCTAGGACCTTATCGATATTTCAGTACTGACTAGTCAGGAACCAGTACTGATTTAGTACGGTTCTCAATACCCATCCCTATTTTTGTGCAAGGCCAGTTTCTTCAGAACTTAACTGGTTTTCTTAAGAGCGATGAATGAGGTTCTCGCTAAACCTTCCTGAAGTGACAACTCACCTAGTGTCCTATTGCTAAATCTGTTCCAACATAAGAAAGTTATGAGATTAGATTTGTTTCATAATTGAACAAAATCACCCAAGAATCAAACAAAATACATTTAATTGGAAGTGAATGAAAATAATTTGAAACAAAAAAAGAGCCCAAAGGCAAAACTTACAATAAAACTATACACTTGATTACAAAATTCTTAATTATTATGAATCAAATCTAATCCCATAAAATGTTAAGCTCTTTTTTGTTACACATTTTTGAGTCACTGTGTTCATTGTTGTTTGTTAAAATGACAATGATAACCCTTACTGTAAGCTGTTGCAGTTGTTAATTACTTGAATATGCTGTTGAACATAAGTTTAGATATTTAAGAGGATTATTGCCTCAGATTGTTTAGAATTAAATATATTTACTGCAAGTCATGCCCTTTGTGTGTGACACAAAAATATTTGCGACATTAATGCCTTCTGGACTGGGCTTCATTTCCCGAAATCATCACGCTAAAATGATCTTAGTCCATGGAGTTACAATGGGACTAAGATCGGCTTTGGTCTGCAACAACACTCTGAAGAACTATGTTGCCAGTAACACTCACCCAAAAAGTGGGAATATCAGTCATACACGTTTGTTTTTTCTAATTTAACTTTTCACAAATGGATAAAAAACAGCTGATTTTGATCTAGGCTCAGAATAGGATGAAAGAAAAGGCATGAGACTGGGGACATCATTCCATTTATTTTTATTGGGCAAAAACTTGTATAAAATCAAAGGCTGTGTCTGCCTGAGCAAATTGGGACAAATCTAACATTTGGACTGAAGTGTCTTGAGCAAACTGTTTTCAGTAACCACCTCATTAAAAAAAATACAAAGGACAAAGGATGGGTCACCTTTGCGTGGATACAATACATTGGTTGCCGGCTAAATGATGGACAAACTTGTATTGAAACATGTTTAGAAAGACAGATGTAAATGCTGAATGTTTATTGCAGAGGAGAGCTGAAGGAATGTCCTGAGTTGGGATGAGAGGATCAGGGTTCAGCTCCACAGCCTTTGAGCAGGATGACCACAGCATCACTACAGGACACATGTTCAATTCAATTCAATTCAGTTTTATTTATATAGCGCCAAAGCATAATGAAAGTTATCTCAGGGCACTTTTCACATAGAGCAGGTCAAGACCGTGCTCTTTAATTTACAGAGACCCAACAATTCCCCTATGATCAAGCACTTGTGAGGGAAAAGAGGGATTTTAATACAACAGCTTAGGTCATACATCAATAAGCTGCTGGAGCATCTACACAGACACATTTAGACATGTATAGCACCAATTCCTCCTGTTTTTATTATTCAATTCCATTTTAA
This sequence comes from Thunnus thynnus, assembly GCF_963924715.1. Taxonomy (NCBI): domain Eukaryota; kingdom Metazoa; phylum Chordata; class Actinopteri; order Scombriformes; family Scombridae; genus Thunnus; species Thunnus thynnus. The sequence goes on from NC_089529.1 coordinate 2,091,788, forward strand.
ATTCAGTTTTATTTCAATCTGTGCAGCAGCTGCATCTGCAAGTGTTTATGAAGCATGGACACACTGCTTAGCAAGGCTAACGTTAGCTACATAGGCAACTGTATTTAGCTTTTTCGTCCCGGGCGATATGGGAAAATCACTATATATGACTCTCAAGCTATATGCTGTATATTTACATAAACACAGAATCAAATCAACCGACAAGACTCACCTACAACAGCGGGATCTGTATGTGGCCATGACCAGATATAATCCTTGAATACAGGCGTGACGATAGGCGAGACAAGTGGCCCCCACCAGCCAATCAGAAATAAGTTGAGTCGGGTGCTTAGACCCCACCCTCTCAGGCAGCCCAATAGAAATGAAAACAGGTTCCTTAGCCCCATTTTTCATATTCCGATTTTGTTTTCAGAATAGGAAATCAATGGAGACCAAGATATATGGATTCCTATTCTTTAATGGATGTCCAAATGCATTGAGTCTTAAATGTTTTATTGGTTAATTGTTGTTTCATCTTGATACTGTCGTAATGTCTTGGGATTCTTGATGTAACTATATTATGAATGTAATACAAGAACAAGTATGTGTACAGTGTACTGTGTTCTTGTTGAGTTGCATTGTGGGAAATTCAGGATCCGGCCTTTCTGCACTTGTACTAGGGACCAAAATTCGACTGTCAAGGAACTGCTGGAGCTGGTTAACCCAAAGTGAAGAACGTGTCAGGAGACCGGGATGTCTTACGCAGGAACATTTATTGAAGCTTGATTGATCAAGGAGAACAGAGTTACAGTACAAGTGAAACACTATGCAATGCCACTCAATTCTACCGTCTACCTCTGGGCATGAATATTTAAACACTTCACCAAATCCTTACCCTTACTACATCCAAATAACCAAAATAACTGAAGTCTATACACAGGTTACCTTGAGACAAATCTGACCATCTGCACAAAGCCCCACATATCTCTGCCCGACCTTGGTTCCCATAGGAGACAGTCAGTCACATCAGCCTCTGTTGCTTCAATTTTGACCGTTCTTTTTTCCTTTTGGGGTGTCTCTTGCAAGCCAGCTTTGTAAAAGTGCAGTATTAGATCACTAGAGTACCCCTTTAAAAACCGCTGGTGCTCCAGATAAACAATAGGAGATAAACTGTAGGAATTCAGACATCTCATCTAAGGTTTCCTTCACAGTATGGTGTTATGGACGAACACCTTTTTACAGGAACACAGTCTTAGAAGAAGATGGAGTTATTTCCCCCTCCGACACGGATCTAGCTCACATAAAGTCACACTTGGTGCACTGGATTCATGCTGACAATCTATAAAAGTTTTGGTTGTAGTCAAGACCACTTTTTGCAGTTCAAGGCATTCAATCAATTTGGAGTTAAGATCAAGTCCAATCGGGGTTGAGACCAGATGAGCTTGAAGCCAGAAAAAGTACTCTAATACCAAACCAATGCATATCTTTCCAAATGTGAGAATTATGATTCAGGAGTTTCTTAACTGAACGGAGATGTAGATGTATGTGAAACAGTTCTACACCTATTGGAGGGCCAGTTCAACCTATAGACTTAGCGCCTTTGCAGCAAAAAGGTACATCATGTCAAAGATGTAAGAAAAAACTGTGCTCAGGTTGAACTCACCTGTAGGCCAATGACTCCCAAAGAAATTGTATAAAATTCTAATCCATTTTCTAAACGGCCAGGAGTTCTTGTGATGGCCTATGCACCACATTTTCAACTGCAGGATTGTTTTTCTCCCCTCCCACAGATTTGTGCAGTGGTGTTGATTAAAATCTTTCCAAACTCATAATGGAGATAAATGCATATGGCTGAACCGAGATTATGAGTATTTAACAAGTGGCAAGGACTTAGGCAACAGCCGGTTTACAGGATGTGAAATTCTGTGTTTCCTCATAAGCCAGCTGCATTTTTTTTATCCAGGGTTTGTGTCTGTTGAGGTGAAGTTTATTCTGCCTGAGAACCTAACTGTGCTTTTCAAAAGTTAGTGTTTGCAGGAGTAGCTTTGCAGTGTTGATTCTGCTGTTCCCAGCTCTAACACCCCGCCCAATTAGGCTCTAGGGGAAATAGTAAGGAAAAACGTATTGTAGTGAAAGTGAAACTGTTAAAAATAATTTTGCAAGTTATTTCTTGTTCCAGTTTTATGATAACAACAAGGAAAAACTAAGCAAGATTACATAAATCTTTAATGACCACATGAGGAAGCTGGATAAGCATTACAGAAGATGTTTCGATCCATTGACCCAAGGGTTGTGGGACCAGCATGCACCACTGCACTGCACGTGGTCCCAATGCAATATCCAGGAGCAACATTAATGCAACACAGTGTAGCAATCCAACTCAAGGTCTGTTTGCCCATAATGCCTTTATTCTGTGTGTGTATCATATATATATATATATATATATATATATATATATATATATATATATATATATATATATATATATATATACACACACATTAACTGCTCACAACATCCTCTTACAATACTACATGTGATGTGCACAATATTATAATGCTCTCTATAAAATAAAAGTCACACCTCACAGAAGTGGTTTTAGGTCCCATTGCTTGTAAAATCCTGAATTTATGAATTCACAAGCATGTGCTCTAGATTTAATCTCTCATTTCTGTGCCCACATTATTCTAACATAATGCCCTACTTGAGAGAAGTGCCTAATACAAATAGTTTTGCAGGTGTTAAAATGTAAGGGGTGGCTCTATTCTGCTCTGCACAGGGAACCTCACCTCTCTTGGCGATTCAGCAAGCAAATGTGATTGCAGAATTACGCTTGTTTCACAAGTTGCATACTTATTAGTCAATTCTTACGAAAGGGAGAATGTCAGAGCCCATGTGGTGGAAGCCCGACTCCGCCAGGTGATTCAGGACATGTTGTGGGTCTGCCTCTTTAGACAGTCATTTTCCACTAATGTCTCCCACCTTTGCCTCAGGGGAATTTACTGACAAGGTCTCCTCCACCCTAAAAGATGGAACCTGTGTTCTTTGGCAAAAGAATGAGAATTGTTCTGCAGCTCTCATATAATGGGCCGTTTGCATCAAGTCACTAGAGTGTCCTGACACCTACGATCTGGGGAAATCTCCACAAAACATAGCTGGTAATGATGAATTTAAATGCAAATGGCAACTTGACGGGGGAAACAAATTACACCCATCACTTGGCTAAATTGCTCCAAATTGAGGACAAGTCCCCAAACCTGAGCATATTGCACCACTGGTTTATGAAAAAATAGAATATGGAAAACAAGGTAATAGCTAATTTTACCTCCTCCAGTTATCATGCCCTAGGGAAATAAATGGAAGGCACTGATTTTGATGTATGATTACAGATCATACATACAAATTTGAATTGTTGTAATGTGAGAAGCAATGCCCATTTCCTGTTTGCCAGCACAGGGGGATCCTACATTTGTGTTGTCTTCTGTCTGAGTGAATAACAACAGGAAAAACATTTACAGGCTCTTGTCGACATTGTTTCCTCTCCTGTGGAAGACGGCGCCTCATCAAAGTGCCTCAGCAGAGTAATGGGGAATCATGGCCAATGTTTACAGTCACATTCCTTCTGTCTCTACAAATTCAGCAGCTGTTGCAATGTGGGATTGAACAAGTAGCTCGGGTTTGCCTGATAGATTGACTGTGTGACACATTGTTGACCTTTCTCCATCCCATTCCAGCTGCCAGCCATTTATTTCCTGCACAAATCCAACAGACTTAATGTGCGGTTCATTGAGAAGAGCTAACATGGGAGGGGAATATTGTCTCTTTTTCCCCATTAAGCCACAGAGGATAAAAGAACACTCTCCTCCTTTTCACCCCTCCCACCTCCTCCACTCACTCCATGTTATCCTCAGAGCGGGGAATGCAGGGAGACTTCGAGATCAGCGGCAGAGTCAGGCGCGGAATACAGATCAGCAGCAGGGAGAACTGATGCCCAGACTATTTAGCATACCTAATTGACCTCTAGCTCAAAAACCCCTGCGCTGTGACTAACCCCACCTCCTGCCTCCGCCACCCCCGATCCTCCATAATATTATTTTCTGACTCAGTGCTTACAGCCATTTTTAGTGATGAGTGAGCTTAATCATGGTTCAATCCGTCAGTATGTTTGTCTGCTGTGCACTTTGCAACAAAATGAAACCCTTGTGCGCCACTGTTTTGTTTGTTCTTTCCCACTCCTTCTCACACCCTCCCTGCTTTCAACGAGAGAAAAGAATCAGGTTCACTGAGCCTTGACAAGAGAGACAGTGATACTCACCTTACATGTTTCAAAGGTATGGTTTGTCAAAAATTACCCAAAGCAAGAACTAAATCACATCAGTGTAGTTAGTCCAGTTTGAGCCCTTATTAATCCTTTGAAACCATAACGTGCTTCCATGTTTAATATTCCAGCCTGTATCGTATCGACGTTTAAATTCAAACTCGGGCTGGAGCGAGAGTAGTTAGTTTTATGCTTAATGAGGAGATTAAAGACTTCACAGTGTTTCAACAGAGTTATCAGCAACAGTATTGCACTGTCTCAAATAGCTCTGCCACCGCAGTAGGATATCCCAGGAGGCCTCTAAAAATATGCAGTAATTAAGTGCTCACCTCATTCTAATGGGATTATTAGCGTAAAAATATCCAAAGACGTATTTTTAATCTGAAGAAGCAAAGGAGGAGGAGAGGAGCTGTGCCAGATATTTCACTAAAGAGGAGATACACATATTTCTCTCCAACAGTGCTGTATGTCATGTGAAATAATTATATGATGAGGTGAGGAGGCTGAATTACTTAATATCTCTCACCACCCACAAGGACTTGAAAACTTACATTTACTGTTAAAAAATTTAAGCTAACCTATGGCTGTCTTTTTGATCACGACATGTAGTATAATATATACATTTCATCGTGCAATCCTGTGGTGTATAATTACAGTAAAACCAAACATAGTAGTTTACACTGAGTTTTCCTTTGTAATGAATAATTTGGGGTTTGCTCCCTTTCAGTTTGACCTCCAAGTGGTTTGGATAATCTGGATAAACATTGGCTTGTTTACAACCTGTATAAATGTCAGACTGCTCATTTCTGGCCTTGTTGGGGTCCATTAAGCAATGTTGGATCAGCAATAACAATACATTAGTGAATACAATATTATCCTAACCAATAGAAATGATGACCAAAACTGTGACCAAGCTGTAGTAAACATTCATTTCCCTTTAATTTCATTTTCTAAAAGATTTACCCAAGTTATCACCAGCATCCACCAGACATTCTTTCTGAGTCATGTTTGAAAGCAAATAAAGAAGGTGTCTTTATTTGATACCAAACTTCAAGTTTAGGTCTTTATCATGAACCTTCTCCTGCACTACCAGGGATTAGACTCTTGGCTGAGGTTAGTGAACCAGCATGGTTGAAATGCTTCTTAATAATAGCAGAGAGAAACAGAAAGACCCAAGACAGCATCTACAGTAAACAATCCTAAACTTCCTCTCCAGAACTCTGAATGAATGTGTGCGTGGTGCAGTGGCATGTCCAGTAAGGGCTGTCAACTCCTTTTATGTGGTTTTGTGACACAACTCTCTACAATTAAGAGATATGAAAAAACACAGCTAAGGGTGGAATTAGAAGCCATGCAGTGGTGTGTACACAGTAATTTGCAGAAAGTGGTTGAGCCACAAACATGCTGTGATCACTTGGGATTTATAGACTGCCACTGGTTCAATATCTAGCAATACAAAGCAGGACCTCATTAAGACAACTTGTTGAAAACACTGAATCCAAGCCACTGTTCCTTTCCTCTCACCACAAAAGTCATGAATCTGTCCATGTAGGGTGCAGTCATGACAATGAACTGCCAGTGAAATGGACAGTGAAGCCACAGTTTGATGGACCCTGGGCTGTAAATCTTTCACCAGGAACCCTCCCAGTAGGCGCTCTCACCTAGGAAGATCTTACACAGTACATCGTTTCCGGGGCAAATTTGTGCACAGCTTCAGCAGTAAATGCATGACACTGGTAGCTGAATCATCATGTATCACTCCAGGCTCCATAACTGTTACTTTATGGACTAATTTGAACCTTTTAAGGATAATTGTCATAATGGAGGTGCTCTCTATCACAAATGCAATGCACCATACTGCAAACAGAAAGCAAAAGAGAAAGCTAATTCAGGCTTAAATTCTATGACTGCAGAACAGGATAATCTGATACAGGGGCTTCAAAACTTGTTGCTATAGTATATTTGGGGATTTAAGGTGTTAACAGGCAATACTCTATACCTATATTTAATATGTTTGCTATGATGATTTCCACACCAATCAAAATCTAAATTCTGAAACACAGAAACATATTAGCATCTTTATTTTTTAGGTTGGTAGGAAGCTCCTCAATACAGAGAAAGGCAATCTTCACTGCTGATTGACATCTCTGAGGCTGTTGAGTAGAGGTTGGAGGAACCTAAATATTCTAAATGGCCAGAATAAGTACTTAGATGTCATTAACTGTCTTGTCTGTGGAAACATATTTAATGTTACAGAATAGCAACCAGAATCACTTAAAACAACCACAAGGTAGATGAAATGGAACCACTTCAGATTAAAAAATAGTGACGCCATCTAGAGTTCCAGACCATTTAGTATGGATAAGACTAGTTTATAATCTCTCCTAATCATGTTGTAAAGCATGATGTATTTTTACTTTGCTTTAACACTAAAACTTTATGATGTAAAACCTAGCTTGAAATGAACAAGTAACCAAGATACCCTGAACGAGAAGACATGAATGTGACAATAAAGACTGTAAGGCGACAGGTTTTTGAGGGATTATTTCCTAGAGAAGATTTTTATTTCTTCCTGTAGGTGTCAGGTGATTGACAGTAAGCAGCGTGTAACGTGATGTGCGTGCTGATTTGAGAACGCCTGACTTGAGCCTAACTAATTTACAGTACAACTTTGAGAATCCCAAACAGTAAAGCTTCATGTTTTCTGTGGTAGATTATCTACTGTAGTTTGGATAATTTTCAGGTCTGTGAAAGGTACGTTTGCTTTCCTTTTGAACGAGAATTAACTGTGGAAAATGGCTTCTACTGAAAGGATGAAAATGAGCCATGGTGTCCTCAATTAGACTGAATATTGTAAAGAAGAGGGGAAATTTATGCTACTAAAATACTGGTATTATGTTAAGCTGGTTAAACTAAATTAAGGCCCTTGAAAATTAAATATATTTTGTGAATTGACCTTGTCATATGAAATACCACACATTAGCTGCAATTAAGCCAGTGAGTCGCATGTGCTGATTCACTGTTTGCTTTGATTATAAGGCTCATGAGCAAAGGTGTGTGTCTGTTTATGTGCGTCTTAACTATCCTATCACCAGGGGTCCGCTGAAAACAGATGTGGTTATTCATAAACGCCTCATCTCCATCGTTGTTCCTTCAGGGGTATTACATTTAGAACAATGGAATTCAAGTTGCCTCAGCTATTTCTCTGCATCAATATGCTCACCTCGCTTGTGCTTTTTTCATACTGGACAGGGGATTGAGGGAGATTTCTAAGTTTTTCACGATACACTGCTGGTGAGAGCATCCATGTTATGATTGTAAATTAGGCTCTTTAAGAGTATGCTTGATGTTTTCAGCCCAGTGGTGAGAAGCCATCATGTTATTTTAAGCCCTCTAGATATAATTACTGCACTTTCGCAGCAGTCAGTAGGTTTACATTGATATATTGAATTGATTGTGTATGGCCCTAATATTAAAACCAAATATCAACCTGTCAGTCCTTTATCTCTGATATGGTGTGGTATGTTTAATACTAACTGTTCACTACTGTGGCAGCTACAAGTGGGGGGATCATATCTTGAATTATAATTCTGGAGCAATGTTGTTATCACGGCTTCATTGTAGTAAACATGTACATATTAATATTAGTCTAGGTATTCCAGCACACAGTGACATCTTACATCTTTTGTGACATCTTTTGCAATGCTGATATTGATATGATACCTGAGTTTCAGTACCAATACTGAACAATACTTTTTTGATTAGTTTAAGGAATATAGTTAAAGTGTTGTTTTTCAAAGTCACATTCAAGAAACAAAGGTGCTCTTCACCTTACAAATGCAAACAAAGAAAATATCTAAGGTGCCCTGAGTCCTGAGTATATTAGAAATGCCTTTGATATTGCATGGCTCACACCAATGTATTTTGTCTAAAAGCCTGTAACATCACATTATGTAATAACACCCACATTTTGTAATATATTATTACATATTGCGGTGGTTACACAATGCAGGAGTTGCACTTTTTTATGATGACAATGTAATAATACAGCGCATTATGTAATAACCAACCAAAATGGATGTCTTTATCTGTACATGTTATATTTTTAACAATTAAAATAGCTAAAAAAGCTAAATTAAACTTCCCAATTATTGAATTAGACTGGCGTTATAGTTGACTCTGATCTTAGTCTGAACAGCCACATAAAAGTAGTAACAAGATCAGCTTTTTATCATCTTATAAAATACAGTCAAACTCAGGGACTCAGGGACAGTCACACTCATTGATGTTTTTATTTCAAGCAGGGTTGACTACTGCAATGATCTTTTGACAGGGCTCCCCAAAAAGACCATCAAAAAGGTTCAGCTTATTCAAAATGCAGCTGCTAGAGTTCTTAGAAGGACCAAAAGGTCAGACCACATCACTCCAGTTCTTAAGTCACCATACTGGCTTCCTGTCAGCCACAGAATTGAATATAAGGCAATGCTGTTTGTTCACAAATCAATACATGGAGTGGGACCAAATACATTACAGACATGTTTAAGGAGTACACTCCCTCTCTGGTCAAGTGGCAGTGGACTCCTAGTAGGACCCAGTGCCAGAACTAAACTTGTTGAAGCAACCTTTAATCACGATGCTGCACATTTCTGGAACGCACTCCCTTTCTTTTTCAGGGTGTTGATGCAACACCTTGCCATGTAAAAATAAAAGAGTTTAATTATACCCAGGAGTAAGAGTGCCTTCAACTTTTTTCTTGTTTCCAGCTTTTTGTTCATTTAGCAAAAGAAGCCAGAAAACACCAAAGGAGGTGTCCTGACACAAATGGCTGACTAAAGAAGTATAAAACTGGCAAAACTGCTTAAATGAGGAAATATCTAATTAAACAATAACAAGATCTGAAGAAACATTTGATGATCACGTCTATACTTGACAGTGACACACGGTGCCACAGACACATTTCAGTCGGGCCCTAAAAAATATTGAGACTTGATACCCAGTTCTCTGAAAGACTGGAGCTTGGCTTCCCCTTTGATTATCAGATCTTCATTTTCTTCAATAAAAATGACACTTGCACAGGTTGATTATGTCATAGTTAAAATATGACCAGTATTAGTCAGCCCTGATAGTTGTCATTATATCACTGGATTGCCCAATATGACATGTTTTATTCAGAAAACCAAATGTGTTGTATTTGAGTGTCTGGTGGGGAAAGGGTGTAGTGCTGCTGATAGAAGCTACTTGTGAGTTGTCGTCATAAGATAATCCAGTAATATGAATGTGATGGCTTTAAACTTTAGTCATTCTGAGATACACCCAAGGGTGCACTGAGACATCATCGGTTGATCAGACCCTGACTTGTGTCCCAGCAGGTCTACTCCACGGATCACTCCCTCTGATCCATAGCCATCTGGAGGCTCTTTCAGCCGCCTCTATAATGCCCAGAACTGTGAGTGCTCCACCGAGCATGCAGCCAGCAAAGCCTCTACATCCAGCCTCTATAGGTACACAGTGAGCCCTCCATTCCCGCCTGTGACACTGCTCTACCAGATCCTGATATTTCTCCCTCTTCCTCTATGGGCCCCCTCAATCAGATCTTACTTTGACACAGTCAGCTCAAACATGACCACCTGCTTTGAGGCTTTGAACCTAGGATCACATCAGTCCTCAGTAATGTTCGTGTAATGGTGTCAGGAATTTGCCCACATCCACAAGTAGCTGCTAGTCAGTCCCTGTAGTGAGTAGGTCTGTTCACATCCAGAACTGATGCTGGGGCTGCTCTTGTGAAAGTACTATGCTTTCAAGATGGGCAAAGGTGCTTGCTGCTTTTGATGGTTGATGTGATGTGCTCTGCGACTGCGTCAGCATCTGGTCATGGCACTAGAAAATAGCTGAATTCTTTCAAGGCTTTTGGGCAGCTGCACAGGTCACACTCCAAGGTCCCTCAAGCGGGACAAAGGGGACAGATGGTGCCTCGCTGTTGCCCCAGCTGTGGGGGCTGTATGGACTGACAGGAACATCGTGCACAGCCTGGATCACAAACTCGATATGCTGGTGCTCCAACTTACAGATATCAGACTACGAGAGCTTGCACTCAAGTACATTTCACCTCTTCCATGCTTCCTACTGCTGCATACTCACCATCCTGGTGTTGTGTGCCCTCTCAACTCAATTAAACTATGTTTAGTTGGTTTGGAATACTCCATTTCATCTGTCATCTTTGCTAGGAGAATGAAAACATCCTGCCATCTGCCTACATAAGGAAGTGGCAAGTGGTTTTCAAGTCGGTAAAAACTTTACATTTCTGGAGATCACAAACTTAAACAGGATCTTTGCTTTGTATTGTTCTGTGGTCTGGTGTACCTTGAAGACTGAGACAAAGACGTTCTCAAAAATAGGAATGTTTACATATGTTTTCATGAGCACAATGAAAGGATCATGAATCTGAGAGACCTAGAAAACATAGCATTGCCAGCACTCACTTTATCACCAGTAAAGCTACAGAAAAGAGAATAAATGTGGTAGAGTCAGTGCACAGTACCTTGTTCCAGCCACAGTTTGCTTTCTAATTTTATAATAGTGTGGGTTTTTTTGTATCACGATTGACAAAATGTCAAAAAGCTGATGTACCACACACACAGACACACATTTTGGCTGCTGACTTGCATCAGTCAGCTAGCAGATCAGTCAGCTGCAGTTCAAGTGTTGAGGAGTAGAGCAGGGATGATAAGTTGTGAAGGCTGGCAGGGTGTCTGGTGATTAGCCTGGCATCGGTTAGCGCCATGCCGTCAGAGGCTTTTCTCTCGTGCCAAAGCTAGCATCACATAAACGAGAGAGCAAGGGGAGCTAGAGATGGCAGCGACTGGGAGATGGGAATCTGCCGAGCGACGCAGACACAACAGCAAAACAAACAGAGGGCCAGGAGGCTACCTATCAATCAATGCTGTGTCATGAATGGGATAGGCTCAAGTGTCACATAGCTGAATATGAACTGACAGGCGTGTATGTGTGTATATGTGCCTGTGTGGGGGGTACGGCTGCACTGCTTTCTGCAAAGGTGTACCCTGCCTGTCACTGTCAGATTGATTGTATCATAATCGACATGTGAAAGATGAAAGATGACCTCGCACCAGGCGGGCATGCAGGCAGAAAATAACAAAGGCAACAGTCAAATAGCGCTCAGCACATCTCCTCATACAAAAACACACATAGCACACACACACAAATTTCCTTTTAGCATACCTTTATTCATTGATAAAATTTTGACCAAGTTTCAGTGTCTTTTTAAGAAATAATCAAAAGCCAGGACAGACAAAAACTTCTTGCTGTCATTATGCCTTCCCTTTTCTTCCCTCTCTCACTTTTGTCCTGGGATATAGTGTCAAAGATTGATCCTCAAACAGAACTCAGTGCTGATCACACAGACACCTTTGAGTTGCCTGTGTTTTCCAGTGTGTGGCCTGCAGAATGTAAAATAAAGGTGAAGGAGTGAATGTGACAAGAGATGAGTGGACACAGCATTGGCCAGTGCTTTTGTGACACATCAGTCACCTCAGACTCAATAGCAGGTAGTCTATTATCTGAACAATACCAAAAGGAGAGCACACATTATACAGGTTTCAAAGTCCCATTGCTAGTTGCCTTGTAGTTTATAGAATGGATTTTAAGTGAAGAAAACTTTCCCAATGACTTATTATTCTCTCACAATTGTCTTATTACTCTGTCAGTACTTGTTACTCTCTAATGAGATTCCTTTTCTTATTACTTATGAGGAAACTAATCAATACTCAGTACTTTCTAATAATGATACTATTCTTGACTGATCATTGGTATCTTTTTCAGAATATCTATGAACAATGCTGATTCTACTAGACACCTTGCCTGGGTCCAGACCTTTGAATCCGCCCACTACACCAAGTTGATTGATTCTGGTCTGCCATCATGACATGAGACAGCGGTTTCTCGGTTGAAAAAGCGATCAATCCAGTGAGCGCTATGGGGGGACTAACAATTAGCCAATCAGCACCATAGGTGTGACTAACACCATTGTCAAGCTGTTGTCAAGCGTTGTCAGGCTGTGTGCCAACCAAGGAGGAGTAAAACTAGGCAGTGCTGATCAAATATGTGTCAAGATTCTGTTACTGCATTGCCTATTTCTCGTCTCAAATGTTTTCAGAAACATATTTTATTGTACTGTTTAGCTGTAATATGAGAACATTTGTGACCCGGCTGCCATGTTGAAAACAGACAAGCCAAAACCAAAGCACCACCTGATTCGCACTACATCACCCACCACGTCACCACCAGCTGGAGCGTTTAGTGGTGATCGAATGTGTGATCAGCAGTTAACATTTTTAAGACTGTCTTTTCAAGCTCCTCATCGGTGACAGCAGTTATTATTGATTGCTAGGTAGATATTATTGTACTGTTGTTATTATCGTTTCTGCAGTAAATATTTTGGGAGATGCCACTCATTTTCACCTGTCATTAATTTATTTCCTCCAGGGTCAAAGTATGAAACATTTTCAGGGCTCTAAAAAACTAGCCTGGAAATATTAAAGCCACAAAAAACCCATATTGGAACACATTCCATTCAAAAAGAATATCTGATGTTGTGAACATGAAATTGTCTAGTCTTACTAAATGGCGACTCCCAGTTTTTCCCCACAGGTATTTTTTTTTTCAAAATAAAATATCGTCTTACATTCTGGTCAATGCGGTACTTTCCTGCAGGTAGCGCAGTGTGTAGAACCAGCTTGACTGTAGCTGGGTTTCCATCCAAATGTATCACAAACTTTAACCAAATCTTCAGAAAACTGGCAAAAGAAAATGCGAATTTATGCATCTCCATCCACTACTGTTATGCAAATATTAGGACATTCATCAAAATAAGCAGCAGGTGGCACTAATTCTCCAGTCAGTTGCCATTATACCACTGCAGAAGAAGAGGGAGCAGCAACATAGCCAAGCACCAGTTAAACCTTAAACAGTGAATAACATAGATAACATGATGGAAATATGATATTTCTGTTTGTTTTGTTTCTAGTAATTTGGAGAGTGTTAGTCTCCTCATCGCTCCTCACTGATCTGTTTTCATCAGTTCATTGTCGTTATTTTTTGCCTCTTCAGTGGAGCAAAACACAGTATCAAAAGAAAACATCAGAATCACGCTTATACAGATGAAACATCAGTCTTGTGAGTTAAATGTTCGATATGTCAGAACCTATTCAGCACAGGTGTTTTCTTCTGCCATTTAGCACATTAACTTTTTTTTTTTTACAAAGGCAAAAACCACCTCAAGCGAGCATAAAAACATTTTTGCAGAATTGAGGAAGTTGTTCTCCAATTTTGCCATTTCCAGCAACTTTTTCTAATGCGATACTTCAAAATGCGCATAAAAGCACGTTGATGGAAACACGGCTAACGACAACAGCTCTTATTTGTGGAGGATATGCAGCCTGAATGTGAATGATTGAGTTTATGAGTTACAAGCCAGTTCCATGAGGTGCTTTGCAAATGCTCAACAGTTTGAATTTGAACATAAAAGGTTAATATGTGTGTGATCATTTTAACCCAAACCATGATCTTTCCCTAAACCTAACCAAGTGGTTTTTGTGCCTAAACCTAACCAGACCTTAAGCACTGTGTTGTCACAGCATAAAATATCATCATTTCTTAACAGTGATTCGTAACGGATTTGCTGCCAATAGAGGCTGCATATTATAAAATGCTCCTATGGATCATTCTGGAGTGCATGGTACAACCTATTTGGTTGTTTAATTATGAGGATGTGTTGTTCATAAAGGGTATTTGCGACCATGACACAGGGCAATCTGTATTGCAATCATGCACAAGAGGTGCTGTACAAGTGTAGCTATGCAAATTGATTGCTATTTTCCTCATGCACATTACCATAGGTCCTCCCACACACACACACACACACACACACACACACACACACACACACATACACACACACACACACACACACATACATATATTTATACACACAATGTAGCCCTTTGTTCAGTTCTTCTCATAATCCTTGACATACTAACAATCTTACAATTCTTTTTTTTCCATTTCAATTCCCATGCCTCGTTTTCAACCTTCTTGAACGTTTCTCTCATTCTTGCCTTCTGCTGCTTTTCATTTGTAATAACCCGCTGTATCTGTGTGAGTGTGTGGGAACTGCTGCAGGCCGCCTACTGATAACCCTGTCAAACAACCCAGCACCCCCAACTGTCAGCTCTCCCAGGGGCTCTGCTCCTCTGCTAATGGAGACCAACTCCAGCTCCGCCAGAGGAAGAGGTGTGTCAAAACACCCATTATCTTCTTACGAGAAAACACTGGCACTGTACAGAAACCCTTCAAAAACACAGTTTGAATGGGTTCAGAAGTAAGCAATAATTTATGTACAGTATGGGGAAGTGTTTCAGAGTGGTGTCCAATATGGCCTGCTCAAGCCTTTACAATTTGTATTTCTTCTAATAGTAGTTTGAGAAATTTTCTCTTCGCTGACTCAGATATTGAATTATGCATAAGAAAAAAAGAAAGAAAAAAAAAGGACAGTATTACAATATTTCAAATAAATTGGATGATGTATCACACTTAGATTTAGATACAGTATATAGAATACAGTGCACTGTATATTTATGCCTGATATGAATCTAATTACTGATGCCAGTGTTACATTTCACTATCAAATCAATGCACAACCAAAGATTTCTGTTAGTATAGGTGGGATGAGTTCTGCATTTCAAAGAAAGGATGATGCTCCAACTTTTTAAGAAGTGAAAACAGTAAATTATCTTACAATACCAGACCTTTGTCTACTTCACTACTTCAGTACTACTTCAGAAAACTAGATGAAAGAACAAAGTAGGCAGGAGTTGAGATTCAAGAGGAAATTTGCATATTCCTTTTGTGGTTTAATTGCCAGCTCTCCATCAGGTTTTGGAGTCAGATCTTGACATGATAAGAATGACTATGCTGCTTAGCCTCACAATGACGTTATAGTGAAAAAGGATGTGCCTTCCTAGTGCCTTTGCCAGTGCTAAACCTTAGTCCTGTGCGCAAAATGCCAAAAGATTCACACGCAGATCATCTTTTCAGTTTCATTATCTTTTCAATTTCATTATTGTTCAAAAGGTATTAGGAAAAAAAAGAGTAAATGAAAAACATTAAATGCAAGGCTGTTTCTAGTACATGAAAAGATTAGAAATATCAGCTTTTCATCTGACACCACTGATAGTGCATAGACAGTACAACAAAAGTGGATTTCAAAGTGCTGCCTGTGTCGGTGCACCATCACCCTGACCATCTCCTCTCCACTAAACACTGCACTCCTCAATTCAATTCCATCGGTACATGTGAATTAAAATACAACAGCAACCTTATAATACATCAGATGATCTGCGCGACATAGTTTGCAGATGTCCCTCTAACCTTGTAACTTGGTCAGCTCCCTTCTGAAAATACAGTCTGTAATAAAGTATTAAAGCAATTCTTTATCCTCTGCAGGAGACTGTCCCAGGAGTACACTCCACCCACATGCTTTTCATGTGCCAAGCAGGCTTGATCTAGCCTGCAGTATGTCCTTGACAATGACATTCATAGCACTAATAATGGTGGCAATTCATGCAGATTGACAAGAATGAAGAGGTCTTTCATACCTGTTAACATCAGACCAAAGCATGCATATCAAGGCTGTTTCAAATCAGTCAAAGCTGCCTTAATCGTGATTAATATCTGCTTCTGTATTAGTTTTGAGGTATTTTTGCATGTACTTGTGCTATTATTACAGCATATGGCTTCATACTTAAGGATAAAATTACCAAACCTCACGAATCAGGAATTTTAGGAAGCCTAGTAATCTTAAACACATTTACAATACTCTAGTTTAAAATGTGACACTGTATAGTTTAGTTTAGATTAGATTAGATTAGATTTAGTATATATTTAGTATATAGTATATATTATTAGTATATATTATTTAGTATATTTAGTAGATTTGTAGAATTTCCATCACTCCTACTTTGTCGCTGTACTGGCTTCTCATTATCAAAGGGGTGTCATGGCAAATCAGAAAGCAATTCCACGATGTCTGCTGTGCCATGAGTGGATCCCTATCTGCCCTGCTGTACATCATCCATCCCAACTTTTCTCTCTCAACTTCCCCTTTTTTTTTGCTCTTGTTCACTCTCACATAAAGCAAAATCATCAGCAGTCATTTCCACCTCTGCAGAGGTCCTGAACCCCAAACCTGGTCCTCTACAGCAAAATAAAAAATCACATTTAAGTTGAATCATTATTACCAACACCAACAACCCTGCTTCCACAGCTGCAGACACCGAAGCAGATCATGGAGACAAGAGTGATGTTACCAGCAGCAAAGTCATTCAAAAGACTCCAGCCTAAGTTAAGCCTAGCTGTCTCAAATCTAGCACTTACCACCAGCTCACTTCCACTTCCTGACTCACCCCAAGCCCTTGGTCTGCAACTAGATCACCTCGATAAAGGAGAGCCTGTGCAGGTGTGTCTAAATAAATACCCAACTCGTCTGTACAGTGGGGTAAGGCGTTTGTTTGTGTTTGTTTGTGTTCTTGCATAGTTGGTCACTTCAGTAATGTAGTTTAACATATGTTCTATTACCTTTAATGTAATTTTAGTATGGCCCAAATAATATTTGATACACAGTTAATGAAGAGAGCAAGTGAATTCAGAACAACTATGGGTTAAATAATTTTGGGCCACTGAATAATCTACTGATATACTTTCAATTCTAATGCCGCTTGCTGAAAGGTTCATGCATCAGCAGTCATTTAGTAACATGCTTTGGGCCTTATATACTATCATAGCCTATGTGACACTCACAAAACCAAAGGGATTTTATGAGTTAAATAATTCATAAACAAATAATTTATTTTCTGTTTGTCTTAAAAGGAGAACAAAAACAAATTTGGGACCACCACAGTAGTATTGCTCAGGTTGTCCATTTTATGTCCTGTTATGCTCTTTTATGTCAGTAGGTGGTAGTATTTAGCCACGATTCCTCTGGGGAGTGGCGTTTGAGGGTACGGGTGTAGTTCTCACTCATAAAGCAAACTGTTGCTGAAAAGGAATGACGTGCTGTATTCACTTACTATTGTTTACATCTTTGTCCATCTGTTCATTGGGGACGACGCTCGGTACACGTAACACCACGATTTTTCATTGCTGTTTCCAGCGTGCACTGTAGCTGCAAGTACACCTCTGTTAATTTCATATGCATCCTAAGTCATTTTGTTCTGGAACCTTGCCTGTACACCAGCATGACAATGTTCTCCCAAAAATCAGGTTGACTTGTCAGAATTCTTGGAGGCATGGTCAATATGTAGCTAGTTGGGTTTTTTTTTTTTCTTTTTTTATTGTTAGTTTGACAAATGACATTACTGCTCCTTTTTTGGTTTCACACAGCTCAGGGCCCCTAGGAATAACATCCATAATGGATGATTCTTTACCTTAGAATTTACGTTCAGTGGCACTACAGGAAACAATGTACCCTTTATGTAGAGAAGAGGAGAGTGAAGCTGCAGTCAGACCAAAATCCACCTGGTGAAATTTATGTGTAGTGTGGTTAAGAGCTAGGTGGACAGGAAATGGTATAGGTAGGATTGTAAACATTAAATATGAGCTAACAATAGCTGTCCACAAAGTTGTAAAATACAACATATAATTTTATCAAACATTTTACTCATTATCCTCTGTCACTCTCCTTGCACTACTACATCCCTCCTTCTCTAACTGTATTATTTCGGCCTGCAGTTATACAATAGGAATATAAACAAACAATATTTCCTGAATAATAGGTAAATCCCTCCCTCTCTCTCAAACTGGCTTTCATCTTATAAATGTTGTTTCACCTTTATAATTATTAATTGTAAGCAAATCTTTCCCTGACCTTAACCATAGGATTATGCACAGAAAATAAGAAGGAGAGGATTTTTAAAATGTTGCCATTAGACATAAAAAAATAATAATAACTATGCCATTGGACATAATCTGTTTTTGTTTTGAGTTTTGCAGAATGGTCTGATTTCAACAATAGGTTTATATTCTACATGTCCAGTTTGTCTTACCCATGGTCTGACACTAGTGTTAAATGAACAGGAACTTGAGTTACCTTGATTATCAACTGACCTATGTGTATCATTGTCAAAGTACTTGTGATATGTCGACATAATTAATTTAAAAAAAATAATGAAATGGAGTAGGGTGATGGGAGAGCACCACAGCCATTTGTTTAAAATGAAGGCCTTGCTTGTTAACAAATCATGCAAGTTAATTCTAACTACTGAGTCAGTGCCCATATAGCTTTCTGTTGTCAGGCCCCAAAACATTTCAGTTCTCAAAAGTTTCTCTCACCATTCACACTTCCCTGGTTTGGTCACACCCTGTCTGCACTATATCCCACCACTTCGCAATGAAGATAAACATGCTGGAAATGATTTTAACATCGCTCTTTCACTTGCTCCACCATTTACCCTTAGAAATTATGCTGAAACTAAAGTTATCCATCTGATTTCCCACCAATTCAGACCCCATGGTGCGTCATCTTCGAAGCTGTGCAAAGCTGCAAATCTTCTCAGCAATTTTAACAGAATAATGCACTCTCAGAATGAATATGGACATTATTTCCTGAAGTTTAAATGCTGGTAAAATATGTAGGTAGCACCACTGACACTGTGTGTCTCTCCCAGCTTGACACCTCCATCACCTTGCAGCCAGCAATGGATACATTCACCTTTGAAAGTCCACTCATATCACAATCGAAACAGACAACATCTGACCAAAGGGAGAATGAGAAACTCACAATTACCCTCAAAACACTTTGTCATGTGATCACATGGAGAAATTGAAATGGCATCCATGTGGTGCCAATATTGGACCAGGTAATGTGTCATTATGAGAGACGGCCCTCCAGGTATTCACAACATTTATTGGAGTAGGGGAAGTGGGAAGGGAAAACACTTACCTTCTCCAACCAATACCATCAGTCTTCCTTAACATAGTATATTACACAGATTGAACAATCCATCATCACATCTTTACTCTATTCTCATAAAGTAAATGAATAAGTGCCTTTCCTCATTCTAAAGGTGAGTGTCTTTGACCATGTTTTCTGGTGCTGTTCTTGTTGGTTTTACTCATGTATGGTGTTGTATCTGTCATTATACATTATGCAGCTATTTTCTGTTGTTTAGATGGGTGTGATAAGGCGGGAAAAATGGATTGGTGTTTGTCTGTGGGCTAGTTACACAGTCACACAGGGTGTTTCTGAAAGTATTGATCCAGCTGAGACAATACCTGGATAAATGATGTGTCTTGTTGTTGGAGGCAGTTCGACATTTTGTGTAATTCATTCAGTGACAACTGGGCAATAATGTCAGGACAGTTGCTAGTGGAGAACCACCATTCTGTGCTTCATACGAATGAATAAATAAATAAATAATCTAATTTTGACAAAACCTTAAAGATCCCCTCCAGTCATCTTTGAAGATCTCATCTTTTTTTAAATTAAAAAATCATTGAAAAATCCAGAATCTATGAAAATGCAAAAAATGTTTTATTTCAAAAGTTGAACTGCTAGACACAACATGTCTCCTACTTCACTGTAAAGTCCATTCTGCGCATTGAAGAGACCAACATCCAAGTGAAGTAACAATAAGTAAAACACATTTTGAGTGGAGGGGGACTTTAACCACAGCGTTGTCACATCATAAAACTGATTCATTTTTCAACAGTGATTTGTAACAATTTTGCAAGGCACAGGCAAATTATGTTATGTCTTGTTCTAAATGACAGTGATGAATGATGTATTTTGTCATTTGATGTTGAAGATCGACAACAGATGTGTATGTGCAGTGTTGTGCCTTTTTCAACGGAAGTACAGAGCAAACTAGCTCCAAATCCTGGACTGTATTTGGTAATTTTGTGGTTGTACAAGACTTCATATGAAATGATTGGTTTACAGAGAAACTAAACAAAAACAAACAAAAAACACATTTTCTTACTTCTATCTACCCATGCCAGTAGGTTTGGTTGTCTTTGCTCAGGTTTAAAAATTCAACAGGAAAATTTCTTTCCAGAAACAATGTCCTAGTTACTCAGAATAATCCACAGACCTCACTGTGGGCAGTCTTCATATGAACTATGTTAAGTCTCATGAAAATTCCATTCACCTCCAGTGTACTGAGGCAGAGACAGAAATCTCCTAGACAGATATCAAAATCTGCAAATAAAACCAAACAATCTGTATGACTGGATACTACACTACTTACCATGGTTCATGGATGCCTGCAATCCATAATGACCATGATCCATAGAAACCTGCAAGATGAGAGAGCACAAAAACTCCAGGGAAGAAGCCAAGTTAGTAACATATATTAATGGTACATGAATGCATACAGATGGAGAGGAGGAGGAGAAGAGAGGAACTCAGTGCATCATGGGAAGTACCTCGACAGTCTAGACCTGTAGCAGCATCCAAGGCGAGCCTGGTCGGCCCTACCTATAAGATTTATCAAAAAGGAAAGTTTTAAGCCTACTCTTGAATATCGAGAGGGTGTCTGCACCCCGGACTGAATCTGGAAGATGGATCCACAGGAGAGGAGCCTGATAGCTGAAGGCTCTGCCTCCCATTCTACTTTTAAAGACTGTAGGAACCACCAGTAAGCCTGCATTCTGGGAGCACAGTGTTCTAGTGGGATAATAGGGTACTATGAGCTCTATAAGATATGATGGTGCCTGACCATTAAGGGCTTTGTAGGTGAGGAGAAGGATTTTAAATTCTATTCTGGATTTTACAGGGATTTTATATGATCTCTTTTCCTAGTTTTAGTCAGTACACATGCAGCTGCATTCTGGACCAGCTGAAGAGTCTTTAGAGACTTGTTAGAGCAGCCTGATAATAAGGAATTGCAATAATCCAGCCTAGAAGTAACAAATGCGTGGACTAGTTTTTCTGCATCTTTTTGAGACAGGATGAGCCTGATTTTTGCAATATTACGTAAGTGACAAAAGGCAGTCCTTGAAATATGTTTTATGTGGGAGTTGAAGGACATATCCTGATCAAAGGTAACTCCAAGATTCCTTACAGTGGTGCTGGAGGCCAGGATAATGCCATCTAGAGTAGCTATGTCATTAGATGATGTGTTTCTAAGGAGTTTAGGGCCAAGCACAATAACTTTAGTTTTGTCTGAGTTTAGTAGCAGAAAATTGCAGGTCATCCAGATCTTTATGTCCTTAAGGAATGCTTAGAGTTTAGTTGGTTGTGTGTTTTGTTTTGTAATTTGGTTGAATTTGGGCCTGTACTACTAGTTCAACTTAATCTGCCTCTCTTTGGGTGAGCTGGCTTCACTAACATTGGCTGTCCTGGATAACTGTTACGATGAAGCTGGTTATCAATCAGCTCAGTCAACTCTGGGTTTTCCAGCTACGAGCACGTTCATGTGAAAGAGGTGGGGTTGTTAATTATGAGCAACATCATCAGGACCATGAATGAAGTACTTCATATGATATGAGATGATAAGACGATACCAAGTACCTTTCATTCCACTTGCAGAAAACAGAAGTTTTCTGCAAGTGGAATGAAATGAGCCTGTAATCATACAACAGAATAAGAAGATGTAGAAACACTAGAAATCATTTCCAAATAATAAAAGCAGGCTATGGCTTAAATTATATGTAGGTATTATTATTCATGACTAAAGTATAGAGTGAATATTTTTCTCTATTTAGTTGGATTATAAAGAAACCATCTGAATATGTCACATAAAAAACGTAAAAGTAATGTCAGACTGTTTCTGCTACCGAAGCAAAGAGTGGAAAAGTAGTTAATGACTGATGAGGTCTGTCTGACCCAAATGTTGCATTTATAATCATGCGAACCAATTAACAGTGAATGGATTATTTTTCTAAAAAAGACAATCTTTCATTTTTATTTCCAGTTATCATCACACAGTTGTCTCATGTTATTGTGAGCTGCAGTGATGGAATCAGAGTGTAAAATCATCCACACTGTCAGCTGTCACTCCAGAGAGAAAATCAACTTAAACAATTAAAATGCAGCTAAAATCATCATTATGTGTTTATTGTCATAAACGATCTCTCTGTTCGTTAGAAGCTCTGTTTTCAAACCAGAGTGGAAATAGAAAGTATGGAACAATAAAATGTTTCTAATGAACTATAAAAATATATATTGCTCTTTTATTCACTTTATTCCAAACTCAGGACTTTTGTCTATGTCGGGATCCTGTAGGAATGAGGACTCCTTTTTTCCAGTGATCTGATTGGTCTGTGGTCGAGGTGTTGAAAGGCTGTGAGCTGATCCTGGGAAGTTAACCTGCTCTGGAGCAGGTTAGCTGTCCAGCATAAGTTGCCATGGTGGTTTATCCCAGGTAAAAGTGAGTTAGCTTTATGATACCGGAAAACCTACTACTACTAATCCTGCTTCATAGTGGTCCCTGAGCCTTTAACAGCTACCATTAGTGGCTCATAGTTGGGTACACACTTGAACATGTACAGCAAAGGCTTGAATTGCCTAATGGAAATAAGCTTTGATTACTTTGTTTTTCATCCTTCGTCCTCAAATGACCATCCACTTATTATGGAGGCCATTCACTGCATCTAACTGTATGTCTGTGTTGTGATTTCTGGCAGACAGTTCAAATACTGATTCTGTTCTATCAAAATGTGTGTTCAATATTACCTGCATCTGTGCCCTTCACTGAAAAATGGAGGGAGTGTATTTGTTTGTGTGTGGGCAGAGAGTAAGAGGTAATCTAAGGCAACCTCAGGTAATCTACAGTAAGACCTGCCTTCTTTACTCTCTCTGCATATTTTCTCTCTTTTTTGTGTTGTTTTCTTACACTTTCAACAAGCACATTCTGCCTTGGTTCTGCATGTTTCATCAGTCTTCCTGCACTGTGTTTGTGGAGGCTGAAAAACCCACTCACCTGTCAGGGTTGTGGCCTCACAATTCAACTAACCTGACTGGAAATCTACTCTGTAAATCAACCTTTAAATCTCTGATGCATCTGCCTCAATGATAATGTGTACCCTTTCCTCTAACAAACCATTCTTCTAATTCCGCACACCTCTCAGCATTTCACCTGTGCATAAGTGTGTATTTGTTTGGTGTATGCCATTTACTGTGTCCCTGCTGGAACATTTCACCCCAGGTTTCTTCTATAAAAGCATGACCCTCACAATGTTTTGTTTTTTCCAGTTTAATGTAACACATTTAGCTGGAAACACATTTGCCAGATTTACCAAATGGGCCTTTGTCCTGCATTCAGAGAGCAGTTGTTTAAAGAAGAGTGTTGTTTTCCTTGAATAAATACTCTTCACTTTTTTTTTGTTTGTTTTGGATGAAATTGAGTCTGTGGTAGGAGACCTTTCATCATCAAGAATTAATTCTTGCACATTTCATGCTTGTAGGGCTGTCAACACACACTTAGACAGTAAACACAAAAAACATGGTTAAAAAAAACATCTGTAAATACACATATATACTGTTAAACACCCTAAAAGGAGCACTGGTTTGATAGTCAGCAAACTAATAAAGCTGCAATTACAAGGTGCGATGTATATATGATTTTTTTTTTCATGCTTTTTTTTTTTTTTATTCCACAAGAGTCTAAATTCAGTGAATCTTTTTGAATGTTTCAATTAATGAAACAGTTAAAAACAAACATCCTAGTGTGAAGTGACAGGACTTTGACTGAGATACAAATAATAAATAAAAAATGAAAGGGTTTTAAGCCAACATAACCACAGGAGATGGTGCTTGCAGTCGTGTGTGTGTGTGTGTGTGTGTGTGTGTGTGTGTGTGTGTGTGTGTGTGTGTGTGTGTGTGTGTTAGGGGTGTGCCCGAATACAAAGACGATATTCGGCAAAGCACAAATAGTGTTTTTTTTTACAAACATTTACTTCGTGCAAATATTTGAAAAATTACGTGTTTTTGGGAAGATAAAGAGAAACCTGTGAAATACCAGCGTGCAGGTCGTCTATCAGTAGGTCTCAATGAGGGGAGTCACATCCCCCTGCTACATGATGCACATTTCTTAATTTGGACATCACTCCCGGAGTTGGGGGTGTTCCTCAGAGATAAAGCTGAGATACTGACACGTGCAAAGTGCTCCCAAGGGACTCTCTATAACCTGTTGTTCCCCTTCTCCTTTCCACAAAGTTAGGTTGTAAAAAAAATAGGCAGTAAATGAAAAGTGCAAAGCAACAATTGCCAGTGAAGTTCTTCCCTATACGTTACACACTGTGCTGTCTCTGTGTTATGGGTGTATAAATAAGTACAAGTCTGATCAGAACAAAGTGGGCTCATCAGGAGGGGGGGCTTAAAAAGACAGGAGCTAAGACTGCCTGTTAGAGGCAGAGGTTGAACTGAGCTGCATAAAGGGCCAGAATAAGATAAATAAGGAGTTCTTCGAACTGTGAATCATGCAAAGGTGCTCTTGTGGAGTCCCAGAAGAAAAACAAGGAGCTAGAAATGAGCCTAATAGGTCCCCTTTAAGGTTAGGGTAAGGGTTAGTGTTAGGCAAGTAGTGGTTAAGTCTCCAGGAAATGAATGTAAGTCTATGTAAATACCCCAAAAGTGACTTAAGCAAACCTGTGTGGATTTTTTTAATAGATTTTTTCCTCTCATGTACTCATGTTTGTATAACTTTTGGCTTACACATACTGTATGTGATGATCAGGTTTGGAACTAAGTCTCAGTAGGATTGCTTCATGCAAACAAACAAAACATAAATGGAATTATTAAATAACAAAACAAGACATTGCTATTTGGTTTTTTTAATATTTTTTCTTTATGAATTACACTAATTTTATATATTCTTCTGGGAATTCAACTCAGACAATCTTATATATAAAGCCCTTTATCTTTCCTTGTTCATTGTTCCATATCTCAGTGGTATTGCTTGGCCATTCACTCCATATTCTATTACCTCTTCAAAGATCTTTCTTCCACTGAGACATGTGCAAGGCTGTTCATTATCTAAATAATCAACTGGTGTGTATCTGGGGCCCAGAGCCTCTAGGGAGGCACGTGGGTGATTTCATGCCTCAAATGAAATGGTTATGTAATTTCATGAGCATGATTAAGACTGCTTGAACTCTTAGCACCAGATTAGGACATCTCCATAGTGGCAAAGAAGCCCCCAAAAGCCTCATGTACTGTGAAAGCCCAAAGGGGAAGATAAATTGACTCCATACAGAAACTCAGAAGGAACACTGGTTTAACATTTCAGTTGGAGAGACAAATTATTTGCCCCATAGAGTACCCAACATTTTGACTGACTGTGAGGCCACTGAGACGTGCACCAATAGTATCTGTAGAATATGGATGGGTGCAGATCCAACTCCTAAGTACTTGTTTTAGGATGGGAATATGAAGCTGTCCCAGTACTGATGCTTTAATGACATACATCTTGGCACGGCATGGAACTTTTCTGGCAGAAGGACAAAAGTGTCCAGATGTGAAATGCTGCTATTAGCTAAGTTTTATAGACAGAACAGCTTTGATTTAAAAGAGGAGACTTGGCTCTGCACAGTAACTGTCATTCTGTTTTATTAAACCTACACTGCAGCACTGTTCTAACTTTTTCTCAATCAGCTGATTTTATCTTTTAACCTATTATAAATCAAGCATCTTTATCTTTTAACCCACTCTGAATGAGGTGTTTTTATCTCTTAACCTACTCTGAACCTTGAGAACTATACCTGTCTAATATATTACATAAAAAAACCCATCAACAAGCTGGTGGTCTAGAGTTCAATAGGTTGTGTGTTGTGCAGAAAAAAACAAAATATGACAATTCAATGCCAACAAAGTTATCATAAGTATCAGTTAAAGTCAGTGTTTAAGCTAGCTTTTCAAGAGTTTGACTCAAGAGATGATGTCAATGAGAAACATTAAAGATAAGCAGTTGAGTAAGCTAACAAGCTTCATGCCAATGATAATTTTTTTTTTTTAAACAAAAGTTTAACCCAAAAAATGTTCCACCCAGAACTAAATCTAATACCAGCACCATTGAGTTTGGTCCAGTAAACATACATACATTTCAAAATTACAGATTTTACTTCTGTTCTGGCACAGCATTAACATAGTATGGGGATGGACATATGTGAGCAAGGAGTCTATTAGCCTACTTTTATGAATTCAGCCAAATAAAGCAATGTAAGTACATGCCAACAAGCACTGAACTAACAGGCAGATACTGTAGCTCCATTGGAACAAGGCTACAACATAATTTTCTCACATAGCAATTTGCAACAAAAGAAGAAGAATAAATGAATGAAATTTCATATTGTATATTTGTTGCAGGTGAATCAGATCTAAAGCTATAGTTCTTCAGTATTTTAGTGTCCATTCGGGTGACTCAATTGTTACAATTAGCATCTGTCAGCACTATGGACAGGGTCATAACACTGCAGAGAAGAGAGGACTATTAAATCATCTTTAATGCAATGAGAACATACAGCAGAGAGCTATAAGAGCATATGATATAGGAATGGAAACAGACGAAAACTTTGACCAGTTGATAAAACAGTATGGCTCCTCTCTCATTTTAGTTATAAGATTCCAGCAAGGAACCCAGTCTCCCAGTCATAAAGAATGAGTGCCTGAAGTAGTAGTGTCTAAGCAAAGCGATATTTCTCTGTATTTTCAATTTTCATTCATCCCAACTGATTGATAAATGCATATTATATATATTCAGCTTTACATATAACATGTGAGACATTATAAAAGAGCCAGCCGAATTCACTACACGATTCACACACCCTCCAACTCTGAACTAAACCAGTGTCAGCTGACTCCTGAATGTAGGTGAACCCGTGGCTAAAGTTAGCATGCCAGTTAAGAACACACAACATGTGAATAAGACAACATTTCTTCTCCTCCGGAGCTTCTGTCAACTGATTGCAGAGACCACATTTATATCAACCCTCCATTAATCCCAGTAAGACAGCGAGAACGCCGACCCCCAAGTGTAAAAGTAATGGAGCGTTACTGGGATTAGTAAGTGTTATGTGAATGTAAATTAATGTTCTGAATTTCAAACTGTAATCCTTAACACTACTCATTACTGAAAAGTAATAATATTACTGTAACGCTTTACAAAGTAATGTGTTACTGCCCAACACTGATTAGTAGATTCACTAGGAGGAACGATGGTAAGCAACCCTGGCAGTGGTCATTAATAAAGACATCGACCGCAAAATACGTTTTAATATCCATCGGTGCATCACTGATAGAGAGAGTGAGAGAGAAAAGAGAACAGCCTTCATCCTGGCTATCATAATATTTTTAACTCACCGCTGCTCTCTCATCAGGTGCCAGATATCACACAAGCATGCAGCTCTTCCCAAAATATCTGAATAAAGCTGTTAGGAACATAAATGTAAAAGACACCTCTGTCTGAATGACAAAAAATGTCACTTTAACAGATAGATGAAGCCAGGGATGTTGTGTATTCCATGTCTGAAAAGAACTTTTGTGTCACTTGGATATTAACTTCATATTAATTGAAAGGGAAGCCTGAGTTTCTCAGTTTCTCACTCATGGTGAAATAGTGCATTACAGGCCTTCTGACCACCTGCTTTGTCCCTGCTGTTTTCAGCATGCCAAGAAAACATCCATAACTATTTATAGAGTTTTGAGATCTGGCACCAACAAACTGGGATGCCTGGTTAGCTCAGAGGAAAGCTGGTTGTTATAACATTTGGTGTGCAGAGGCTTCCATGCCTGTGGGGCGTAACCAGAACAAAATATGGTGTGAACCAGCTTCAGCTGGTCAGCCAGCAGGGGGGAAGAGCTCAGGTGTTTTGGCTGGCTGGTTAGCCACCACATGGGGTCACTAGATCAAAGAAAGCAGTCTGACTGGTTGATCAAACAAAAGGGGGAGAAAAATACAAGTACCATACTAGTATCCTGGAGCAAGTATTGCTGGGTCTCACCAGGGGGTGAGGCTCAGTTACACTGTTTTGTTGCTGATTTTCAGAATGGTTTGCCTTTAAATCACAAATGTTGATCTCTTTGATGGCAGATTGTTGTACAAAAATTCTTCCCTGATATGATCAAACTGAAATAATTCAATACTTAGAAAATCTTAGTAATTACTTTTACTTCAAGACTATGTAGCAAAAATTAGACCATAGACCAGCCAGTCTACCTAAACAGCATGTCTGTAATTCTGAGAAGCAACAGCCTCTGTGCTAATTTTTTGACCCAGCACAGGAGAGAGCTTAGTGCAGCATGTTAGACACAGACTAGCCTTTCCCCAACTGGAGGCGCTTATCTGAAGCACCCCATGGGAATTCATTGTGATCCCCATCAATGTCATGTCCTGCATTACCAACATGTTACCCCATGTTACCAGTTTTACACAGAAATCAATGAAATAGACAGCTTTTATGTCATAAAAGAATAGCTGTTCATCATGTTTCACTTTTATGGTAAAAATAAATATTTTTCCTAGACAAATGATCTCAGACATGTTTGAGTATTTAAAAAAATCTAAATCATATTTAAAAATCATATGTGGGACTCATAGACTGTAAAAAAAATACAGTGGGTGCCGTGGAGTCACCGTGATGTCACCCACTGGTTTGTGGACTGGTTTGAAGCCTTGCGTTTAGCGATTTGACCATTGACATCTTTGATTTTTGGAGCCAGAAGTGAACATATTTGGACGACAGGGTGGAGATGACTTTAGCGCTAGTTGCTAGCTTGGTTAGCACTGTGCATTAACAGTCAATAGTTAACTGTGATAATGCTAATGCTGATGCTAATTTTCACTAGCAAAAAACAGGCCTAAAACCATTAAAACATTAAGACGTGCTTCCCTGAAAAACAGACAACCAAAATGCTACAATTAACTTTCATAAACTGACACACTGAAATATCGGCAGCTACACATATACTCTGTGAATCTGGGATTATGCCATGGTTACGTTACGTAATCAACATTGTCACTGTGGTAGTGACTTGTCAATCACAAGGACATTGTGTTGTATTGGAGAAGACTTGAAACTAGTGATTGAGACCATTTTAGGAAAGTGCTAGGTAATAAATCAAGAAAGAAGTAGGGTCATTTTCTCATAGACTTCTACACAGTCTGTCTTCTTTTTTTCTTTCCCCTGCTGGCCATTAGAAAGAATGCAAGTTTAAGGTACTTCCGCATTGGCTTCACTTTTCAGACTGGGAGCTACCTGCTTGGTAGGAGTCTATAGCTGTATTAAATACTGTGTGTTATTTTGTGTATTAAATGCAAAGACAGAGATGAAACACAATGTGTTCCCATTTTTCTTGGATTGTTTAGGGTCTTTCAAATAGATTTTTTGGTAAATAGACCGCTTTGGTAATAACGATATATTTATTTGTATGTTTTTTATTCTCACAGCAATTATAATTTTTAATGGAAAGAGTTTAAAAAAACTTCTCCAGTGATGCATTGGACTAGCCTGCCCGTACCCTGAAGGTTATTTGAAATGACATTAGCTTCCCTTCTTTATTAGAAATATTACCATTATCATTAAAAAACAAAATGCATTACCCTGGTATTATAGAAACATGATAACATCTTTCTTAGACAACTTTTTCAGTCACTCAATATTCTAATGCAGTATAAGTATTTTCATTCTTACCATGCATTCAACTCCGACCCACACATTCAACCGAAGCACAAAGCACAAAATCGGAAGGGCACATTTGCATGGAGGTTACTGTTTACCCAAATTACAGTGGCCTCTTAATGACTTGCCACAAGATCTGAAAATATGATATCAGAGCACTTCTACCAAAAGAAAACAAGGCATTGAGAACACTCTAAGGACATCTACTTTTAATCATTTGCTTAGATTAAATTGAGAGATTAAAATGGAAACCTTGTGCATGTCCCCGCCCATGTCAGCCTGTCCTCTTTGTACCTAGCATTGGCCCATTGGTTTAAACAGCCTCTGCATGTATTGCCTGAGGATGTAACTCACTCCTCCTCCTCCCCCTCCTCCTCCTCTTCCTCCTCCCTTTCATCCTATTCACTTGGCTTGGGGACAAAAGGGACAATGTCACAGGCTGTGTCCCCCCTGGATAGCACTGTCACCTGTCATTTGAGAGAGAGGCTCCAGAACACCTTTATTTGCTCAGCAAGAGATGTAGCCTGTGTGTGTGTGTGTGTTTGTATATACTGTATATATATGTGTGTGTTCACCCTCTCTCGGGCCTGCAATGTTCCCAGGAGTCTGACCGGTGCATCGACATTAAGTATTAAGAGCCCTGCTGGGCAAAATAACAGTAGAGGTGGAAGGGTTGCACAGGATGGGGGAGGAGAGGGGAGGCTAGGAAGTTGGTGTGTGGGGAACCCAAAGGCAGAAAGAGAGCAGCAGGCTGCAGCCTCATGAGGTTTTCAGGACTTCTACATTGCAGCCATAACTTTCTAAAAGTGTCCTGCCACACACTCTCACCAGAGATGAAATCAGCACTTGCCAAATGTTGACAAAATTTGTATTTGGCAGATAAATCAATAGTGTCACCTGCTACACTTGTAAATGTTTCTGCTGTTTTTTCAAACTTTTTTTTTTCATTAGAATGCCTCAGTGATTTTATGTTTTTGGCCTTAGGGCTCTTGGTCTTGTTCTTAAACTTTCTCCCTGCTGACCACTGCTACAGCCTCTGATTGTGAGCCAGTCACAGCAAAACAAAACTATGGCTCCGAGTCAGAAAGGCTCTTGATTGGCTGCCTATTCTGCTGGCTGCCAACAAAGTGATATTGTGTTTCTGCATTGATAATTGATATCAAAATGAGAAACATTTTACTTTAAATAGACTTTTGTGTGTGTGTGTGTGAGTGTGAGTGTGAGTGTGGTCGTGCCTGAAAATGCTGTGATGAAAATGAATTAAATGTCAAATGTGTTTCACTACTGAATTACTAGATTCAGTGGAGAGATGATTAAAGAAGTTTAAATTAAACTTAATTTGCTCTTGTCTCTTAATTACATATTTCACCCATAAGTATAACAGTGATTCTTAGCAGGGTTATTTTTAGTTACAAGTCCCTGGAAGGTGAGCCCAAAAACCTACCCGCTGCCCTCCAACACCAATAGACACCTCCTATCTGTCACTGCCATATGCTGACTTGTCTGTTATGGTATCTGTCCCCAAATTACAAAAATAAGGTTTAACATTTAACAGGTTTAAAATGTCCTTTTAAGCAGGAATAATAACATTTCCAGCGGTGGAGGGTGTAAAGATACATCTTAGCTGCTGCAAGTCGTTCAGTCTCATTGATAGAAACTCTAATAGCGCTCATAGGCTGCCATCGATCAGACACTTTCTTCCTATTTTTTCTTTCATTCGATCTTTTGTCCCTCACTTTGTCTCCATCACTTTTGCGCTCACGTGTCTCCTCCCTCCCTCCTCCTCCTCCTCAACCATCACTTGTTCTAACCAAAAGTGCATTGGTTACATCTGTCTACATTCACTTGCAATAGCTCAGCTTTGAAATTGGTCTAAGTGCCACAGTAATGCACCATTTGCAACCCCGCCTGGTAGAACTGACTCAAAGATCTACAGCTCTGCATTTTTCTCGTCTTTTGACAGGGAATGTAGTGAGATTATATTTACAGTAGATCTGTTGAAATGGAATGCATTACTAGAAGTGACAGTCTTTCTACGCAGTATTTTTACATTTGTCCATAAAATGGATATTTATGTGGTATGTCTGCCAATCTTTCTCTTCTCCTCCCTTTTTGAATATTTTATCATGATGCTTCTTAAGATCTTGTGATTTTACATTCAAACCATTGTTTTTAAGCTGAACACATATAAAAGATAAACTAGCATTTTCTTTGTTGCAAGACTGCAGACAAGACTGCAACCCTCTGGCAGCCTTTTTTTCCCTTTATCTTCCTTTGCCAAACCTTCACATACAAACAGTTTAATCTTTGTGAAAAGTTGGCTTGTAGAGACACTTAACCACATTCAGAAGCCACGACACGGCACAAATACATCCATTTCATAAAGGAAGAATTACTATGATGGGAACTCAATATATCCTAGGGGAAATCAGTTTTAGTCCTGTTTGGTTGTCCACCATTTGTTTTTGTCTATTTTTTATGTAAGGGTCAGTCAACATGATACTGTACCTGTTAATTTCCTCTCTATATGAAAATACTGTACTTGAAAAGCAAAAGTGTACATTGTCATCTGGTTCCCTCACATTGCTGAGAGTTGTTCCGCAGTGTGAGCTGTGTACTGAATAGTCACAAATGCTTGGCTAAAGGGTCCCTGAAGGTGCCGCACCAAATCAATGTCAACATATCAACACGTCCTTCAAAGTAAACGACCACATAGGTCGTTTGACCATGCACTTTAGAAGAACCCATAGGAGCATTTTCAGAACAAGCCATAAGAGTGTTTTCTAAAATAAAATCTAAAAGTAATGATGTTTTATGGTGTGACAACACTGTGGTTAAGGTCTAGTTAGGTTTAGGCACAAAAACTATTTTGTTACGTTAGGGAAAGATCATGGTTTGGGTTAAAATGATCACTTGAAACATGAAGTGGGTTAAAGTTACTTCTTCCTTAAAGTTATGCAATCTTTGTCGTCATGGCAACAGTGAACACCATGACAATCGTGTATCATTACAGTTTAAAAAAAACTGTCCTGACTGTCCCACTAAGTCCACCAGCCAACCAACCGTCCACCTCCAAATATGGATATTTGTCACCTTATATAGATGTTATCTGAACTGCATATCATAATTATATCATAATTACTACAGCCCCTACATAGCGTCTGTCACTCAAATGTAACCATTGGTTGTTTTTGGCGACTGACATTATGAACTATCGTGTCATTTTTTTCTTGGGAGTACAAGCTTCAGCATATCTACTGGGGGGTTTCAGCAACCACCAAAGTACTCGTTTAACACAATAGACTGTTATTTGCCCAGCTGGGACTCTCTCAAGCACATATTATATTTTCCTGCTGCTTTTCACAAATACCCCTGCCCTGGTGAGACACAGTGCGGTTATTTCCTTTCTCAGGCCAGAATGGATGATTATTGCATTTTCCCAGCATGTCATCAAAGTAACTTGTTTGACTGTCGGCTGTAATGTCAGACATACCTCTCCTGAGGTCCTGGTGATATTGCTCTAACATTAGCACCATTGCCATGTAGCACACATTGACAAATGCGCAGAGGGAGTGGTTTTTACTTTGAAAGTAAGTTCTAAGCATGTGAAGGCATACACAGAGTTAGCAATTAGAATGTAAAGGATGAGGAAAAAAATGTTGTTGCTTTGTGAAACGAGCTCTTTCAAAAAAACAAACAAAAAAAACATCACAATTCACGTTATCAATAATTCATGCAACTTTCTTGATCTAGCTTAGTGTCTCTCAATGTAATTATGTAAATACTCTATCCAAATGCAAACTGCTGAAGGATTTAGGTGAGCAGAGCTCAGAAGGTGTCTCTACACTTAAAGAAAAGAAAGTGCAGAAAGTTTGTTGTGGCAGATATTATTGAAAGCCTTAACAATCCAAACTCACCCAGACTCATCACATGCAAGAAGATGCATGAAAGAAGAGTGGGGAAATGTTTAAAATGATGCATATATCCATAGCATTCCAGGCGAGGTACAATACATGACTCAGAGCATTTTCAAACTTTATACCCTCCAGAAAAAAAAAATCAATGTTTTTCCATATGAAACAACTTCTCTCGGGCACATCTGCAGCCTTGCCATCAGAGAATTCCATCATCGTGTGAAACTCTGAGAAATTGCCTTCAAAAATGAACCTATACTTGGAATTTCAATGTCTATAAATCAAAAATACACCGAGGGCCATCTATGTCTAAATGGATTTGTATTGCTTCTCTGTACTTGCAATAATTGCTGCGCTTGTGAATTTATCAGTGCACTATATTTGATTTGACCTTTAAAACTCTTCACTCAAACATTCACTCTTAGGAATTAAGAATCTAATTTTACCACATATTTAAACTGGATTCTGATAGTCCTAAGCAAAAAAAAGGGGGTGAAAGTTTGTTCAAACTCAGGTTTGGTGTTTGCCATGTCTGCTTTCTGATCATCAAATTTTTGATGTGTCATCTAAACCACAGGTTCCTAATGTTTTTTAAATTATGGCACCCTTTCATAGGACTTTTCCTCTTCATGTCAATTTATTGCGTAGCGAGATGTGGTATAGAGGTGGTGTTATTGCTTATTTCCTTTATTTTGCTGTTCGAAAACATAACATAAAATGTAGTTAATGTAAATGGCCAGACCAGTGACTTGCATGGCAGTTCTGCCAACACTGGTGTGTGAGTGTGAACGGGTAAATGAGAAACAAATTGTGGAGCACTATTCAAGTGCTGTCTATTTACTGTGATATAATTGCTACCAAAAGCAGGGCAGAGAGGATAAGCAAATAGCTGACAGTCCAAGTCATCCAAATTAGACATGACATGACCAAATGTTTCCATTGATTTCACCCTTCTCATCCTCAACAAAATCTTCTATTTCAATATATGTATATTTTTTCATCTAAGTAACGCTAGTGACTTTTCTCAGTTGACCTGCAGCTGCCATTATTATTATGTTTCAGAAGAGGAGTTCAACCAATCAATCAATTTTATTTGTCACATGTAATCATATAAGGTATAGTTCTTTCAATTTGTGCATGTATAAGAGTTTAAGTGGAATAGGAATAGTAATATAATAAATATATGTGTATGATGGGAGGGGGGGGGTGGTCTTAGGCAGTGACCTCATTCGGGATCCTAGTGACCTGAGGGTAGAAGCTCCTCCTGAGCCGCTCAATGCTGGCCTGGTGTATCTGGTACCTTATCTCTGACTGCAGCAGGGAATCTTAATGATTCTCCTAGCCTTATTCTTGTAGCACCTGGTGTAAATATCCTTTAGGCAGGGTAAAGCACTGCCTATAGTATGTTCAGTCTTACTAACCACTCTTTGCAGGGCCTCGTGGTCCTATTTGGTGCTGTTTCCGTACCAGGCAGTGATGTTCCCTGTCAGGACACTCTGGATGGTGCAGGACTAGGAATTCCTCAGTATTTGAAGGGATACCCAGAATTTCCTCAAGCCTCTGAGGTGAAACATTCTCTGCCTTGCCTTTCCCATCACTGAGTCAGTATGCAGCGCCCAGGTCAGGCCCTTGGTGATGTGGACACCAAGGTACTTGAAGCCGCCCACCCTCTCCACCGAGGACCCGTTTATATTAAGGGGGGTGTAGTTCCTTTCCTGCTTCTTCCCAAACTCCAATATCAGCTCCTTAGTCTTCCTGATATTCAGGAGTAGGTTGTTGTCCTGACACCAGTGGGTCAGGTCCTCTACTTCCTTCAGGTAGGCCTTTTCATTGTTATCTGTGATCAGGCACCACAACTGTGTCATCAGTAAATCTGATGATGGTGTTGGTGTTGAAAGAGGCTACGCAGTTTTGTGTATACAGGGAGTACAGCAGAGGGCTCAAAACGCAGCAATGGGGTGCTCTGCTGTTAAGAATGAGGGTAGAAGAGGTGTGTCTGCCTACCCTCATCACCCGGAGTCTGCTCATCAGGAAGTCAAGGATGCACATGCACAGTGAGGTCCTAGAGCTTTGTGACAAGCTTGGAGGGAACTATGGTGTTAAACGCTAAACTGCAGTCAATGAACAGTAATCTCACATAGCTCCCTTTCTTGTCCAGGTTAGATAGGGTGGTGTGGAAGATGTGTGGTATGGTGTCTTCCGTTGACTGGTTGGGATGGTAGGCAAACTGTATAGGGTCCAGTGTGCTGGGTAGTGAGGAGCAGATGTAATCCTTGACCAGCTGTTCAAAGCACTTCATCACTACAGAGGTGAGTGCTACTGGGCGGTAGTCTTTCAGACAGGCTGGTCTTGTTTTCTTGGGCACAGGAAAACTGGTGGACTTTGAATTGAATATCATTGTGAACTCCAGCACTAGTTGGTCAGGAGGAGGACCTGCCCACTCATACCCACTGCTTTCTTAGCATTCACACGCTTTAAAGCCCTCCTGATGTCATGCTCAGAGAGGGTGAAAGTCTTGCCACAGCCTTCTGGGATTGCCTTCCTGGAATTGTAGTGTCACTTTCTTCCTCTTGTCCCTTTTTGCCTCCTTAACTGCTCTTCTTAGATTGTAGGTTGGTGCTTTATAAAATATAAACATATAAAAAGTTGCAGACTGCAGTGCATGTGTTGATGGCATCAAGGATGGTTCTGGTTGTGGAATGATTTAACAGTTTAATTTAATTTAAGCTTGGACTTAAGCTTAGTTGAAACAGTAGCTGCAATAAAAATTACTCTGCAGCCCCCAGGAATGAATGTGAATTATTAATACACAAACACATTAGTGGAGGATTATTAGCTGTGCATTGTGCTGTCAACTGGCTGCAACTGTGATTGGCAGATTAGTGCCCATTTGCCTGTGTAGGGATTATAATATTAGCTGGGCTGCCAGGCAGTGAATGCTGCTCTTGGCAGACACATGGATCTCTATGGTATGTTTGCATTTGGCTTTTCATGCTTGCCTGTGTATGAATTACAGTTTCAACTTGTGTAATTCGTCTTCGAGTTTGCTCAATCTGTGTGCGGGGAGAGAATCCGTCTGTGTGTTTGTTGTTATGTAGATTCCACGTTACTTGCTGGTCCTTTCACAGACCCAAATCTCCCAGGACAATGCTCACTCTCTGTTTCTGTGTTAGATACCTCCTCCGCTATTCCTGCTTCAGCCACATGCTTTGAATTATCTGCAACACGGGGCATCAGGGCACACAGGCTTGCCAGCAGTCTCCTCGGTGTGATACATTTTCTACTGCTACAAAGGTGTACTCTCATTTCATACACCTCTAGAGTTTTACCAGCTCTACTCCTGCAGCAGTCAAAATAAATACACCGGATCTAATGCAATCTGATACCAGTTTTATCCCGGATTCATATCTATCCATAGGTACACACATCTGTGATGTCTCTACTTGAGCAAATATCACAGAATTGCTGATAGAATGCCAGCGACCGTCCAGAAAAAAAAAATCCTCGCTCCTCCACAAAGGGGTGAAGCAGAGGATCAGATACAGTCTGCCTGTGTCGTTCTAGTCAGCATGTCTTGTTATCGCTCTCAGTTTGGGCTGTCTCCCTTTCTGTCACCACGCACACACACCCTCCACTCCCATCCCACCCCACTCCATCAGACATGGAAACAGCATCCTGCGACAGCACACTTCACAAGCTGAGAGGCATGCTCATCCGTCCCCAGCATGCAACAGTGTCAACACGGGCTCCGTTCACAGGCCATTTTTCATGGCTCCTCAAATCTTTAACCTCTCGTCCCTTCACTTCCCACGAGGTCACTGACATCCACTTTATGGAAGGCATGTAAACTCTCACTCATGGAACTCTCTGAGTATCTTTTTCCATCTGCCCTTCCTGTTTTCCTTCTCCTTCACCATGTTTGTTCTGCTACAGTATGGTGCAGTATTTTCAGAAATGGATCCGAGGAAGGGTGGAGAGGTAGGGGTTGTGGGGGGGCTTGTGCAGGGTGGAGGGTGAAGGGAGGGGCAGGTTGCCGGAAGGCTCCGCTCTGTGGCTGGCCTTGTCAAATTGATTGATGAGAAAGGCAAGCTTGTGTTCTTGGCAGGCTGGGGATTCATCCTCCTGGCTGCGCTGATACACTTATCTAGGTTTAAAGTGGCGGCGGAGGTGGTGGCGGGAGGGGTTGCCATCACACTGCAAGGGTGTTAAGAAGGAGATTAGGCTGCTGCACATCATGCCAAATGAGATCGGGCACCGGCTGATGCACATGCTACAATGTCATGCGAATACACGCACATGGTTCTATTGAACACACACCCAATCAAATGGGTGAAAGTGTCTGTGGCAGGGCTGAGTGACAGAGAGCCTAGAGGAGAGATGAGGGAGCACATGTTGGAAGTCCATGTTGTCTGTCTCTCTGACAATGGGGTTTGAAAGGAACACAGCATCACTGGCTAAATGGAAGACAACAAAAATGGGGGGGGGGGGGGTGAACAGCAAAGGAAGGCTCATATTCTGACGAATGATGTTCCACCTCAGAGGCTTCATAGTACTCCAGGTCCCCTTCAGGTTCATTTCTTTGCTCGTTTTTGCAGAATGACCCTGAGGTCTCTCGGTATCATAGAGTGACTCACAAAACACTGGTGGCCTCTCTCTCTCTAGTGTGCTGTTGATAAATGCAGCGTGAGATCTGTGGGACACATTGGAAATTCAATGCAGCTGAATTTATGGTATCAGTCCGTGCAGAAAATAAACCAAGCTCATTCAGTTTATCCAAAGCTTAACCTTCTAATGTCAAGACCAAAAAATGCAAAAAAAAACAAAAAACTTTTTTTGTGACAGACATCGTTTCACAGAAGAAAATTAGATTTCTCTTTCTTTTGGTTTATTTTTATGGTTTACAGTGCATCTTGGTTATTTCTGTATTCCACTGTGGCTGCCCTTAAAAAAAGCTTTGTATCACACTAAGAAAGCTTTGATATTCTGCATGCAAACAATGGAAATTTGGAAGTCCTTAGTATACATGATCACAGGAACTCTGCTCAGTGCAATGATGGCAACACACTCACAAGAACACAAATAGACACTCACAGACACACACACAGACACCCTTAGTCAATTTTAAAGACATCAACAGTTCTGAAAGTCATACTGAACTCAACACCTTTGTTCTAGAAACACTAATAGATTCAATTATGGATACAGTGGTATTTTGGAAGCAGAGAGCACTGAATATCAGATTTCAGTCTCTTTCTTTTTGAGTTTTACAAAGTAGATTTTGTAGCATTTGGAAATGAAAAGTTTCATCTCTGCATCGACAATTGCTCTGTTCCCAGAACAGCGCTTGAGGGAGGGGAAAATGTTCTTTTACCATTAAAGAAAGTTCAAATTGCATTGCAATGCCACAGCACTGAGGAGGAAGGGATTTGTCTTATAGATGTGACATTATCTTAATCCACTGTCCAGATCCAAGTGCAGGGAAAAAGATGTCAGTTATATTTTCATTCTTGTCATATTCTTATGCCCTCCCACAACATGTGGCACTATTAAAGTCCTGTCTGAGAGGGTTTGAGGAATAGCAGCTGCAGTTGACTTCATTAAGCGGTGTGACTTGCATCATGCTGAATAGCCAGAACTACCTTGAACAAAACTTCTCTGTCCAAACAATAATTCTCTGTTGATGGAGATTTGAAATCGCGTCTTTCACGGGTGCTTTTATCAAACTGCAGAAATCAGAGCAGATGTTGAAATTGATTTGGACCAAACCAAAAACTGCACTGAGTGAAATCTGCATCAATGCTTCCATTCGACTAGGTCCACACCCCAGAGCCCCCAGAGAAAAGCAAAGAGGTCAATCTTCTCACCAGTGATAAATGAATGAATGAGATCTTTATTGCTTCCCATTACTTCCTACCCCGAGAGAGCAGCAAATAAATGCATACAGCAATTTCTTTTTCAGCTTTATTTATCCAGGGAACGCTGAGCAGAGGTTTTAGAGTGGACTAGGCTCTTTTTCAACATCGCCCTGCTTCGCACTTTCACAC
Organism: Thunnus thynnus; assembly: GCF_963924715.1. NCBI lineage: Eukaryota > Metazoa > Chordata > Actinopteri > Scombriformes > Scombridae > Thunnus > Thunnus thynnus. The sequence goes on from NC_089529.1 coordinate 2,131,732, forward strand.
AGGGCTGTAGAAAGGAATTATGGACCCTGTTTGACTCTAGACCCTCTCTCACTTAACTCTCCTCCCTAGCAGCACCACTCCTGGAAAACATCAGTGTCAACAGAGCCACATCTTGTTTACTAATCAGTTACCATTACAGGATTAAATGTATATCATAATCATATTCAAAAGTCATCAGTTGTTTCATGCTTCTTTTAGCTTGCACAGAAATAAATGAACCAATTGTATTCCTACGTATTCTAGATGTTCTCAGATATGACAACAGCTGAAAAGTATTGTTTATATATTATATTTTTAATAAACACACATTTTAGGATGAATATTCATTACCACTATGTGTATGCCCAGTTAAACTCATAGGCTGTTGGGAGTTGTTGTATGAAACAGGCTTCTACTGTTGGCACTGAACATCTCAGTAAAAGTAGTTCTATACGGCATACAACATTAATACTATATAAATAATTGAAGCTTTACATTATGATGTAACTTTTGCCCACAGCAACAGTCAGGAAAATGTAGGTGGGAGGAATAAGTCAGTAAGTGCCTTCAAGCATTTAACCCACAAATTCAAAGAATGTGTATACTGTATATCGAGCAGCTCCAAACAAAACTTTGGTTCAGAAAAGACATAAATAATAAAATACATTTTTTTTGTCAAGGAAGCCCCCAGAACAAGTGTAAGATTGTATATATATATGTGTATATATATATATATATATATATATATATATATATATATATATATATATATATATATATATATATATATATATATATATATATATATGTATATAACCTTTGCAGAACTGATTAGCACTTGCCAAAGATGCCTGTATAATCACTTCTCACCAAGAGGCTGCAAGTGGCTGTAAATCAAATCAGCAACATGCAACTTGTCAGGAAATGAAATGATACTAGTATTTAATGTTGTTTTCAGTGACAACACTAGATGATATTTTACTCACAGAAACATTTGGTGACAAGAGCATAAATGGTTACTGCGAATGCCACGTAATCGCAGCATCTCCAGCCAGGAACTTTGTTGCATGTCATACTCTCTCCCTTGTTTCCTGTCTGTCTCTTTGTTGCCCACTGTCCAACAAAAAAATGACATCATCAGTGCCATCAATCTTCCATTTGTGCATCTTGACAACAGGAAATTGGTTACATCATAATTTTGCTTAGTGGCTCATCTTTATTGAATTTACAGCATTTTTTTTTCAAATGTAAGATTCTGAAAGTAATTTAGCTTTGTTTTATAAATGAACTCACTGTATTATTATTAAATCTTAGAGTTTGGGTAAAATGTATAATGTACTGCTTCCATATTAATCACATACCCTCATCATATTATTATTTACTGTTTCTCACAATCTATTATCAATGAATACTTTCTATTTTCTCTATGGATGAATGAATGAATACTACACACTAAAATTCACTGGGTTAAATTTTTACCCAGTTTGGGTCAGTATAGCACAAATACAACATTGGGTTAACTTTACCCAGTAGCAATCTGTTATTTTAATCTAGTGTTACACACAAGCTTAAACTACTGTTTCTTTTACAGAACTATGTGCATATGACTTTCAAAAGATACACAAGTTATTAACAATCAATAACAAACCGTGACATGTAAGTTTAAAAAGAGTAGAGTCTATTATAGCAAGCTTTAGTTTGGGTAAATAACCCAACAGTAAAATAAAAAATAACAGTAAAACTGGGTCAAAACAACCTCTTGTCTTGAGTGACTTTCTGGGTAACATTAACTCAGTATTTTGTTGGTGCTATATTGACCCAAACTGGGTAAAATATTAACCCATTCATTATTTTTGGTGTGTATCTATTTTCTCAGTTATGATCAATGAACAAATTAGAGGCTTGCAGTTTGTACGGACTGCCTGAGGGGCAGCAGGGCGGTCCATAGTAGTAACAGTACAACAGTAAACCACTACGTGTATATGGAGTCCTTCCATCCTCAGAAGAAGATGGAAATAGACTGAAAGCATTAGATAAAAACTAAAATAGATAAAAAAATAGATCAAAAGCCTGTGAATTCCCGTAGTTTGGTTTCTACCAATAGTTACATTTCTCATACACATAATTGTAAATGTAGAGTTATTGCTCTATATGTATGATTTCATTTGATTGGCCCTCACTTACTGGCAGCAATAATAAAAGTCCACCCAAAGGGAAATCAGACTGGTTTTCTCAATTGGTCCAATGTACATTTTACTACAAATCTGTGCATATGCAATGAATCAAATATGCACCCCACACTGCTCATGTATCTTCTCAGACTTAGAAACTATTATATGTACTTTTTTGTAATTATTCAAACTGTGAACATTGAAAGGAATATTCACTCCCTAACAGCTAGTAAAATTAGTGATGATTAGCTGTTGAAATGTCCTGTATTAACCTGATAATGATTTCTGTTCTCATTCATCTCACTTACTCTTGCTAGAAAGGGATCAGTGAAACAGCAAACCTGGTCTCGGGCCACGTCTTTATTCTAATATAACATAACCTTTGATTCATGACCAGTGTGGCATATGACGTAATTGGTTATAACTTAAGGCAAATTTGCTGAACATTATAAAACCAAATTTAATGCAAATCTAATCAAGGGAGTCCAAAGTTTGGCAAAGATTTGATTGGAGACCGGTGTTTTACTCATAAAAATGATTTATCCTGGGCAGAGCTTCCCTCGTGGCAGAAATAATCTTATTGGTTGAGTTAAATGTCAATTGGCAGAGGCAGAGAAATACATGCCAAATATACCGTACATTCCAAGATTGCTGTTTTATGATGAGCTATGTGCTTGAAGTAGCATGTGATCAATTAAGACTCACAGCTGTTTATATTCCCATCTGTTTTGGATGGATGGCTCCGTGCTATAGACTGTAACCTAGTTTAGCTGTAATGTATTTTTCTTGGATTGAATGCCGCGGCTTCTCATGGGGCTTCCCATGTGTTCATGTTGGCCAAGTCAACGTTTGATGTATCTGCAGCAATCCCTGCAGGTATACTTCTGACATTTGTATCTGTTCTCCATCTTTGCATTCTTTTGTTTTGGATTGTGCTTGAGCAATGAGATGTTGCATCATGCAGGACACAGAATGCAAACAAACAAAACAATTTCAGTGGTAGAAGTTGTATAGTATGGGTAACTTGAAGGCTCATGCCAGACACAGTATTTCCTCCATTTATACTGAACATTGAACACTGAATGTATATCATGAGGTGTGGAACTGTCCAATATGAAAGTGATTCCCAGAACATTCAGCTGCTTGTATTGTTTCCAGTCAGCAGCAGGTACATTTCATTCTATAGTAAGTGAACTATTGTTAATTATATATTTTCTAAATGATTTGAAGAAAATAGGTAAGGCACAGATAATGGGATCAATAGCAACACACACCGGTAGCGCATGACATGCATCAAAACACTCAACCGTTTCTTTTCAGTATAAGCCTACACGCTGGTGCAAAAGCAGCAATATCATCACATTTGCTACCAGTATTGGCTACATCTTCTGCATCAGGTGTTTGGTGCGGGTGTCAGCATCACATGACTTTCCCCAATGAGTATTAGAGCTATCAAAGTTAGGGAGAGTACGATTCATCCACACTTAACCATGTGCCACTGTGTGTATAGTTAGGAAGACCAGGAGTAACTGATGTGTGCTCCTTAACTGAGTCTATATTCTAGACTTGTTTCCTCACTGGATAGACAGTGCAATTTGAATTTTCATATCTGCTTATTATGCTGATGCTCGTAAAATCACTCACATCACAGGACCTCCAATTGTTTTCTTCCTTTCATGAAACCTATTATGTTAAATAAGAGAGCCAAAAGCATTCTTAGTAATAGAAGAAACTGTTTTTTTTTTTTTCTTGCTTGGGAAGATCTTCTGTCTTTCGCATTGCAGGGGCCAATGGCAATCAAATTAACATAATTATTCATTAATATGCAAATGGTCCCAGATGTTCAACAAGCAACAGATGTGCTTTTCTTGTACACAACAGCTCAATATGAAAAGCTGCACAGAGATGACGACACAGAATAGGATGGAGAGCATGGGTAATTTATCATAATGCATTTAATCCTCACTTATTTTATTTTTTTTTCAAAAGAGCATTAATATTGGAAATCTATACAAGATTAAATTTCTCTTTCAGCACCAAGCCAAAAAGCTCATTGTCATAAACAGCCAAAACATTTTCCAAATGGATGAGGATGAAGGTAATAAACAAACACAAGTTTAAAAAAAGTCAACAAACAAACACATGGGTTTTAGATTTATTGGTAGTTTGAAAATGATGTCTTTACAGGTGCTGCATAATACAGTAAGGCAATTTTGTTCAGCACAATACATAACTGCTATATGAAATAATCTGCAGTTATGAGAGAAGTCAATTTCAAAGGGCTGTAATTATGCATATCATAAAAAATACATTCAAATTCAAATACATTATTTCTATTGCTTTACAAAGCTATAAAGAAGAAAAAACATTGCTATTGTTGAGATGTATGAGATTATTTATAGTACTGCACACACACTGGAGCTACTGCACTTACTGGACCCTGACTGTCCAGCCCTTCTTATGGAGCCATCTCTGGTTCAGCACAATGATATAAAGTTCCTTGGATGTACTAGTCCTTAAAATTACTCCTGTATTTATTTCCTATAGTGCTGATTCAGGTTTGTAATCATTTGCCTGTAATAATGAAAGCAAACATTATGAGTGTGCTTCCAATTAATCGCCTGTGGAGGAGTTCCAGGTTTTCTCATGCAGATAAAAGTCTTTGACGCAATCTTCAGGGTGAAGAATGAAAAGAGATGCTTGTAATTGAAGAATCAGTGTATGTATCAAACTAACATTTTATTGCGTATTATAATTATACAAGAATTAATGTTGTATATTATTAATATTCAATTAATATAGAACCAAAGCTGGATTACAAAGCAGACAAAGCAGGCAAAGAAGGCGACCCCAGCTCTGCAGACCCTCAGGAGCCCTAAAAAATTCACATTTACTGTCTGACAATAACTTGCAATACATCTATTGAAAATCCCAACTTAAACTAAAATGTTAAAAAGATTTGGTCCAATTTATTAAGATTTTTTTTCCTTTTAATTTGTACCAAATCTAATCAAACCTTTCTATAATATGTCCTAAAAATTAACCATTAAATTCCTGCAAATAACTCAGAAAATTTCCAGGAAATTAGTATAAAATTAAAGGACCTGTAAAATAAAGCGTTGCCAAATGAAACTTTATATTTGTTAGCTGTTTTTAAAGATTTAAAGACTTTAGTCTTTTCATTTGTTGAAAATTGTTGAGCCCTGTGTCAAAACCATGTTTTCAAAACATTTAATATTTCAGTTCATATGCTTACATAAAGTTCGGAGTCAGAAACAGGCTTATTGCCAAGTGGGTTTGCACATACAGATGTCATCATTTTGTCTGCTTTACTATGGTGCTGCCGTGGCGGTAAAAGAGAGGGCTGCACTAGATAATTGTAGACACTAGGTGGCAGCAGAGTGCTTGAATCCCCCCTCCGACCACAATGTAGTTACAATGGCAGAGTGGTGTTGTCTGTATTTCCGCACGTTGACTCCACCGGAAGTGAAGCAACTGCAGAACCGACTGACTGCAGTGAGCTATCTTGCTTGTAGCTTAGCACCACACACGCTGTAGTTGTATGTGTGGCACTTTATGTTTGTCATGTCTTCATTCAAGGCTCCCTTGTCATGTAGTTTATTTGGAAATTCTCCTGTTACATCTTAAAAGTTCTTATGGGTTGATAAAGACCATTTTGTGTACACATCTAGTTATTGTCTTAATTTAAATAGCGTAACGCCCACTTTGCTAGCTTTGCCATTTTTATATGGCAGTTCCCATTGTATTAATAGGTTGTTAGCATCATGCTAAATGTCCTGTTAGCCAGTTCAGTTTGTGACATTAAGTGTCATGTTGTGAAATTTTATTAAAGTAAAAGTCCTGCATTCAAAACATATGTAACAGTAAACATTTCTATTGGTTAAATGTATTTTAAAGTCATCAGATAAAGTCATCAACTGTTTCCTATTGTAGGACGAAAACCTCCATTAACATATTGTTAAATTTAACGGAGTTGAGCTTACCGGTAAACATCTGCTCCTTCTAAAAGATCATTTATGATTTCTTACGACTCATAAACAGACACTTACTCATTCTGCGAACATTTAACAAAATTTGTATTAATTTTACCTCCATGTAGGCGAAAGTGAATAAATGTGATGTTTCCCAGATAATACATGTCCGCCTTAATGAAGCACATTTTTATAACTACTGATTTATTAAATCAGAGGTCTACTGAGTGAAAGATGATGCCAAATTTAGCAGAAGACCTCAGTAATATATTAAAAGTTGGTTTTGTCAAGTAATAAACATTATCAGTGTCTGACAATGATAATAATAACCAAATTAAACTGGTAAACTTGACTTCTGGTTTTCCACATTTGAAATATTTGGAGCTCTTATATTTAGAACAGGAATCACAGTTCCCCTACTACTTTAATTGGCTGGTTTGCATTTGTATAGCTTACAGCATTATCATTTTCCTTTGAAAGCTGACTTCTCTAGCTGTGATAGTGGGGGGTAATGGGGGGCTTATATTCTAGAGGAGAAATATATGTGAGCATAGAGAAATTACAAGAAAAATAGACCACAGTGAGTGCACAATGATATCCATCCATTCCACATTCCGCAAGCAGCCAAAACTTGTCCGTTAAGCAGCTGAGTAGTTTTCTCAGTCAGCTGTGTTGAGATGTTTCAGCATTTATTTGAGATGTTTACCATCCAAAATCTTTCCATCGCTGCTCTGACACTCACTTTTTTTCTGACTGCTGAGCTCCTACAGAACTCCCAAGCTGGAAAGCTTCGTGTGTTACTATGACAACCTGCAACTGTGAGTTGTAGTAGTAGTTACTTAAAAAAAAATGTCCTGACAGCTCTGATGGAGCTGAGAATTTATCCATAATGCTGCTTTATTACAAACAGTTCCACTGTATAAAGCTGGAATCTGTGTGTAACAGCTGACCTGTGTAGATGTGTAGCAGAACACAGATTAATTACCTTCACATCCTGACTGATCTTGTGTTAATGAAGTTGCTGCTGCTGTGCCACATGCGTAAATGTGCACATCACTCTCAATTTAAAGATGCACTTATAGTTGTAAACACTGGAGACAGGTGCAGAAACCGCTCCACTTACTGTAAAAATAACTTTACTGATCTTATAATACATCCACTGCCTGTATGCATCTTGTTGAGTGCAGCATCATATTTCTCCCCTTTCCTCTGAAACTCAACATCAAGTTCCACTCCGTTACATTAAAATACCACTTTTGAGGAGCAGAAATATGCAGGGTTATGTTCAAAACATTTAGGGCTGAAGCAGTGGCAGCACACAGGACCTACAGAACCGTTGCTGGACATGAACACAAACAAAATTCTGAATATTAAGGAAAACAAATCAGCTTTCTTTCAGCTTCTGGGGGAATCTGATGCCTAGTCAATTACAAATTGACTAGGCATTGGGGGGAAAAATTTCCATGTTTCATATGTTGAGGTCTAAACTGTGTTGACGGGTAGTTGGTTTAAATATTATAACACAAATATCCATTATGAAACTAAGACTGTGTAACACAAGTATACTGTACAGGCCCGGCAGAAAATATAACAGTGCTGTGACTCATTCCCAAACAGTTTCACAACACGTCTCTGTTCCCCCGTCGCGTCTGCTTGCTGAGCAGGGTCGCCATTTTGTTTCGACTACCCTACAGAGACACAGACAGACACTGCATCTGGACTGCTCACATGCGCCACCTGGTGGTTGTTGGTGCTGCAGCAAATTGTCAGTAATCACGTCAGTTGAAATAAGTGACATCTGTGGTGTTGTGATGCATAAAAATAAAAAATAGAAAGTAAGACAAGTACATTACTTTGTATAGGTACGTTCTTACTCTTATACAGTATTTGTTAATCACAGACCATCAAAAAATCACAAACTAAGCGAGACAGAAAACCTGGAGCAACGTGGTATTCACGTGTAATAAACTGGTTGGTATTTGAGGCAGAATGGGCTGGAGGAGGGGACTGAGATTTTCCATGTTATTCATTTTAGGACAACATTTTTGAAACCTAGATTTTACCATGTTGAATACCACACGTCTCAATAAGAGTTACAAAAACTATCTTACAGAAAAATTAGACCCATTTATCATCACTTTCTTGCGTTTTGACCCTGGCCTAGCATACAGGAATGTGGAACATGCTCCAAATGTAGCTGTGCTAGTTTTGTAGCTGGTGTTGTGACAGTGCTGCAGTGGTGAATTTAAAAGGTAGGGATCATCGGATCCTTGTGCCTCCACTTGTGTTCAAATTAACCATTCATTGACTCAGTCACTTTTATTTGTAATTAATAAATGTTCTCTTGACCTCTGAGATTAAAGCAAAAAACCTAAAGAAACCAGCGTATTGTTGCTCCAAACTGGGCCAGTGCCTCTGTCACTGGGACAGTGGCATAGATAATATGGCTCATAGCTTATGTACACAGCCTGGCTGAGCTTCCAGCAGATGAAAGACTCCTCCTATTTTCTCGTCTGCCATTCTGTTTGAAAGTGATGTTAATATGCATTGTGTTGGGCCTACTGGGATATTGCAGGGCATAACAAACAATGTGACTTCCCCTCAGGATTTTTTCATCTTTACAGAATAGAACTCATAGGGATTTCAAATAACCACTGTAATACACTGTTCCTATTACACTCTTTTTCTGCCTTCACTCTCTTCCCCTCTTCCACTCAAGCATCACCAATTATTTGACTGGCATTGAGCAAGCCGCTCCGTGAACCACCTGATCGTTATTCATTGTTACCCCACTGCATCTCTCGAGTGTCTGGTCCCCTCTCGAAGAATTTCCAAGACCTCAGTCTCAATCAATGAGCTTTAGTGGCGAGAGGATGCATCAAGAAAACAATACAGCATGCGCAGTGGCACACTTATTTTACAAGTAAACAGTGTCTGGATGAAAGGATCCCTGCTGCCTTAAATCATTTGCATACGATAAGAAAACACAAAGTGAAAGTTGAAGCTTCACTTGAAACCCCGTCTTGCAGATGGGGATTTTCTATAGCTGAAAATTATGCAGCCAATGTTTTCTCAACGGCAGGGGACGAAGCACTTTTCAGAGGAATTATCTCGGCTCCAGACATAAGCATTTGAGAAATAACAGAGTGCTGGCTAATTTGTCTTAATCCGCATGGTAGATATCACTCCCTGCATGAGGTACATATGCGCACATATTGACAGAGGTGATTCCTGTGGTGTGTGATCACACCTCTTAATGGATGTCAGGTTGAGTTTGGAGTCTAAGTGGATTATACTCACTTTTGGCAGATGTGTACGTGCCAATATCAAAGATGAACAAATACCTGCTTTGAGAAAAACAGTGCAAAAATAATTCTGCTGTGGTTCGTTTGTGTTGCTGCTCACCACCTTATTGAATATCTTCAAATGTAAATCACTAATCTGTTGTTATTCAAATAGTCAGCTGTCCAAATATTATGTTTCTGAGCAGGTGCATGTACAGAACAGCTTATATTGTCACACAGAGGTCATAGCAGGGATGTGCAGGCATGTTACACAAATTTCCTTAAGAATGGGGCTCTGCGAGATTTGTTCATTTCAGTTTTTAAAATACATTTTGAATATAAATGTACTGTTTTTCAACATTTCACCATATACTAAGTGACTCTAACAATAACTACATGTTTTATTATTTTCAAAAATAATAAGCCTATTGGTAAAGACACATACCACATAACCACAACATCCATGGTTCAGTTCCAGCCATGGGACTTTGTTGCATGTCCCCCTTCCTGTCTATCTGCACTCTCATCTGTCAATTAAAGGCAAAAATACCTCAAAATAGAAAAAAAAAATCAATAATCACTTATTAAACTTACTTAAACTTAAAACTGTTGCTGGTTTGCTATAATAAATTCTTATAATTGACATTCCTGGTGTAATTATTGGTGGAAAAGGGTGCAAGTGTATGCTTGTTATTTGGGCTGGCATGTTTGGTGCCATGAAAAAAAAAATGTTAAAGGTGTGTTGTAGTTCAGAAACATTTGGGAACCAATAGTTGAAGCTGCTGTGCATGGAACATGAGAAACTTGTCTTTCATGCTCCCTTATAACTGTATCCCAGTTTTTGATCATCTGCATTAATGCATGCAGCGTCTTTGACTCTTCCACATTCAGCCACTCTTTGTCATTTCTGATTGAATCACCTCTACAGTTTAGGATGAATACATTCTGATTTCTGGCTGCCTGGACACTTCTGTGTCTACCACTTGACTAGTCTTGGCTCATGCCTCTGATTACCAGTAAAACAAGTGCTTCCTCGGCATTACTGTTCTACAGAGTTCCACTTTCATTTCAACATACAGATCATCATTGCATTGCATCGTTTTTCATCATACTTTTATGTTTTGCTGACTGCTACTTACTAGGGTTGATGAGGCACTTGCTCAGATAGCAGACAGTGATACATATCCTGGGTATGGTCTTCACATGCAACAAGATCCTGGGTTGTGCTCCAGCATTAAGTTTACTCAAGTCTGGGACAAGAGCTTATCCACATTTCTGAATGTTTTGGGGGTTTTTTTGCTGCTGTTATAATTGCAACTGTATTTTTACTACTTTTACTTAAGTAACGGATCAAACTGTTCTTCTACCACTGGCCTTTAGGTTTCAGTGAACTAACATGCACAGTAGAAATCATACTACACATACCTATTGCTTTGGATGTTTACAGTATGAAAGTAGCAATGGATTCCAAAGAGTCTAAACCCATTGAACCAATTCTGGAAACATATGAAAGTAGTCTGGAAACATAGGTTACCTTGTGCACTTGTGCCTTTCAGGCAGATTTGAAAGGAAAGGACTGAAAAGCACATTGACCAAGAATGCAACAGCAATCACGATCCCCTCTCATTTTCTATTGTGTGCAGCTGTGTGGGAAGTGGAAAAGGAACAGTTCAAGCATGACCGGCAGTGGATCTATCAGGACACTGTTTGTAAAATTAACTTGACCTTTTTACGTGTAAGGACAAATGCTTGTGTTCATGTAGGCGGGCACACAAAATGCAGAAAACCGTCCTGAAGATCGGTTATTGTGACCTGTACAAGGAGACTCACTCCCACATCTCCACTACGTATTGTATAAAGGGCACATTTTTTTTCTTTTTCTTTAGGATCTTGTACATTTAGGGTCAGGCTGGCCTCATTTCTCAATGGGGTTTCTCTCCCACAGCAGTGAGAAACATTTTGTAGCATATAGATCACACCGTGTCTCCATTTTCATGATTGAATTGCCATTAGCGTTGTGCAGATTACTTTCTCTTCCCATGTTAATGATCCAACTGAGAATTGACCTGCTAGAATGAATTAGGTGAACACGTCAATGAACTACAGTAACACCACAACAAAACTGTTTCAAAGAACAAACTCTAGCTCTCAGTTCTGCTGATTATGCAAAAAAGCCTGAAGAGCTTCTTTTATGAGAACTTTATACCTGATGCGAATGGTGTTTGACATCCTTCATTAGCTATTCTAATCCCTAGTGTAAGCCACAGCATGTATTTGGGAGGAAAGTAGAAAGTAAAAAAAACTTCTGACTTCTGTAAGAGATGTAATATGCGTGATTGTTAGGGTCAGATGAAAATCACTACCACAGCATCACCAAATATTATGACTTTTTGCAAGGAATATTAAATATTCTGGATGTTAAGTATTCAGGATGAGCAGGTCACTCGGGCAATGCAAGGATTATCATTTTTAATAAATCCTTCCTGTGTTGCCAGAGGGAAATTCACACTGTCGAGATTTCAAGCTCGGTAAGCCAAACTTTGTTCTGTCTGAACACGACTGATGCTAAGAAGTTACTCAGTTGAATATATTTTAAGGATCTTAGCTAAAGTACGCTTTTGCTCTGCCCTTTTGAAACTTTTCCAGGTACAAGGCAATTATAAACTAATCGTTAGTCATTTGCTAGCTGATAGCAAGGACCTTATTCCTTTTGTCAATGTGCCTCAGGCCTTATTATTATGCTGGACAGCTTACATTCCCTATTTGATGTGGAACGGGTATTTGCCATTCTGAAGACTCTCCCAGTAAATGAGGTCGATGCATGGTCCTCACCTGGAAATGGATTAAATTGCAGCCATATATTACAAATTACTTGTCCGCTGCCTTGTAACGTATGACCCTGGGTGACACAGCTCTGCTCTCTGGTCAATAACACTTGAAGATTGTTGTCGTCTGCTGACATGCAGAGGTTTGCTCCCAAAATAACAGTGGAACGCACTGCCAGCGCTGATTAGATTGTAAAATCTCATCTTGGAAGCAGGTGTGAGGTGCGGCCTGGAGCTCTCTTATATGAGTTTGTCAATGCAGTAGTGGTTGTTCTTTAACTGCAAGCTTGACCCTGAAGTGAGCTCTAGAGAATATGTTATCGAGTTTGTCTTATTTTTAGTTGCCTGTGATGCATTTAGCTCATAGGTGAAACATTTGCATGAGATTACATGTCTTTAGGGTAGGGAAATGCTGGTATGGAGTTATAAAAAAAATGCCAAACAAAATGGCTTATTTGTCATTGCATGCTTCCCATCTTTGAGTGTTTTGATAAAGAAGCTATATAGAAAACCCAAATAGCAAGCATGGTGACCACTGCTGGTAACTAGGCTGACAAACACATACACACACAACAATATGCCAGAGTTTCATATTCCAAGTTTTGAAAAGAAAAATATAGATAACGATTGCTGTAAACACACACAGACACACACACATACACAGAGAACACTGCAATAGCATTCCATCCACAGAGAAAGGAGTGAGGCCAGAAGACATCCACCAATATGGAAACCCAAATAAAACCATGCGAAATCACAAAACCTGCTCTATCAGCAAACAGGGAGACTCCTGTTAAACAAACATTTCCAGGGCAGTTTGAACTGCACACAAATGTGGAATGGAAAAATCAATTTTCCAGTGGAATGGCACTGATAGCTGCTGCAGGAGTAGCTGCGACCATCAGCTGGAATAAAAAGGTTACCACCACAGGCTTCACAGACACACAATGGTTAATGGTGTCGCCTACTGTCATTTCATGACTTTTCAGTTGAAGATGTGGAAACATTCTATGGTAATTGTTCCACCTGCAGCACCAAATATTAAACATTTATCAGCACATGAATTAATATCAGGCTGTGTTCAGGTTTATTATGAATACTAAAGTAACATTCAAACTAATGAGAATTATACAAAGGTCAAATATTTCAAACCTAAATTACTGACAATGAGAAGCTCATCTGAGGAGGAAAGTGTTGTGTATTAAGACAACACTAAGTTATTTTCCAAAATGTTTTATCCTCCTTAAATAATTTTTCTTTCCCAAAACATTGGATGGTTTTTCCCCCTAATCATTCATCTTGCATTCAGATCATACTGAATTGTACAGTCTTTTCTTTCATTTTTTGAGACATTTTAGACAGATTTTAGAATAAATCTCTCATCTTCCAGGTTCTGTCTGTCTCCGGGTGATTGACTCAGCTGCTGACTGTTTGTGGAGGCGGTTTGAGGCCAACTATTGGCTGTTTCTTATGGAAATGTGATAAATGTGTCTCTTTGGTTTCAGACTGTATTCAGTGTTTAAACTGTAGTGGTTTATAGAGCTGTAGCAAAGCCTTGGCCATGTTAGCCATAGAGTACCACACATCCTTTATCTATGACATCACCATAATATTTAGACAACCAGCAGGGATAGGGTTAACCCCAGTGCTCACCTCCAGGAAATCATATTGGAGTGCTAAAATGTTACTTTTGTGGTTGTGACAATGACACTTTGGTCATGTGATTACATCATTGCCTCACTGTGGAAATATAATTTAATTGGTTTGCTGGGATGGCAAATCAACCACTACCCAATAAAAACTTTGCAGTCCCTCCGTGGCATTAATACATGGAGATTATTGCCCATATGGCGAGCATTAAACCACACACTGTCAAACGTGTTAGCTGTTTATTTGTTCAATTTATAACCCAATTAGCTCTCTGACTTTCCCAATGTAGGTTTGGGATTTACTGAAAAACCAAATAGTGAGATGAGAATGAGAAAGAACTTCACTGTGAATAAATGACAGTAAATGCAGCATTTCTGTAATATGGACAACGTGACGGTATAGAAAACATTGAAGTGGTCTCATTATGCGACCCTGAGCATCCTCCAACCTGTTTGGAATCTGTTTTTAATTCTTTGAAATGAAGCCATCTCTTGTCTCACAGGTCTCAGATTCACAATATTTTTAGTCTGAGATTGTCAGAGGAAATCTAACACACAGCTGTAAGAAATTAACTCATCTGAAAAAGGGCGAGCTCATATACCTCATATGCTCCATCTTGAAGTTGAATATTAGGTTTTTGCAGCATTTCATAAACCAGAGTTTGTGATGATTTCTTTTTTTTCCCTCTTCTTTTTGTTTGCTTTGCTGGAAGCCTGAAATCACAACCCTCCTAGTCAAATTATTATCCAGTGTCTTGATGGATTGACAGGCAAGAATGGAGATGTACATTCTCAGAGTCTCAAGGAAAGTACATTTTCTCAGGCTTTAAAATGCTATATATAGCGCTGTCTGCGAAAGAACAGATCTGTGATTTCCATCTTGCATTTTTACATCAATCCTCTAAGTTTTGTTAGAGCGAGGTGAATTTAGTCTCATTTGGAAAGTTTCAAGTGAGATATCATGCCTTTACATTTCGCCCAGAGGGTGAAACACACTCTCTACATTGCTTTGTGTGAATTCCTCACACTGTTAAATACAATTTAGTTGTAACTCCGCCACCAACCACCTTGTGCAGTGCTGCCAAGTCATCTTTACTGCTCCTCTATCCCCAGTCACCTCCTATCTGGAATGTATTTAGCCTCACTTTGCCATGTGAGTAGTCAGATGTACAGCTCCACACCTTGGTTTCCCAGAGGCTATGATTCCACTAAGACTAAATTCAGAGCAGTCCGGGTTGGTTATAGGTGAAGCACTGGTTCCATGAGAGCGTGCCTTCCTCACCTCAAGGCTTTTAATGTTCTGGTTTTTGAAGATTCCGCAACACACAGATTGTAGATTTTCAGCGTAACCACAGGAGCATGAACGTGCATTACATACAAGTGGGCAGCCTTTTTTTATACCTTCTCTTTCAGCCTGTTCACAGCTCAAGTCTTTCATGGTCTTTTAGCTGCTCTTTACTATTTGTTTTTTGACATTTCAAATTCAAAGCCTGCTTCTCAGTTTATTCTCATTCACTTTACCTTTGCTGCTGAAAAATGCTTATAGCTGAACGCCTTTGACGCAGGATCTCAGGAACCATCTACCAGTTTCAACACTACCCAACTAATTTTCTTTTTCTTTGTGTCTTGGCATTATTAATGGAAAACTTTCAATTAAATACGTTTTTTTTTATTTCTTGAAACGGAATATTTGGCAAACATTCCCACTGATGCAGGGAATGAAGATCAAACATTTCCAATGAAGACTCCTCATGTTTCCAAAAATGACAGAAAGCTGGGGAATCCATAATGGATTAATACCTAAGAGAATGGACTGAACGCCTCCCCATGAAAATTGGTCGAATTTAGTGCTATGGAATGGAAAATAAGTAATTTTCAGTAGTTACACTTCAGAAATTCAGCGTCTAAAGGAAAGGACGCAAAGCCCCTTTTTATAATTGCCCTCGCCTTGTCTCATTTTCCTGTTTAGAAAGGTCCACATTTTGTATTATACCATGAGAGAAATCATAAAAATCATAGCTTTTCTTTGGCTGTCCTTCCTCCATTTAATTTTTAGTTTGGCATTAGTTTGTCATGTTTAATACATTCTAGCCTTACAATAACAATTTGCAGTCATAGAGGAGTTTGGTCTTTTATTATATTGATTTTAAGAAGTCTAAAAGGGTCCAAAGCAGTTTGGCTTCCAGCTCTTTATGTGTTATATCTTCCCCTTGTCAATAGTTTCAGAATGCAGTTTTTTGTTATTTGTGTTATTTTTCCAATCGCCTTAGGGAGACGCACATACTATACAGCTTTAGGCAAGATTTTCTTGTTCTTTGATTTCTATTAGAGTTTAGTGACTGCGTGTTCAAAGCCTTCAAAGTGCACAGATCCTGCCGCCTTCTCACTTTCTCAGTGCTTTATCGAGAATTTTTACTTGCAGTCCTTCAAGTTGTGTAATGTTATTTATTTATTGATCTATTTCTTTCTCTCACGCAGTCACAACAAATAACAGCGTCTGCACAAGTATTGATCCCCCCCCCCCACCCACCCCAAGCCACACACACACACATATACACATATACACGTCAATAGCCAGTAGTATCTTTTTTTGTATGCAACAAAGCACTTTATTAAATAACTTCAAAACATCTCCTTCCTAATCGGGATGAAAATACTTGAGCTTGACTTTCTGTTGACTTTTTCGTGCATTGCATTATTAATTAGCACAATATTTCTAAACACTACACAGAGAAACAATGTGTCATCCTTAGAGACACACAGTATCTCAAACCTATTGCATCTGAGTGAATATCAAGCTTTGATGAAGTCTCATTGTGTTGTCATTTCTTTAATTCATTTTTCATAACACTGAAATTAATTATAATGTATATAATATTGTAGTACAAATCCTGACAACACATGTAGGAAACAACAAAACATAGCTTGTACATGTGTTTTTATATCTGGGGAGTGATGGGGAGTATTACAATGTTTAGAACTAAACAGAACTGGAACTGCTTTCCGATCAATGTTGTCATTTCAAGGAATGTCAGAGTGGAATTATGGTAAATCCCTTTTGATCATTCCTTTTCACTTAACATTCTTTGAGTCAGAATTCCTCTTTCTCATTTTAGTTCAGCTGTTTCAAAACCCTCAGCTCCAAAACCTTAAGGCTGATACTGATTCTTTAGGACCCACTCAAGCATATGTAATACTTATCCTCTCAAATGAATTTCATAGGGTGGAAAGTTGAAAATAAGTGTTCATCTGCAGGTTAAACTGTATGTGGGAAAAGATGTATGGTGAAAGTTTAACAAAAAGAGAAACTTTGGAGTTTAGAGGCACAGAATGCTTTCATCCGCTGCATCGATTTCAGCTGAGAGGAGACCAGATGGTGTGACACATTACCGTGCCCCATGTGTAGCTGGGCATAGCTTGAGCAAACTCACATCTCACAATTTGTTAAAATTAAAATGTAAATATTCACAGGCACAAGCTGTGCCGTGGTACAGCCTTGTCATTTTTTTTACACTTGCAAACAAACTTGAAGGCTCCTCCTACAAGCTAGAGGAGACGCAAAGTGGTGAGAGGTGGTTGTATCACTATAAAAACTTCAGAAAGGTGTTCTGTCATTTGTTTAGACTGTATGTATATATGATGCTGGCGTAATGTCTATTCTGTATACTGTTCTACAGAGGTCATCAGATTTTTGTGATGAAGGTGAAACAGTAGTGTTTGTACGGTAGTTCTAAGCTTTTATGTTGAGCAAAATGTACAGTATCTCTCCCCCAGTCTTTCAGTTTACCACCTATGTTGGTTTGTCTACATGTTTCTAAGCTGAGACCAGTGACTGTATATAAAGATGGACGATGTGTCTCCACTTCCTGCCGCTATGCAAAAGTGAAGCCAAAATATCTCCTTTCCGGGAGCTCACATCTTGCTTGTGTGACATCATTTGCAGCCAGAGTCTGTGCAGTAGAGTTGGGCGGTGGGATGATGGCCTACAGGACTGTAAAGTTTTTTTGTTTTTTTTTAGCTATAGTCTTTATTAAGACTGAGAGTAATTTCTGCACACTGTATCATCACCTAGTTAACAGGCTCCCAGTGTGTTTTGGTGATTGGCAGGTCAGTATGTTTAGACGATCCCCACTGCCAGACAAGAACACTGATATTGATTCATTCTGCTAAAATCCTGGGTTGCATTCAGTGGTTATTTTTCTGAGAGTGTCTGGTAAGATTAGTCTACATGGTTAAGTTTAGGGAAAGATTGTGAAAACTAGTAATTAAAGGTCTGTGACATGACACAAAGACGTGTCATGAAAGTCAGACCAGCTATACACCCCTTTGTGTCTTGCTACATGTAGGACACACTACTTCCTGCATTCACACTGAATGTTGGCATTGGTGGTGAAGTGAGGAATCGTCCCATTTCGGGCTGGTTTAGGCATCTAGGTGACAACTAGACTAGATTCGGTTAATGTGTTACATTTAATTTAGTTAAATGTAACTATTTCCACATTTCAAAGTCTGTATTTGATTATGTAGTATGGACTTGCTTCATACTCAAATGTATGTATTTAAATGCTGAATGTTGAAATAATGGTTACATGTGATCTATACATCTAAAAAAAACCTTCACACTCTCTCACAAGAAAATATTAAAGGTGAATTCCACTGACTTTCCACATCAAAGTAAGTTTCCTGATGTCGGGGAGTGCTTCTGCATATTTGAAACAAGTAGTAAATGCTTTTGTTCCTCCAGAAGGAGCATAAATTACCTGTGATATCACTTTCAGCGTCAGCGTCAGTTGGGGCTGAAGAATACAAGTTCGGAAATGAAAAAAAAAAAAAAAATATATATATATATATGGTTGAGGGCTCTGTTGACCTCTTTGCTGAGGGCTACATTAGTCATTACTACCATAACACATCACAATTTCTTACCGACTGACGGTGGTTAAGTTACATCGTGGGTAATGTAAGTACCACTGTGGAATAAAAAAGATGATATTGGTTTTGCAGCATTCATTTTAACCCTACAAAAGAAAATGAACAAAAAAAAAACCTGTCCATTATGAGTCCGAAAATGTTCTAGGAGTGCAGTGCTAAATCGACTCTTTTGATTACTCTTAATGACTGAGGCAGGAGGGTGTTTGTTTACAGTCACTGACATTGTGGAAACAGCATTTGACTTCATCTTTTCCCTGTTATGATTTCACAAAGTAGTAAAATCAAAGGAAATAATAAGAATGGCCACATCTTCACCCCTCTAAATGAAAATACAAGTGAAAGGCTTGTTGTGGTCACTTCATGTTGGAGTCAAAGGGTTTGTGTTGGGTTCACACTCTGACTACTGGGAGATGATTTCAGTTTGTGAAGACACAGCCTCTATTCATATTCAAGAAGCATTATGTTGTGTTGTTTGTTGTGAATACATTGAAGGTCATCCTTTGGAGTTACTGTTATGTGTCAGAGGGGTTGAACAGAATATGTAGCCAGTCATGTCTGCTGTGTCTCAGCGGGTATTGTTGCAGTGTGTCACATAGATGGAAGTCGAAACCCAACTTCTGTGTTCAGGGTCATGTGAAACACATTCCAAGCTCAACGCCGGTCGCAGTTTAGCCAGGGTTTACTGGGCCTGCCAAGAGGCATCTCTGTCCAAATCCCCACTGAAAGATGGCTTTAAGTGATGAGCAAGAAGCGGAAGGCGCTCTCACAGAAAAGTCAGAAAAGCCGGAATTAAAAAGCTCTGCAGCCCTCCGGAAATAGGTTCCCTCACCCCTCCTCATCCTCCTTTTCTTTATCCCGTCTGTCTATCTGTCCATCTAGCCATCCAGCTATAATATCTCTCTCTGTCTCTCACCTCCCACACTCAAATCTCCTCAGCTCCTCAGGATTTATATTTGGTCCTGTCCGAGGATTATTTTGCATACCAACTTCCTGAGTGGCTTGCCAGTTACTGTCCCTGCATCTCTCCGGGTGCAGCCCCAACAGCGCTGAGGCCCTTGTTTTTTCGCCTCTCTCTCACATTTCTGAGTTGCTAACAATGCGTTAGAGTTAGAGTGGTTTCGTTGCGGCCAAGTTTTTAGTAGGAAATCCTTCCAATCAGCTGCACTGGGAACAAGAGGCATAGAGTGGCACTTTGTTTGGGCCGTGCTCCAGTGTTAGTATAGTGTAGTATACTTATTTCACTTGTACAGGCTGAGCGAGAGGGGTCATTACACACTAGATGAATATGGTTATGTTCAGACATGCCCGAGTGAAAATTTTGTTCATCACTTGCTAAATTAGGGCTTTTATTTTTATAAGTTATGTCAGTGCGTATAGATCAGTCAGTATATGAGCTCCATATTAAAAACTTTATCATTTAGGAGTTTGGTTTAAAAGTGTAATTTGTCTTATCATGACATGAATCACTGATAAAATCTTATGACGTTAGGGTTTAAAAGCAGTTCATAAGGATAAGCCTTCTGGTTAGTGTTGCAGTGTGCTATGAAGTCATTATCTTGTGGTTAATTTCTCTTGCTATACATAAGTTGAATGAATCATTGCTGAACACAAATATATATGAACAGTTACAGTGAGATCCAAACATTTTGTTTTGGCTCACTAGTTTTATTTCAGTGTGAAAGGATGCATTAGCCATTCTATGTCAAACTGTAAATCATTTTTTGGCAGAATAAAGATTTGAAACTGAAACAATAACTTTTTAATAATTCTTATCTGACCAGCAATGTTGTTCATAAAGCGAAAGTTGAGGCTGAGCTGAATTCTGCTAAAGCTGCATTGAAATGCATAAAGCCAGAATGGAGAGCTGGACCAGGAGAGAGCACTAGATGAGGAGTGTGTCGAGGTTTATCGTGTGCAGCTGACTGGCTACACATACAATTGTTTTATTACATATAACCTTTCACTTATAGCTTTGATATTAGTGAAACCACATTCAGGTTAGAGCTATCAGTCAGTATGATTTTGCATCTAAATGAGTTCACAGTGAAGCCAAAACAAGGCACCTGTATTCTCCATGCATGTGAGGGCATTCTAGCAGGTAATGCAGTGTTATGTGATAACAAGCTGTTCACACAGACATTTCTCCTCAACTAATAAACTTTAAAAGGTGCACAATTTTTTTTTCCTTTTTTGCACATCGAGTCTGCTGGCATTTGTTGATTACTTTCATTTTCCGCACAATAAATCCCTTAGGGGCGAATTCACAAAAGGATTGCACAGCTTTTGCAGCCATTAAAACTGCGCAAATGAGACAAAAAGAACCCATGTAATTCACAAAGCACCCCCAAAAGGTGAAATGCACCTCAAACTGCGCCACCAAGCAAATGGCATCTCGGTGCTCCTTTGCTATTTGCACATATGTGATTGAGATAATATGCATACTTTTGGCGCATAATTGGCCCCTTTCTATGCAAATGAGCCTTGTTACAAAAACATTGCAATTCACAAAAAAACAGTGCTAATAGCCAGTTAGAGTGAAATTATTAGGGCCAGAATGGATTGTGCCCAATAATAGCACCATGAATTGCGCAGCATTTACACCCGTTTGAGGTCATATCCATGATATGCTGGCGCAAACATGCCCATGAAGTTTTGCAGCTTAGTGCAATTTGAATGTCTTTAATTAACACAGAGCTCTCCACAGTCACAAACCAACTTTCATGTGTTTTGCTTCTTTCATTTCTCTAGTATTTGGCATCTATAACATAATCTACTGGAATGTCAAATGTCAAAATGCAGCTATTAATGTGACTCAGGCAGCTCTGAAACATGTTTAATGTCTGAATCTTACAATAATGTTGTTCAGGTGTCACTAAATGTATCTGAGATTTCACAGAAACATCAGTACTGATGTTCTGTTTGTTGCCCACAGCTGGCTGTGTGTCACAGCTGGCTGTAGCATCACACAGCAGCTGAAACGATGAGTGCGTCTCCATACTGATAAAGAGGCTGTGCACATTTACGCGCACGGCACAGCAGCAGTAACTTCATTAACACCAGATCGGTCAGGATCTGATGGTAATTAATGTTCTGTGTTCTGCTACACATCTACATAGTTCAGCTGTTACACACAGAATCAAGTTTAAACAGTGCAATTATTTGTAATAAAGCAGCTGTTATGGATGAATCCTGAGCTCCATCAGAGCTGTCAGGACATTTTTATTTTTAAGTAGCTGAAAGTCTGAGATAAGCCCCCCCCCCCCACCAATGTCTGACTGAAGATTTTGCCCTTGATATCATTCAATATCTATTCAGTATCATTCAATGCCCCACAAGCTTGAAGATTTGGAGAGAGAGTGTATAAAATACAGTGAAGTGACTACTGATGCTACAGGAGTATGCCGCATTGACATGATTCAGATAAGTCTTTATAATATGAGGTTGAGGTATTTCTAGTATTTAAAAGCCTTGGTTGCTGTTTTTAGTGGACAGCAACAAGTCCTGCTGTAGTGAGTGCATGACAACAGATGGGTGATATACTGGAGGACATGCAGATGTGCTTATCAGCAGTAAAGCTCTCTGCTCTGGCACCACACTCATTAAAGCCAGAGGCACTAAACACAAACAAACTGTAACAACACATTTCTTCTCACTCACATAGTAACCACCGCTCTGAGTGGAAGGTGTCGGAATAAAAAATAAAGCCTTACATGTATAAGAAACATTAAATATTCATGTTTTTTAAAATACTAAAAATGCAGGTCAGTTAGCGTATCTGCTTGGCTGCTTCAAAGGTAGTTTTAATTCATATTGGAATTGTTCACGCCTGCTGAAAACTTTCTGTGACCTAATCGCTGATGTGTTTAAACTGTCAAAAATCTTTGCTGTTAACAAACAAAAGCCACAAGCTACAAAATCAGTTTTATTATTCTACCCGTCTCATCCCGAAGCTCAAGGTGGAAAAGGTTGTCTTTATCTGTGATGTTGTAGGTTTGTAATGACTTCATTACACATGTTCTGCTTTTATTTAAAGGAAACGATTTTCAAAGAGTTGATTTTTGACACTTTTGATTCCGTTTTTTATTTAAATGTATGATGTAATAGCCCCTCAGGCATCAACAATCCACATTTAAGTACTTTGTTTCTTCATCTCATGTTCTGCCAATCTTGTGATGTAGGCTTTAGTCAGAAGTTTTCATAGCACTCACAAGTACACAACACATACACTCAGTACAGTGCTCTGGACAGCAGCTGAAGTCCAAGTGGGCCAAAGTTCCTTGGCAAAGTGCATGTGTAGTACCCGGGTACACCACCGTCAGCTCCACGTGTAGAATTGACAGCACGTTCAAAGGCATTCAGTGATGAACAATGCATCTGTCTCATCCATTTCCTCTGGGGTTTACTGGCCTCTGCATTTGGGCCAAAGCAGTTCTTAAAGGGATCTCTGTCAAAAGGGTTCAGTGGCTGCAGGCTGGTTCTCAAATGTAACCAACCATGCCAGCCTGAGTGTATATGATAGAAATTGCATTTGAGGAAAAATTCATGGGAGACAGAGCTCATGCTGTGCCTTCTTTAGAAATTGTCAGGAAACTGGGTCAGGGGGAATGTACAATCGCATGGCTTCTATTAAAGGGAAAATGATTACAGAGTACTGGTTTGTAATGGAATAGAACAAGATGAACAGGAGGAGTATGAAAGGGATTTTGTAAAGTTCAACAAGTTAAGCAACAAGTAGGTCTGCTTTTCATAACTCAGGTTTTACATTAACTAATTTTCTCCCTCCCGTCATCCCAAACCTGATGCATTCATTTTAGGATAATCACTGAGAGGACACCTACTTTTGCTGTCATGAAAAAAGTAGATCCAAGAAAGTCCAATCGCTGCATTTTAAAGTTTACATGCATCCCGGAAATCTGAGCAACTATGTCCATACTGGATGCTTCTGCACCTCATGATTTGTGTCCAGTGTTAACTTTCACTGCCGATGCAGGAGGTAATTTGTCCTTTATATAGCAAGACAGTAAGTAAGGGTGTGGAGGTCAGGTTGGATTGTCATGTAATGCCCATATAATGTAATAATAATAATAATAATAATAATAATAATAATAATAATAATAATAATAATAATAGTAATAATAGTAATAATAGAATAAAAAAGAAAGAAAAAGAAAATAGTATAATAAGTATAATAAGTATAATAAATTAACCCGTGTTTACTTATTTATCAGGATTTTCAGAATTTATCAGCACCTAGGACCACACCATGTCCAGAACAACCAGTTGCCAGTAAAAACACGTAGTTGCCACCAATGTAGTTGCCTAATTCTCATCATACCTTAAACCTGCACTGACTGACTTTTTGGCCACTGGTTGGCAGCAGAAACAAGCTTAAACTCTGACATATTATCATGTTATTATGGCTGCAGCGCCTGATTTGGTCTGAATACAGCCAAAGTTGCTATGGCAACCTGTTAGCAGACAGTTGCTCTGAGACATGGAGCAGCATTAGCATTCCTTTGGAGTCGTGTTTCTGGCCACCTGATGAATGTAATCCACCTCATGAAGTCCTGCATCCATTCTCCTTTTAACTTTGCTTTACTTTTCATCAACTGCGGGGAAATATCTGACTCTTAAGCTGCTAAATGCTCCACTATGTTCACCAGCTAGTCGCTTACTTTGTCTATATGGTGTTTGGTGCTAGGCATGTAGTGTAGAGTGACTATTTAGTGCCTTTTGTGCATAAATAGTCTGAAATAAGTGAACCAATACAGTAAAAATGTTAGCTGCAAAACCAAAACAATGAGCTGAAAGACACTGTAATGCATTAGAACTGCAGAGTCTACAAGTCACATCTTTCACACACATAGCCATCTGTCACTTTGCTACAATAATATCAAAATATTGATTAAAGAATAATTTAACTGCAATAACCACAATCTTTCCCCAACCTTAACAATAATGTAGATGCCATGCACAAATATTGTAGTGCAAGAGTTTTTAAACATTTGAATTGGACAGTAAATTGTTCAAATGACAGTGACATATTTTCAGTACCCACATTAACAAATTAAGAGCTACAACAAATACATTGTTTTATTAAATGAAATGTTTACATCGTTTTAAGTCTATGTTTAAACAATACTCACATTGGAAATATTATTGGTTGCTGTAATTGTTCTTCCTGTCCATAGTGGTTGTAAAGAAATTCTTTCCTTTCACAATGTCAGTGCAAGTGATGAGCAGTCCTTGTTCTGTGCAAAAAATGATCACTCTAAAGTTCAGCTGAAGCTAATAGTAGGCATCAGCAGGCTGACTTAGTTAAATCAAGTCAGCTCTGTGTTACAATCCCTATGCAGTCGGCCCAGAGAGGAAACACTGTTCACGGCAGCACAAAGATGTAATTTCACTTATCAGTGTTGTTTAACGATACACATGAAAAAATATGAATGTATCCTTCAGTTTAGAGTCTTCAGTGTGATCTCCCTGACACTGTATGACTATGATATATGATCTCATATATACTGAGGGATTTTAGTGGAGATGTGTACTTGAATAAACTATAAGGTATTGTTAAGTGAATGAATAATGTATCTTTGAAGCCCTGACATGGTTAGATCATTTTGATTCTCATTCATAAAGCAGGCCTCATAGTGTTAGTGTTTACTGAGGCAAAAAGCTTGTTCAGTCTTCAATTGTTGTCAAACCTAGATTTCCGTGTTATATGAAATGGCTAGGCTGTTTCAGGCTTTTGTGTTGGCTGCTGTATGCCTGCATGTCGGAATAGTGTGAGACCACACCAAAATAATGGAAGGGACATTTTTTGCATCAAATATTAAAGAACCATCATGTTAGTTAAAAAAAAAAAAAGATATTATCCTCTGCTTTTGGCTTGGTTATCTCTGCTATTTTGTGAGTCATAATGTGTGTAATATTCTTCTGTTACTCTTATTATCTGGACATCTTTGAGGCTATGAATTGCTCTTTAAGTAAGTGTGTCAACTCATTATGAAAAGCCAAAAAGAAAGAAAGAGAAAAGAATAGATTCAATGTTCAACTGAACTCATTTTGTCAATAATAGAGTTAAGTTATAATTTTAGGGAAATGGAAATGAATACATAAACGACTATATATGTATGTATATATGTGTATATTAAGAGCTTCATCGGTGCGAACAAAAAGCAGCCATTTCTTTGGAAAACATGGTGAATACTGGTAAACACACCATGCTAACATTACCTTGTAAGCCTTATACAACCATTACAACCATAATGGCTCTCAGTTGACTGCAGTGTTCAAAAGGAAAATCACAATGCACCTGTAGGAAAAAAAAAGTGTCCAATGGATATTCATGCCCACGTCTCTGTAACACCCCAGACCAGACCACACTGGATTTCACTCTTCAAGATGAAATGATAGACGCGTTCCCATTGAACCACACATAAATATTAAATGCATGAACAAAGACAAGCAGCACTTGTGCACAGCGCTCCAAAGTGCAAAACACTCTTGGGGATGCCTTACCTTTTCTGTGTTGTTCTTTCCTTTGTAAACCTTTGGTTTGAAGGCCACCATGGGCTCCCCGGTGCCAGCTGAATAAAGGGAAATCACTTGCCCTGTCATCTAGATTCACCTTGCAGCCCGGCAGCTGGAAGACGGGGGAATTAAACTACAGTGTGTTTGCTGCTGTGTTTATGTTTTTCTTCCACAGCAGCAATACAAGCCTCATAGAAAATCTAGTCTCTTGAGTTCCTACACTTACCATTGATAGAGTAAAGCCACACTTTGCAACTGAAACACACACTCTATAGTTTGTCAGTTCACATGTTTGTTTATGCATCCCTTTCACACAAGCTTGCAAATCAGCTACTCACACTTGCCACATCTCTTCTACTGGTTTCTCCATTATCAAGTTACTTATCCCAGTCAATGTTGCAATGGCAAAAGGACAAGCAGCATAGGCCAAGTGTTCTTGCCCTAGCACTGTCCTCTAGCTCTCCATTCAGTATTTGAAGAGGAGACAGTGAGAACAGAGAAATGTTTAATTAAGAGGAATTCTGCTGCCGTTGCTGTGCTTGTTAGCCACAACAGAGCTCACAGCTGGCCACTTCCAGCGCAAGTGATATCCCAGGAATCAATGAAAACACAATTTCAGGCAAACAGGGGATGTGCACACAGGGTCACTCAGAGGCACAGGCTGATAATATACAACATAGCCCATTATTCATATATATATATATATATATATATATATATATATATATATATATATATATATATATATATATATATATATATATATATATATATATGAAAGATGCTCCTGAGACAGTTCAGCACATAATAGCAGGGTGTAAGATGCAGGCAGGAACAGCGTACATGGAACGCCATAACCATGTGGTTGGCATAGTGTAAAGGAACATCTGCACTGAGTATGGGCTGGAAGTCCCAAGGTCAGAATGGAAGACACCTCCTAAGGTGGTTGAGAATGACCAAGCTAAGATCCTGTGGGACTTCCAGATCCAGACTGACAAGCTGGTGATGGCTAACCAACCGGACATCGTGTTGATCGACAAACAACAGAAGGCAGTGGTGATTGATGTAGCAATCCCAAGCAACAGCAACATCAGGAAGAAGGAACACGAGAAGATCAAAAAATACCAAGGGCTGAAAGAGGAGCTAGAAAAGCTGTGGAGAGTAAAGGCAACAGTGGTGCCAGTGGTAATCAGAGCATTAGGGGCTGTGACCCACAAACTGGGAGTGTGGTGGGGGGGATTTTTTTTGCAATATTATATTGCTTTTGTTGTTTTTTCAGTGTGGTTTTAGTGTATTTCTTGTGATGGACTGGCAGCTTGTCGACAAGATGTCTGCCTGCCTACCGTGCACTGTATGCAGTGATGGGCTCCAGTCCCTGATGAGAGGGAATATGCAGGTAAAGACAATAAGTGGATGTTTCCCTGTTTACTAGGAAGCAGCTGCTTATTTTCCACCTACATTCTCTTTGAAAGGTTTTCATCTGAGAGACGGTCTAGGAACGCTTCATAAATAACATTAAGGGATGAGGCTGTTTTTGATGACCTTTACACAATATGCAGCCTCCTTCACCTATTATGATAATGTCAGTGAATACTGTTGACCTGTTAACCCTGATGAAGGTGACATCTGCAGAGAAAACCACTACATACATAAAGGTTTAGTCAGCATCACTGCAGTATGAGTATACAGCAGTAGCTTCGAGCCTTATATAGTTAATGGAGTCATACACTTCCATTTCTGCACTCACATATTAGCTGAGCTGAGCATACATTTGGTTTCAGATGCAGATTTATATATTTATTTTTGGTTGGACCGGCAACGGACTGAATGTCTGTCCGTCACTGACTAACTGAGTAATGAAGTTACACCATTGGTGCAGCCGGCCCAGTGTTGGAATTTTCCCATTGGCCGTTGCTCTTTCAAAATGAATTGGCGAGAACAGTTTCAGTTATGTCCTTGGGGGGCGTTTACAGCGAAGCCCTGAGCACAGCTCACTCTCAGCAGGACTAAAAGTGAGTGCAATCCAAAAATAGAGTTTATATAAGACTTTTTTTTGATGGCCAATATGGGTGTTAATGTTCCAGAATTCCAGCCATATAGAACATGTACCGGACATATGTTTTAATGAGCCTTATAATAGCCTACATTTAAACAACAATAAAACACAAAAAAACACAAACACTATCCAAAAAATATATTCAAAAGTAGTCAGCAGAATGAGCTCTACACAAACTTTGCAAACTGGGCATATAGCAATAAAATAAAACAAATAGCCTTGCTGTTGTTAATTAAATGCAGCCATGTGAGCAGCCTGCAGCTGCAGCTCCACCACCACATCCACCTGCCCTGGTCTCCCCGAACCCGCCTCTCACCGGGGTCGGGGAAAAGTTAAACTTCCTACTGATCAATCACACAGCAGGGTTTCTGCCAGTGTATTGCAAGCCTGGCAGCCTGCCATCCGACCCCCCACCGGGCCAAAGCATCTGGGATTTAAAAAAAAAAAAGTATTTTGAGATGTTTTCTAAACTAAAATGTGTTACACAAGTAGCGCAGTGTAATGGTGAGGCTAACGGAGAGCTACTGGAGCAACCCGCCTACCATCCAAGAGCAGGCCGAGAGCGGGAGAGTTTCTGCCAAAAACAAACACAGAGACCCGGGGAGACATGCCCCCCTCCTTGGCAACATATTATAGGTCACACAATATTAGGCCATTTAATATGCTAGTAATAAATATATTTATTTATTTGGCAATCGTCATATTTCCCACTGGACATTTTGGCCGTTGATATTTTTATCTGCAGGACAACTACCTAACCCTAACCCTAACCCAACCAAGGCATCTCACATGGAGGCTCTGACATTAACAGGGCCACTAAGACACAGATACAAAGAGACGCAACAGATCCATTTTACCAGCCTGCATGGTGGCTAGCAGCTAGTTAGCATGACTAGCGTCGTTAGCATAGCCATGCTCTGTGTATCCCATAGACTGTGTAATGTAATGCTAAGGTGTAGCTGCAGTGTTTCCAGTTTAGCAGCACCATGCTGAGTAGGTGACAGGTATGTTTACGGTGTTTGTGTCTGAAAGATCTTTTAAATCTTGACCTCTGTAGGTAAGAGGAGCTGAGTTTGCCTGCTGACAGAAAATGAAAAGGAAGGACTAAAAAGCTCTATGTATGAGGAAGAGCTGGAAAAGGAGAGCAGACAACAAACTCATAGAAGAGATCAGGAAATGAGAGAAAGAGAATAGTGATATATAGAAGAACTGAATGAGAAAGATAAGAGTTCAAAGAGAAGGACAGACACCAAAACTGATGCAAAGAGATACATAGATATAGTCATGTCCCAAGGTCTGCCACACTTCCATCTGGATCTCATGGTATGTTTGCTCTCTGTTCATATTAAATTATAGAATTGTAATTCCACAACATGCATTAGTCACTGGCTCTTTTAAGTTGTCACACCTGCAGAAATGGTTTGTATTTTCATCATTTCAGTTCTCTAGATCCTTTTGAGCAGAACATGTGATGGGTAATTTTCGATTAAGTACAGCAAGTAAAGTGACTCTGACATCCATCAGTGATGTGGGTTGCTCTTCAGTAAAATTTAATAATAAAAAAGGGATAATTATGTTTAAATAAAGGAGGTGAGGGGAAAAAAATATGTCTAACAAAGTAACCGATAGAGACACGGCAGAGTGAGAGAGGCAGAGTGAAAAATGCATTTTACTGGCTTAAGGCAAGCAGACATTACAGTGATTGCTCTATTATTAGACTACTGAGTAAATAAGGGCTAACATGTCGGCCTGCAGCTTTGATCAAGTCGTCGAACAAACATTATGTTGTTTATTGCTTTATTCATGGCATATTTGTGTAGCTTATTTCCAGGCTTTCAGCTGTCTACATTTCAGCAGCACACTCACACCATGTTTCACCACATCTGCGGTTCATCATCAATCTTCCAAGTTGCACTGATCTTGCATGTGTAAATTCTCTCTTCACCTGTCATAAATTAACACAGACTTTTCCGTGGAGGCTGCTTTGCAGAGCTTTTTCTCACGTTTGAGTTAACGGGAGTGTTCTTTTTTCTTGGAGAGGATTAATATGGTTGAAGTTTCTGTCTGTTTAATCTGACTTAACTGCTCAGGCAGGAGTTTTTTGTGACACTATGAGTGACGCTGAAGTGTCGTGTAACAACTCAGTATAACGGTGGTTCATGAAATAGTCATGAAATTTAATCTATAGATTCGTGTACATGGACATGAATTTTCCATTTTTTTTCATGACAGTCAGCACAACTTTCAAATTAATGTATTTCAACTGGAAGTATCTTTCATGTCAGTCGGGACTCCTGAGCACAAAATTTTCCTCACTTCCGATTTTAATATCCTCAACATTTCCCAACACAAAAATACCAAAGTGTCCTTGACTCAACAGTACAATAAGTTAATGTTAGGGCCATTAGTTTTAATTATTTAATCTTTGATTCTGAGAAATCAAGTTTTTGATATCAGAAGCTGCTACATTATCCATGAGCCTCATTGATCGTTACTATGGAGATGAAGACAGTCCGCTTTGCATTATGTTACAAAGCTTTTATTTACTATTATGTCAGCTATTTTCTTTTAATTACTGGATTTATTTCAAATTCACTTTTTGTACAATTGATTCGTTCAGTCACACACACACACACACACACACACACAAACACACACAAACACAACGGTGGAGTGCTTTATTAGATGACATAGCTCAAAGGGAAGGAAGGATGTGTTTGACTGCTGTTTTGGGTTGTCTGCTGTCAGTGGGCTTCATTCCATTTCAAATTGCCGCTGGTTGGCCGCAACCTGAATCCAAATGCCACCATCTCTGTTAAGAAAAGGTGTTTTATAGTCTGTGATTGTAAAATGTGAAGTTGCTCATTTAAATGTATATTTCCAATAATATGTGGCTGAGGATATTTAAAATGAAATCATCTTTCTTAAAACAGTCTTCCTCTATTAATATTGAGCCATGTCATCCAATAAAGCACTCCAACGTTTGTGTATGTGCGTGTGTGTGTGTGTGTGTGAAGGGGAAAGACTAAATAAACCAGCTGCACACAAAAAACCTTAAGTTTGGAATATATTATGAATTTATATATATATATATATATATATATATATACATATATATATATATATATATATATATACATATATATATATATATATATATATATATATATATATATATATATATATATATATATATATATATATATATAAATAAATCATGGGCACTAACCCTAACTTGCATTTGCACTACATTGCATCAAAAATATCTTGTCACTTGTCACTTTCATATATTTCATCAAACTGGACTTGATTGTGAATTGCATTCAACCTCCGCTGTTACATAAATGAATTATTTATACATGTGTCACATTTACTTTTTGCTCCTGTCACCTTCATATATTTCATACTCTTCATTTCTTTCTCCACAGCACAGTCCATATTTCCTTCATATGGTCAATATTTCATTTCAAGACAAAATTTTAATATTACTTTGTTTATTTCATTATAATTTTATTATTATTACCTTACTTTTGTCTGTTTTTATTAGGCCTGGGATGACTTGTGTCCATGAAATGAGAAAATTAAAACCTTGTTGTAGAGCTTAACCAAATACATTGTTGGAAAGGTCTCGGCCTGGAGAGTAACATATGTCAGTGTGAAGATTCTACATGGCTCCTGCTTTGAAATACTGACCTTTGAACCTTGACCTCTGTGCATATTTGAAGGCTTATAATTCAGCAACAAAAAGGGCTGTAGACATGGGACCAACTGTTATAGAGAGCTCTTGACTTCAGTTATCATATGAGTATAGTCAACAGCTGGGGTCGCTGTCAGATATGGGTAAAATATGGTTAAAATTAATTTTCACCCATTTAACAGTTAGATCATTAAAATCTGATTACACAAATGTGTTTTCCATCCCCTTAAACTCCTCAGTGTACTCCCAATTCAGTATTTACAACTTCAATTCTAGGATAAACACTAAGATTTTCTAAAAACTACAATTCCACAGAGCCGCACCAAGCAGCTTGATACAAATCAGCACCACCGACTAGTCCAGCCAAACTAGTAATTACACTGCACTGTTAAGAAAAAGTATAGATGTTGGTTTATTTCAGATATTTTAGCTAGTGTTCTACAAATGGGCTTTTGGGTTGGTGATCAGTGTCAGTTGTGCTTCAAACTGTGTTCAAGCAGCTTGTTTGTGTTTGTGTGTGAGAGACTAATTCTGAACCAGCTGCTCACAAAAAACTTAATCTGTTTGGAATAAATTCAGTAATTAAAAGTAAATAGCAGATATAATAGTAAATAAACGTTTTGTAACATAAAGTGAAGCAGACTGTCTCTGTCTCCATAGTAACGGTCGATGAGGCTCATGGGTAATGTAGCTGCTTCCGCTATCAAAAACTGACAGAAGAAAAATTGATTTCTCAGAATTGAAGGTGAAATAATTAAAACTGATGGTCTTAACATTAACCAAACGTGTTGTTGAGTTGTCAAGGATACTTTTGTGTTTTTGTGTTGAGAAATGTTGAGGATGTCATTAAAGTCAACAGTGAGGGAAATACTTCCCGGCATGCCAACCATTGACTGTACTTAGAGATAAAGAAATAAAAACAAGGATAAAATCTTGTGACTAAATGTTGAGTAATGTAGTGCTTATAGTTAATGAGAATAAAACAAGTCCCAAATGACACAAAAGATACTTCCAACTGAAATACAGTAGATTGAAATTTTGCGAGTGACGACAAAACTGTAAAATCAGCATCCACGTACACAAGTCTATAGTTAAATTTCATGACCCTTTCATGAACTGCGGTGATACTGGGTTTCATATAAATGCTGTTGTAATTGTGCTGTGGTTGCTCCTCTCTAGTTGTTGGTGTGTCTTTTTATTTTATTTTGCCACAGGGTTTATGATTAAAGCTGAAATGATAAGCTAACATATCTTTCTCTGGTTCATCTGGACTGCCAGAAAAACAAGGACAGACTGTCCAGTCCACCTGTAACAATTCACAGTTCTGAATTTGTGCTCCATAATGATGTGATTTCTCTCAAGTGCTCTACACAGTAATGATCTTTAGCAGCACACAGACACCGAGGAGTGAAGAGTCTCACCTCTGACTAACCAACCTGAGTTTGTTTTTTGATGGACATGGTGCTGCAGGCTAATGTTTCTGCTCTGTTCCTAAACTCTGACAGTCCATACAAATTATTCAAAATCAATAAGATAAAAAATGACAAAAAACACAATCTTTTACTGTTTTAACCTCTGTCCATTTGTTTATCTAATCTCTTCTGTGTAAAACCGAAAACCCTATCCACTGTGATATTAACACATAATATATTAATGTGTGATTCATGCAGCTTAGTACAGTCATACCACGCATGCTGATTAGTTTTATGTTCGCTACATGCACATAGCTGACAAGCATTTAAGTGTTTATTTGGTGTCTCTTATGAGAGATGGAAAAAAGAACATCTACAGTATTTGGCAAACACTTTCATTTGCTTTGAAATATATTTAGTCATATGGGATTTGTTTGTGTGGCTTACACTCTAAGACTGTTTGTGACAGCAGCTTGTCTAGCAAACAGTTGATGTAGACTTTTTACAAAAGGAAGCTGCTACAAGATTATCTGAGGATACCTTTCACATTCTAAATCAAGAGAAAACAGTGAAAAAGGAACCTTTTCATTTTAAAAACATGGCTCTTTTCCAAACATAGACTTAGAAGTCATGTATTGACATGATGCACTTTGATTACCAATAAGTTTTTAGTCCTTTTCATTTTGGAACAAAACAAGAAATTGCTATTTGCAGGCATAATTAGTGAAGTAAGGAATTTTTCCTCAATGCAAACTATAAGGGCAGAGATCTCAACAAACTTTTTCTTTGTCTA
This sequence comes from Thunnus thynnus, assembly GCF_963924715.1. Classification (NCBI taxonomy): domain Eukaryota; kingdom Metazoa; phylum Chordata; class Actinopteri; order Scombriformes; family Scombridae; genus Thunnus; species Thunnus thynnus. Next base: position 2,166,055 of record NC_089529.1, read on the forward strand.
GTTCACCTCATCCTGCAGGGAAAACGCCTCTACATCCTGCTAGTGTCCGCCGTCACTTTGAGATACTCCACTCGCTCTCCTACGGGAGCAGCAATCACTCCACATGTCAATACTGTTGGATGTGTATTTCCAGTCTCATTAAAGACATTAACGAACTTTTGCTGCTGTAAGTTGGCAACTGCTCAGAGCTTAATGAAGTCATTCTATACATGGCTTGCCATCCATAGCAGGGCACTATTCTGTCAGCCCCCTCCCCATTAAAGCAAGCTGCTCATTAAAACCTCCAGTGCCACAGCTGAATTGTTATTGATGTGGTAAATACATTTCCAAGCAAAAGCAGGAAACCAGACCAAAAAAAAAGAAAATCAAACAAAAAAAAAACCCGAAACAAAAAAAAACATGAAAACATTAAACAGGCAATGTGTAAATAGTGTTTGTGTATTGAGTTGAGGTGAGAGACTAATAGTAGCAGTTCTCCTACTCTATGCTCAGGATGAATTTTTTATTTATTAATTTTCTTTTATTCTATTGATTCAAGGTCAGTCCTGCTGGGGTTTGTGCTTCTCTTGATTCAGTCCCCAGATACTAACACAGAAGTTTAGATCAATGCATTTGTTTTTATTTTTGAGGTGTTTAAAGCACTTTGTAACATCGGTTTTGAACGGATCTATACAAACAAACTTTCTTCTTTGTAACAATTACATAAAACCATTACTCAAATTTGATTAAAAATTATATTGCATCCACCAGTCTGCATCACCCACATCTAATATGATGGATATTATGCAGTTAAATTGATTTCATTTTTATCTATCCATCTATCCATCCCTCCAGTAAACACACGTCAATGAAGTAATCAATCAAAGATAGCGGTAATGGGGATAGTTAATGGGGAACAACAGGGAGAAGGATTGAAGGAGGGATTAGCAGAAGAGGCCAGATGGCGGAGGGAGGGAGTTCAGATGGAGTCCTGGGCAGCCAGAGCTGTAGAGGAGAGCAGAGCAGATGGGAGGATGAGAGGCCTCATAAAACCATATTACCACCGGCATTATCATTGTCATGATCACAGGAACCATACCAGCGATGAAGCTTATTATGTCAAACGTTAGATGCTGAATGGCCCTGGGCTGACTGATGGCGGAGTGCTCTGGGCGGGGAGGAGCGAGAGAGAGAGAGAGAGCCTCGGAATGAGAATATTTACTCGTTTGATCTAGTTGATGGGGAGCACTGAGACAAGGATCTCCTCAGTTGGCAATCAGTGGCTTGAGTAAACGTAGGCTGCTTCAGATAGAGTGTCTTCCTGCTCTGAGAAGTCTGTGTGAGGAAGCCAGAGTGCTGCATGAGAGGGGAATGTGAGGAGAAGATGTCTTACACTCATGGTCTTCCTACAGGCCTGTCACATGCTCACCGTAGTCAATAGTACTTCTCTGGTTACATTTTGACCAAAAGCAGAATAACTTGAATAAAGCAAACATGTATTTTATTTCTACATAGAGGTCTTAAAGTGTTTTTTTCCTCATTTAAAAATCTCTTTTGCTAGCCTTTAATGGCTGTGACAAACCAGTGTCTCCTACTGTATAGCTAGGTCATCAAAGCTATTAAATATTGTCTTCAGAGCACCTTGGGCTCCATTTTTGTGAAACTGGGGGCCCATGATGGAGGTGAAATTTTGGTGACCAGAGATGTAAACAAAATCCTAGTGCATGAGGCTTTTGTTTTGGAATGCATATTTCCTTCCTGTTTATGTAAATGACTCATAGGAAATGACCATATATATTCCTCAAGCAGTTGTGGATCCCCTCCCAGTTGTGGATTCCAGATGTTTAACTGTTAGACATAAGATGTGTCCTACTTTATTATAAAGCCCATTCTCAGTGTACAGTATGTGCACTGGAGGCCTCACATTTCCACATCACACTTGTGTAAGTTGCATACTACCCTGATTTGCTCAAAACTAGTTGTGATGTCACAAATCATGCTCATAGGTACATGCCCACAACTCAGATTTAATGAGAGCACAGAGAAACTTCCCTCCTTCAGTAGATGAATGTGAAAACAAACTCTGCACAGTGAAGAGAACAATATTTAAGTAAAATAGCAATAAGCAAAACACATTTTTGAGTGGAGGGTGACTTTAGGAGTTACCCACTCCAGTTTTCCTCAGTTGTTTGGCACAGTTGTTGAAATCTAAATTACTGCGTGAAATTCTCAAGTCGGCACTTACTCACAACAGTATATGAATTTGTTATTTCTTTCACAAAGAATCCAAATACATACAGTGATGCTTGAAAGTTTGTGAACCCTTTAGATTTGCTCTATTTCTGCATAAATATGACCTAAAACATGATCAGATTTCCATGCAAGTCCTAAAACTAGATAAAGAGACATCATTTAAACAAATGAGACCAAAATCTTTGTTTATTTATTGAGGAAAATGATCCAATGTTACATATTTGTGTTTGGCAAAAGTATGTGAACCTCTAGGATTATCAGTTAATTTGAAGGGGAAATTAGAGTTGGGTGTTTCAATCAATGGGATGACAATCAAGTGTGAGTCTGGGAGGCCCTGCCTTATTTAAAGAAGAGAAATCTGGGTCTTCACTGTCAAACTCTGAGCTTCACAACACAGGTCTGTGGAAGTGTGTCATGGCTCAAACAAAGGAGATTTCTGAGGACCTTAGAAGAAGAGTTGTTGATGCTCATCAGGTTGGAAAGGGTTGAAAAAAACATTTCTAAAGAGTTTGGACTCCACCAGTCGACTGTCAGGCAGATCGTGTACAAATTGAAGACATCCAACACCATTATCGTCCCCCCCAGGAGTGGTCGAACAACAAAGATCACACCAAGAGCAGGCGTGTAATAGTCCAGGAGGCCACAGGGGACCCCAGGGTAACATCAAGGAAACTAAAGGTCTCTCTTGCAGTGGCTACAGTCGATGTTCATGAGTCCATCATCAAGAGAACATTGAACATCAATGGTGTGCATGGCAGAGTTGCAAGGAAAAAGCCACTACTTTCCAAAAAGAACATTTCTGCTGTTTATGGCTTATTCGCTCAAGATCATGTGGATAAGCCAGGAGGTGATTGGAAAAATATTGTGGATGGATGAGACCAAAATCAAACTTTTTGGTTTGAATGAGAAGCGTTCTGTTTGGTGATGACAAACACTGCATTCCAGTATAAGAACCTTATTCTATCTGTGAAACAAGGTGGTGGTAGTATCATGGTTTGGGCTGCTTTGCTGCCTCTGGACCAGGACAACTTGCAATCATTGATTGAGCTATGAGTTCTGAGTTGTACCAGCAAATTCTACAGGAAAATGTCAAGGTATTTGTCTGTGATTTGAAGCTCAACAGAAAGTGGGTCATGCAGTAAGACAACGACACTAAACGACAAGTCGTTCTACCAAAGAATGGTTAAAGCAGACGAAATTTAATGATTTGGAATGGCCGAGTCAAACTCCTGACCTTAATCCTGAAGAAATGCTGTAGAAGGACCTGAAGCATGTAGTTCATGCAAAGAAGCCCACAGCATCCCTGAGTTGAGACTGTTCTGTAAGGAGGAATGGGCTAAAATTCCTCCAAGCCGATGTGCAGAGCTGTCTGGTTGAAGTTATTGCTGCAAAAGGGGGTCACACCAATTACTGAAAGCAAGGGTTCACATACTTTTGCCTCCCACAAATAAGTAAGACAAATTTCCTCAATAAATAAATACCTTTAATATTTTTGTCTCCTTTGTTTAATTGGGTTCCCTTTATCTAGCTTTAGGACTTGTGTAAAAATCTGATCATGTTTTAGGTCATATTTATGCAGAAATAGAGCAAATTCTAAAGGGTTCACAAACTTTCAAGCAGCACTGTATCTTTAACTGACCCAGTGATGCATTGAGTTGGTCTTGGTCATCGAAATGATTTAGACTATTTCTCTAATGAACTGTATTAGCCTTCAAATGTTTTCGCCAGTATGCTGATTGTGTAAATCCTCACATGCAAAATATAGAGCAGGGACAAGTCTCACATAGGGAAAAGAAAGTACACTGTATATGTAGTTTGGTCAGAGGGAGAGGTGGAGATAGCTGAATAGACAGAGAGGACAGAGCCAACATGCTGCTGTGACGACGTTGCAGCAGAGACTTGTAAGGGACAGCTGCAGCATGCCAAAAGATTTTGGTTATTGCAAATATCATATGTGAGATAGATGACACATGAGCAGTTCTGGATTTGTTATATGGGGACATTTGCCTTTATTGTACAATGTTAGTCTACACAAGTAGCACATCAGTTTTTCAGTCGTCTGTCTCACACACGTCTCACAGAACAGATACGCTTCTATTTGACTCAATACAGCTACACAAGCTGCGTGACGGCGCGTGTTTCACTCGCTAGTCATGCTTTTTAGTGTATTTCTATGCTTCAAGTCTATTTTCTTCAATTTTTTTACACATGCTGTAGTGATTGTAAGGTGCTTTATAAGTGCTGCTAAAACATGGGTGACATACACACAGTACTGTCCCTGAACGCATCCTGTGTAGACACTGACAGAGGACTAATGCTGCTGCTCTCATTATGTTAACTATCATGTGGCCACATGAGAAAGCCAAGATCCTGTGTGATAGTGGGATATGAGGATGTGATGTGTTTGACAAGTCTTCTACTGATAGCCTGTATGTATGTACAGACTGGCCACATGCTCTCACAAGTCAATAGTACTTCAATCTGTTTTGTGAGCCTCTATTTAATGGATATGATAAAATTGTGATTCCTACTGTATAGCCAGGTCATCAAAACTATTAAATATTTTCTTCAAAACACTATTTTTGTGAAACTGGGGGCACACAAGGACATGCCCTACTAGGTTTTTACTGTAAAACACCATCCTAGTGCAGCGTGGTGCTAGGGCTGCTCCATTATGGCAAAAATCATAATCACGATTATTTTGGTCAATATTGAGATCACGATTATTTAACAAGATAGCTTTTTGATTCTCATTTTTGCTGATTGCTAATGCCGATATATGCACATATTTTTTTCCACGTGGCTGAGGAGACTATTACACATATAATCATAGATTGTACTAATGATATAAAAAGAAAGACAATATATGAGGGAAGAACTGAGGAAGACTGGAGTTCAGGGGCTCAGCATTAAAACTTTAATGAACCTGCCAAGTGGGTGGAGCAGTAGTTTTCTTTGAGTTCATTAGACAGACAGGATTAATGTGTAGGATTTAATCTTTGGTCCACAGTCCGAAGCAGAGGGTGGCAGTAATGCACCTAATACGCTGGTTGCCAACCACTGTTATAAACCAAAAAGAAGAACACTGCTGCACCTCCACAGATTATCACATCCTGATGGTCCCGGTGTTTCCTCCGCAGGCTGGTGAAAAGTGAAACCTTGCACTCTTGAAATCAGTGTCTGAAGAGTATTCACTTTGATACACAATAGCAGTCAGTTAGCTTAAGAAAAACAACAGTCTGGTGCAGTAGGCATTCAGTGTCAGTGAAAACAGGTAGGACAAGACTGTTTAGAAATTACAGTAGGACATGAGGAACACACTTCCAGAGTCCACTGTGGTTCTGACAAAACAGCTAAACATTTTGACCACCTTGGTTTTACACAGTGTCAAAGGATTTGAAACATGAATGAAAGGATTTGGGGGCGTTACAGCCTTTTGCAGGTTAACTATAGTGTTTTGCTGTACTTATGAGCTGTTAAGGGAAATGCATCTTCAGTGCTGAGAACTTTAAAAATGTTTAGAGAAATGTGCCAAAGCAATTGAGAAAAACTGTAATCAGCTGAAAGAAAATGAGCCTATACATCCCTCAAGCAGCTGGGGATGACATTATTTGTAATATTCACCCACTAATCTACCAGTGCAACCTCTGCATTAATCACATTTCAAAATTAAACTCTTATGGGCATTTCAATTTTTCTACTAGATTTTTTTTTTTTTTTTTAAATCAAAGTGAAAGACGCAAAAGCTAAAGTGATCTTTGGTGTGTGTGTGCTGACTTCAAGGTTATTCTTTGTGCTTGTGTTTGTATTTAGATGTGACACAGTGTCATGCTACAGTGAGATGAATACCAAAGTACCTTTGCTACCTGATTTGAACAAAACATCATCAGTGCCACCCCACCAATCATGGTGCAGGCCAGTTTGTTCCTGTGAGTGACAACATACGCAAGGGAACAATTTGAAATATCGTAAATTGAAGAAGAACTGTGTGGTTAGCATGTTCAGCAATATTAATAAGAATTGAGATGAATAAGAAATGAAAGAAAATCCAAGAAATAATCCAAAAGTTACATCAGCTGGATGAGCTCTTGGAAGTGCAACACAAAAACACCGCAGTGATGGCAGCTTACCATCAAATATGGTGACAGCTTAAAAGAAACAAGGATATTGCTTGTCTGTGATGGCTTTATATCTGCTAGAGAATGACAATAAATTTCCCAAAGCTCAAGGTAAGCTTGAAATGAAAATCAGCAGAGGAAACTGAAGAGGTGGCAACTGCAATGTGACTGTATGACGGTGTAGCACTGTGTATTCAAGATGAAGAAATATTTGCATGCATGTGTCTCTTTGTATAGCCGTGCCCTTGCAGTTTCACAAGGGTTGTCAAAGCATAATAGCTCTATATTTCCCTGAAGGGTTGCATAAAGCATGTGTGTGTTGTACATGCCTAACAGTTACGTATGCATATGATTATGTGTGTGTGTGTGTGTGTGTGTGTGTCAGAGAGAGCAAATGTGCACACATCTGGGCATGTAGTCTGTGCTATGCCAAGTACATATTAAGATATTTGTCATGTAATTGCACTGGGGCTGCGTTCAGCAGCATTAGAATGTGGATGGGGACACCCTCTGATGAATAATACAACGAGTTCATAAAAGGGGCTTCCAATAAGCTTAGCTACCTAGCACCAACAGAGCTGGTGAAGGAAATGTTTGAGAGCAAAGTGTCATGAATAATTGAAGCAGTTTTTGAAAAATTCAGTATTATCTCACTGGCTTGAAGGTCACATCCCTGTCGTGATGTTTGTGCCCCTTCAAAGGGGAGATTGAGTTATCATTCATTGCTTGGCTATGATCTGTTACTACTAAGGTCAGTGATAGCTTGCCAGACAATAACTGGGCTAGTAGTGAAGATGGGTCAGTGCTCAGTGAATGTCTACTACACAGAGACCCTGGTGTAAATCTCAACTTTATTTAAACACTTTAAGCCTGTAGCCAGGCGGTCTCAGACATGGCCTTTGCATGGCCTTTTTGAAATGAGTCCAAATTTAACAAAAGCCGAGTCACAATTTCAAGTTTGCAGGAAACAATAATTTTATATATGTTGAAAAGCCACCTGTATCCTCAATCCTGAATAAGGCAGGGGCTTGTACCTGGCTAAAATCCTGTTGTTTTTAACTCAACTGGTCTTATCTAGTCTGATACCTCACCTCAAAGGCTTAAACCTCTAGACGGAGACATAGTGAAAAGTGTTTCTTGCCCTTCTGGGACTGCCTTGCAGTTGGTTGTTTCTGTCATGTAATACACTCAATCTTTTTTTTTTTTTTTGGAATCATGGAAATAACAAAATAATGATGAATGTAAGAGCCGTTCCTCTTTTAAAAGGCTGATAATTAAGCCTGTGCAATTATGCATTTGTGCTTTTCATCATTTCAGCATGAACCTCAAGATGTCTTCTGGCAAATATCTTACAAGATAATTACTAGGTTTGGAATATGATCAATAAAGAGCAATTAGTAAGGGATTTTAGTTCTATTTAATTATTGATCAGGCTATTCCAGAGTCTGGATTTGTGCCACAAATTAAAAAAGAATTTTGCTCACCAAACATTGTCATGCTGAGCTGGGTCTCTTAAAAATTCATTAGATTTGGTCAGGCTACGTGCTACTCTGAGCCTCTTTTTAATTGAATCATCAGTGTTATGTTCAGACTTCTCTCAACCGAGGTGGACTGTTAAGATCAGTAACAGTGAAGTTAGAATAAGGTGGCTTTCAGCACGAGATGAGCACAGGTCAAAGCTGCAATCATCATGAATAATAGGAGAAGCCTCACGCGTGGTCTGATTTGCAGAGGGTTTTCATCTTGCTGCTGCTTTTAGATTTGTTATAGAGGAAGAGGTGTGATATTTTACAGGCAGGGACACAGGGGATGTTAAACAACTTACAAACTGTCATTTATATATAGTCTCTATTGTTATCGTCGGAGCACAGAGCCTGAGGATTTAAAATAAATTGCACTCACACTCTATGCATTATTTCTTTAAAGCGTAGTGCAAAATGTGAAGCTTTTTCTTGCTCCACTAACTTTGATTGCTTTTCTTTGGCCAGCTGTTATGGCCGCTCAGTATCAGTTTTAATGATGCTGGGATGGGACTAGAGGTTGACCACGCTGTGGAGTCAGTCAACCGAAAACGTGGTACACCATTGAAGGTCTGAATTGAATCCCAAAGGAATGTTTTCAAAGCCGTCAGCCCACAACACCATGTTTCTTACCCTGCACAAGAGCAATTAATTCACTGTATTGTGGTCCAAAACGTATGGTCTTGAAAACTATAAGTGTCCCCTCAGTGTCACAGTGGGATTAACAATAATCCTACTTTATTCACAAATTTAAGTTAAAGGAATAGTTTGTGTTAGAGTTTATCTTAGCTTAGCATAAAGACCGGAAGCTACCCTGGCTCATTCCAAAATTCAAAAGTACACCTACAAACACCTCTAAAGCTCACTTATTAACACGTTTGTTATCTGGTACAACAGCAGAGATTTAAAAATGATTATTTGTGGTTTTAGGGAAAGTTTCTGGAACTATTTTTGTGATAAACAACACCCAGACACAGTGACTGATTGCAGCTTCTTGAAGTCTTGTGGTGAGGTTGCCAGGTTTTGATAAAGTGTTGTGTCCTAACAAACACATAACCCCTGTGAAAACATCCTTTAGTGTCAAACTCTGCACATGCATCATTCTGCACAGTGAAGGTCAAACATCCAAGTGTAGTAACAATAAGTTTTAAGTGGAGGGGAACTTTAATAAATATGGGACTTTAAAGTATATTACTAGTTTGCGATGTGTAATTAGTGTCTATGTCAAATCTTAATTCCCACTGGGAAACTCAAATCTGATATTCCGATGTTGAGCTTAATAATATAGGACTGCCTTAAAACCAAACAAACATGGACAGCTCACATCAGTCTAAGTTCATTGTTCAGGTTAATTAATCCCAAATTTAATGGACACATTGCTTTATTGTCAGTGTACAATATTTTCAGCCCCCACACGACCAACTCTACAGTCATACAACCATCTTCAGTCTTTAATATGGAACTATTTCCCATCAGTGCCTTCCATACCTTATAACAAGAATGCACTGAGAAATATGAAATTACCTAATCTGAACATGTTTAGGATTAGACAAAAAAATGTTCTGGTGTTCTGCATATTTCTAGAAGTTTGCTTTTTTCAGTTAAACACTGTCCTCTTCACCTGAAAACAAATCCTTATGGCACAAATAATAGTTAAGCAGCACATCTCTCATTTGTTTCCAGTGTTATGACACAGAAATTCTAAATTTGAGGAGATGGAGCTGTTTAGAAAACAACTGAATACTAATGTGACTAATGTGAGGGAGCTGAAGACTCAGATAATATGGATACATAAATGTCAAGTTGTTTTTCCAACCTACCCTGGCTAATAATAGATCGACCTCCCCACCCCCTATTGGCTGCTCAATTATATTTTATACATGGATTTACAAACAACAGTTGTGGCTAGTTGCATGCTGGGTACAAAAACTGCACAGCATTCAGTGCATTTTACATTTGGCACATCCCTTACCCAACTTACTGTTGCAGAAAGCTCTTTAACTTTCACTTTGTCACAATTCTCTCCTTGCAATAATATCTATGCGCATGAAGGATTCAGGAAATTGGATAGGAGTATTTATGCATTTTAACTGTGAGAGGAAGCTCATTCATTTTACACTCATTGTCAGTGCTCCATAAGGTACTGTGGAGATATACAGTACCTGAGATAAAGAGTAGTCTCTAAAGGTGAATGCACCACCTACATGAAGCCTTGAAACTTTTCATACACCTACTATATGTGGTACAGTGCACCTTGCACTCACACTTGCAAGGTGTGACAAAGGCTTAATCAATGGGACATGTGCGACCACAGCTCACAGGAAAGAAAGACTGTACGTGCTGATTGGTCAATGATATCAGTCTTGTAGGTGTGGAGACATAGCAGCACCAATTCTCTTCCCCCTGGGGTGTGGATTTGCAATGCTGGGGAGACAGATTACCACAGCAGGTTCTGAAAAAGAGCAGTCATTTTTTTCTTCCTGGGGGCGATGTCACCTTTCTGTTTAGCTGTTAGTTGGTGGTGGCTGTACACCGAGGCTTATTTAGTGTGAGGCAAGGAGGTGAGTATCCTCTGGGGTATGTGATTAAGGTGCTCTGAATGAATGCAATCACCCAGGAGCCAGCTGGGCCACAATTGCCATCGGGCATTAGAGCAGAGATACTTCAACTTTTTTGTCCCAGCAACCACAAAGCATTAATTTAGCTCCCAGGCTCGTTAAAACCAGCTGAGAATGTCCTTATGCGTGGATGAACAGTGAACAGATCAGGCACTATTTTGAGTGCTGACCTATAGTTGAAGAGATGCTGCAGCATTTTCTGTAAAGGTTGGGTTTGAAAAAAATAAATGTGAAGTACTTACAGTATGTAACAGCAGTATTATTTATAGTGCAAAGGATGCAATCAAGTCTACCTTTGCGAAGGCCATACTGTACCATTTTGTTGAGACCATGTGAGAGATTAATTCAGTGACGTGGTATTGACGCTGTAGTGAAGCACAATGAGCTGTAAAGTGTCCTTCAATCAGTGTTGGTGAGGGTTTACTTGTGACCACTGCTTTCCTGCAATTTGTGCTTTGCATCACGTTGTCGTGAGTTTTGAGGATTCATTTGTGTAACATGCTTTTGTAGCTGTGATGTATAGTGCCGCTGCTGAGCTGAGCCATGAGCAACTGCGTCCATTCAAGTTGTGCTTACATGGTGTGAGTGTTTTTCACTCGCACCACCATCTGCAGCTGTTCATCTAACAGCACACTGCGGCTGTTAGACTGTACTGCCCGTCCCTGCAATATTTAAAACTGATCCGCTGCTGTGAAGAAGTATTTTTATTGAAAAATTCCACCACTAATGACGTTCTAATTCAGTGATCAACACATGGCATTTCTTATAGCTGCTTCACAATAAAAGCTGATGGTTCACTGGTGGAAAGGTTTTAATGTGAAGCAGCAGCAGTAGGAAGTGTTTATTTGCATCAGCAGTAATTTAGCACAGCTCTGATATGGCTGAAAGCAATCAGTTAACAGAACAAACAAGAACAAAGGAGTGAAGCTAAACTCAAAACCATAGGATTCAGGTAGAAGCTACAGAGGAACAGAAAGATGAACACAGAAAGACTTTTACAACAGTTCTGTTCCCCGTAGTCTAGTAAGTCCACACCTGTTCAGTAGAAGACTGTGGGGGGGGGGGGGGGGGGGGGGGGGGTGTGACTGCCACAGGCCTGAAAGCCTGGCTTAGCAATATGAAGTTAATTACCAGTAAATTCATTCATTCATTTAATTCATTCATTCATTAACGGTGTCCATTGTTAGGGTGACATAAAGAAACAAACAGATGTACAGAATGGCCAGCGAGCCTTTCCTAATGCTGGTGCATCAGTTGCAAACACATCAACAATGTCCCACAAATCATGTCAAACACAGCTGGTGTGACCAACATAGGCAAAGACTACAAGTAGCCCCTCACCAACACTAAGGTTTACACACAGAGCTGAATCTACACCTGTCCATAAATTGTATATATGATGAGTAGTTGAGGAAGGGGTAGGAATAAATATATTTAATTTGTTTTCTTTATGAGAATTTGTTTATTGAGTTTGTTGTATAGGTTTATTTTTAATGTAATTTTATTGTTATTCTTGATTTGTTTTTATCTTTTTTTTAATTATTTTTACATGTTCAAAATACAAATTAACTAACTCACAGTCTTATTTAGAGGTTATCAGTGGGATACATTACAGAGCTATTACGTTGAATTGCATCACACAATATTGCAAGGTGTTTGTGATATTCTCTTGACCCCCTGTATGTGGAAATGTGTTTCCTTGGATGACAAGAGAATAATGATGCCATCGTCTGAAGCTGATTAGCGTAACAACACAGACTCTGTTGCTTTTAATCTTACAGCACTGGAACAGTTGTATGAGATATGGGATAAGAAATTAGCTGTAATGAACCCAGGTAATTTTCTGTGGGCTTGGGAAATAAATGGAGATGTGTGATAAGATCCACAAGCTTGCAATCAAGCCTTAATTAAGTATAATAATTAATATTAGACTTTCTGAATAGTATGTGTGAAAAACATTTTCAAATATTTATGATACAGTTTGTGCTGTCATGTATGTCATATACTGGATACTTATGTTTATTGTTCATATATTGAATGAAATACTTCCGAACAGACTAATGTGTGGTATGTTTGGATTTGCATACGTTCTTTTCTTTTCTTTTCTATGCATATTCATGACTTAGATTTGATACATATTACATTAAAGGTGTCATTAATATTCATATAATATACCTCTGCCAAACCACAAAGAGCTGGGGTGTTTCATAAAGCAAGATTACCAGTTCAACCAGGCTTATTTAAGTAAATCAGGCTTATTTTCAGGAAATTCAGTGTCATAATGGACGTTGAAATTAGTCTGATTTAGTCACCATGGAAACGTATCCCTCCACATAGGCCTGGTCCTGGTCAGGCTTAGCTTCACTTCATGCTGGACCAAAGTTTCAATCAGTCTGTCTGATTGAAGTTCAGTGTTTTCTCCAGAATTCCTCCCCTACATTTTCTCTTAAAGTACATGTAGAGCAATAATAAATATGTGTTCTGAGTTTGTCACATCACAGAAAAATGTGTTATTAGTCACCCAGCCAAATTTGAATGATAAATTTGCCAAGTATATAGAATTAGGTTTAGGTAGGTCGAAAAATGAGTTAACAACGTTCATACCAAACTCCTGTATAAAGATACACAATTTAAAATAGGCTTGTTTGTGGGTCTAAGGCAAGCAAGTTAAGAGCCACTGTTTAATTTGGCACATATTTTGTTGGTAAATGTGGACTTGTTGCAGTAAAAATGCAGTAAAAAATCCATCACCAATCATCATTTTTTTTCAATGGAATTTGGTGCACTTAACGTTTTCTCTGCTAAAAAAGTGGCTTCATTATGGCCATCACCCTTGGAGCAACTGCCTCTCATGCCGTGCTTTTTTGTGAAGTGCTGCTTGGTAAATACTCTCCTTCTGACCAGGGACCTCTTAACCGCACAGCCGACCTGAAGCTGAAGCTGCTGACGGCTCCATCCGTCAACGAACGCTTCAGCTGGGTTTAAAATAACTCCTTGAGCGCTGACGTTGACTGAAAAGGGCCCCATTCACCAGTAACAGCAGATTATCTGAAGTGAATCCCAGTTATCTTCGATGAAAATTTTTAAGCGTTTATATAGTTGGGGAGGGGTCATGCTAGTAACACCTCTACATCATAGAACCACCATTTCAGGCCCACCCAAAAAATCCTGAACACAGAAATGGTGAAAAACAGTTTAACGCTCTAACTCCGCAATTCAGTACAACATAGTTCACATTCTTTTCACGTTTTCAGCAATTATTTCTTCCCATGTGTAATGTGTTAAATGTGTTAAAATCTTTTTTTCTAGTAGCTTGAAAAATGTGCTTTTTAATGCACTGCACTTAAAAAAAACTAACTTTGATTCATGGCTGTCGCCTCATGAGAAGCATTTTCACCATTTCTTCTCTCTTTGAATTCCACTAATATAAAATATAAGAAATAGACACAATTAGACACAGGCAGACAGTCTGTCTCAAGGATTTTTTATAGTTTATTCATACCCAGTAGCAAACTGCAACTGAGCTTTAGTTTCAAGGAAATGCAAATTATCTCGTTTTCTTGCTGATGAGGCTGGAGTTGTATTCGATTCCTCAAAAGTGTTTCTGTCTCGTTACATCCTCTACATATTGTAAATTAAGTTTCAGCCCTCACGATACAAAGAAAGTTCACATTACTTGCACTGGACTTGAACCTACATGACTTGATACATACAATCATAAAAAACATTTATTTTTGCAACTTTGTCTACTTTTTCCTTATTTTTCTTCTATAACATTGATAATCTTTTGGATAGTTGACACATTGTCTGTCATGTGATTATAGAAATATAATAATATTCCTTCTTGTTTGTTAGGCTCATTTGAAACTGTCTTTTCACAATAAGCACTGTTTTTCTGAGCCAGGCCTCAGCTAAAGCAGTTAAACCTTCCAGATAAGAAAACAATGATAATGTACAGTAACATGAAAGTGAGGATATGTGTCCAGTTCAAATAAACTAAATGATCTGACTGTGTGTCTTATAACCTGGGCTTCAGGTCAGAGCAGTGCTAATGTGTCTGGTTCCACTTCATTGTTTTCCAACCTGGCATGCAGGGTGATTGTGAAAACATCAAGAGTGTCATTGCCTCACTTTCTCCACGTCCATTCTCCTTTTTGCCTTTTCACAGTGAAATGAAGAGAACTCATATGAGAGGCGCTCTCCTTGAAAAAAAAAAAGATGGGGTCAACAAGGCTGTCTTTGTGTGCGACAGGAAATGACACGCAACACTTCTTGTGCACTTTAAAGATGCATTAAGTAATGCATGACTTCTATCGACCTCTGTCAGCAAACAGTAGGAACTGCAGCCGCTCTGATGGGTCTCTGGTGCACAAACCACCACTCCCAAGCAGCTGAAAATGCAGGAGCTGTTTTTTCTTTCTTTTTGCACTCAAAGCAGAGCACAGGCTGGAAAGTCAGTTTAGAAAGGCGGAGATCTCTGGATATGTAATAGATGAATCAGTGGTAGAAGGGGAACAACAGGTTATGGAGAGCACTTTGCTTGTGTCAGTAGCTCAACTTTATCTCTGGGGAACACTCCCAACTCCCGGAGTGATGTCCAAATAAGGAAATGTGCGTCATGTAGCGGGTGGATGTGACTCCCCTCGTTGAGACCTGCTGATAGACGTAATAACGGAGCAGAAGAGAGACACTGAGAGAGCGATGTAACCGACCTGCATGCTGGTATATAACATGTTTTTGTTTTCCTTCCCGAAAACAAATAATTTAAAAAGTATTTGTACAAAATAAATGTTCCCACTATTTGTGCTTTGCGAATAACGTCTTTGTATTGGGGCGCACCCCTAGTTGATGTGTTAGCATAGACCGTAGCTTGTTGAATATGTTCTGGTAGTGATTCTGAGGCTTATTCAAGCCTCTTCAAAAGAAATTCAAAGTAGTTGGCTAAATTATGCCTTGGCAGTTAGTGTAAGTATTTCTGCTACGGGGGACTGGTCACAAAGTAACCTAATGCAGCACTGTGTGCAGAGAATAAGAATATGTGAGTGTGTCACCCTGAGTCTTTACTGTTCTTGTTTGTTTGTTTTTTTTACTGCAGATCAAATGAATGTCAGCAGTAAAAAAAAATTTGTTCTCAAGCAAGCCAGCATGAAATACAGATATAACTAAACCCCACTCCATGCAGATAAGTGATGTGAAGCAACCCTGCCTGCAATTATGACCCTCAAAGTTTAGCTCTCTGTGGCGCAAAGTTGACTGAATTCCAATGAATCATGCAGCTAATGTGTGTGAAAGCAGGATAATTAGGAGAGTCCGGGCAGTAGTGAGTTAGCAAATCTGTCTCTTTTGACTTATTAAGCCAGGTCAGTGCATCAATTGACTGAAAATGAGCTTTTCATCCATGCCATAACGTGACAAGGACGTGATAAGGTGCTCTAATTTCAGGGCAGAAATGCAGGAAGCTTTTTTTTTTTTTTTTTACCTGTATTTGCATGGGGGCCAGGTTGTCAGAATGTAGTATACTGGGTACTGCTATTGGCTGAAAAAGTTAATTTGGAGTTTGAAATGGAAGATTATACTCTTATGTTTATTGTTTTAAGATTATGTTAATCTGTCTTATGTTTTACTGTCAACAATATATTACTTTGTCTTCTCTGCCTCTCGTGTGAGCATGTTCCACTGCTGGTTCCTGACAAATGTGGATAAGTTAACAAAAGCGAGCTGTGGGATTTGGCTTCAACTTTTGCTTCTCAGTAGACAGAGGCAGAGAAGGAAACCCCCTAAGGAAGGAAGATAGATAAAGCTATGAATAAATAGAAGGAACAATGTGCAATGATTATAAGGCACTTATTAGGATGACAAATATGAGATGTTCTGTGACACATGCTTGTGTGTGTTGAACCACATGACAGATCTCTTAGCCCAATGAACTCAGAGGTCCATTTGCAAATGATTGACTAAATATTGCAATAAAACTCTGAAAGACAACTTCTTGTCTGTGAATTCATCTCTAAATTTCTGTGAGAGGTATTTTGTAGTTTTGTCAAAAGCTTGTTGTAACGTTAATGAATGGTTTTGACTGAAAATATAGGATGTATTAGAGTGTATCAGCATGATTCACATTGCACTGAAAGCCAGATAATCCTTGACGAATGTTTGCAAGGTATTTGTCTAAAGGCTGCAACTGTGGAGTCATTGACAAATACTGCTTACTAAGTCAGATTTGAAACCAGTTGTAACTTTCATTTCAATCATCTACCAATTAACACTGCTCAATATCAATGTGCAATGTTGTGTAAGTTTTCAATTAATATCAGAAGCACAACATTTCCCCGACTGTATAATTACCAGTGAAATTAGCCTGACAATATGTAGCTATGACATACTGTAAAGAGGTTTGTGCTAACCATTTTGAAAGTGTTCACTCCATAATAGAAGATGATGAAAAACCCACTATGAACACCTTTGCCTTACACCATATGTACCACTGAACAAAATTAGTACATTTTAGACTGTGCTGTGCAGTCTTTTTGTATTTGTGCTAAACTAAAGCCCCTGTCCATTAAACCAAATCAACCAAGAAAGGAGAAAAAACAAACTTCATTCTGTCCTTGAATTGACCCTGTGACAATTTTGTCCTGCTAGATTCACTCTCTGAGTAGTTTTTATTAAAAAAGTAAGTTGCTTTTTGAGCTTTTAATTTACAAAGATAAACAAAGATCTCAAAGTGCTGTGTGACCTTGTTGGAATGGTTAAATTCAAAAGATCAATTTAGCTGCAGGGCTATGACTTGAAAAAGCCCACATTTGCCCGACTGAGATGGGAGAACAGCACACTGAGCAGTTAAAGCTCTGAATATACGGAAGCACAGATTGCAGGCATGTTGGTACCCTCTTTGTGAAATTGACTTTTAATTCGTAATGAGCAATTGCATATTAAAGCACTAATAGCCTCTAATAGAAGTTAATTTTTTTTCCCCTGGGGACATGATATTAAGCAGCATCAAATATTATGGTGGAACAGGATTGAAAGGATAATATCAAAAGATTCTTGAACGTTCTAATTGTTTGATTTAATCTGCCACTGCAGTAGCGAGATGCTTTTGACTTAAAGGATTATGGGTAGCTGTGACTTCACTTTGAGACACCCACAGACGACAGCTTAAGACAATTCACTGCAGGATCTGAAAGGCTGGTATGAGGTCAAATTTAGACTGCTAGGGTGTTGGCTAATTGAATGCACTCAATTACAATAGTAGTATAATTGCCTGAAAAAAGTACAGTAGATCTAGCATGAATAAAAAATTTGCCAGAGGGAAGCAGAATGAACTGTGTCTGAGCTAAAGGAAGATATTCTCCAGCAGTCTGAGCACTGTCTCATTCTGCCTGTACATCACAATAAACACAGACAATGCTGCAGCTTCCTGCCTTTGTACATCAATAGCGTTTTAGTCTAATGCGACTTGTCATCGGCATTTCTCAGCGTCTGTGTTTCTCTCAATGAGGGAAATAACTCAAATATGATAGGCTTATTCAGTTACTTGATTGTCAAAGTCACCTTGTGCATTGGTCTTTCTGAAGGGAAATGATATTGTATTATTTTATCAAATAAAATATGAGTTGACGTTAAAGTTGCGGATCAGGAGATTAAACAACGACGTCCTGGGTTGCAGTGTTTTTACTGTAATGTAATGGATGCCATGAGGTACTTATTTGTTACACTGTAAACTATAAAATCATTTTTGTGCTTAAAACACATCACTTGTTCACACATACAGAAGGAAATTAAAAAAAAAAAAGTTTACTCCCATGAATTTTTCTTCAACAGTCAGTGGTACGGAGCTCATACACTAGCCACTATCAGCTGAATGGACTCATCCTTCATATTAAAGGTTCGTATTATTCCCTAACTGGCTAATAAGTTAGCTTGACATTTATTCCGTGCATTAATCACCTGCAGTGGATGTTCCAGTCAGTTTAACCTTGGCTGTGAGGAGAACAGAGGGAACTCTTGTGTGTAGTTCACTTACGTTCCTGAACAAATGATGTGATTGGCAAAAGGCTGCTCACTGGATGCTCACTCGAGGATCGGTGGGTGTGTTCTCACTGGGTTATTTGCTGATTTCAGTTTGTACTATGTGATTATTCAAAATGCAGCCTAGACAAAAGACACAACAAACATGACCCCCCCCCCCCCCCCAGATAGTTATCAAATTAAGCAAAAACATACAGTCTTGCTTTGCTCTTCTTGGATGGAATGCCTGGATTTCAAATTTTACTTGAAAGCTGATTGGAACTGAATACTGAACTGGGTGAATATTAACATGGATTTTGTGACATAAGAGAATGGAAAAGGTATTCTGTTGAGTAGCCAATAAGTCCTGCTTTTCTATCAGTTCATGAACATGAACATGTTTATGCTACAGAAAATGTTAATCATCACATGACAGCGACTTAATGACAAACTTGTTTTGGTGATGCTCATCATAGATCAATTTCAGCAATTTCTGGTCTGTTCAACAAACAGACCAGAAGGTGTAAAAAAATTCTAGGTCCTGTAAGTTTGAAGGACATAGAAAGGCACGTAGAGATAAAAGCCCAGATATTTAGTATCTAAGGGAAAAGTAATTGTGAACATTGCATGTATATAACCCTGTATTCTACTCTCAAGCCCTAAAGTTGATAAAAAAAACCATTATTTTAATCATCTTGCCCCAAAATCTGCCCTGGATATACCTGAAACTGATAAGCTCAAAGCAAATTCCTAATCTGAATTCACGCAGAAGACCTTTATACTTCTTCTACTGACTGGAGCTATAAGGAATCAAAGCGGGAAAGATACCTGTCATCATTTAACCTTTCATCTAGAGATTTGCTTGACTGACTGCAAATGGTTTGTGAAACTCAACCTGAGTCTGTTATGAACTGCTTTGAATTCCCATGAGACTGAACACTTTTATTTATAGCTCAGATCCCCCTAATTCAGGGAATGATATACTTTCATTTGAATTTCAATGTGTAAACTCTAAGAATGATATAGTGACAAAAAGCTAACGCAGCTCTGGAAATTCAAACATCATCTGACACGAATATTAGAAGTATAAAGCATATGCATATTGCTCCATTTCTCACTTAAAACCTAAGCTTTCTTTTTATGCACATAGTTTAAACTGAAAAGGTGGCTTTTTCTCATGGTGTCTTTTTTAAATACCATTAATATGCAGAAAAGAAATTCCAGCTTGCTCCAAAAAGATCTGAAGGTGCGATTGAAAGTATCAGCTAAAAATTGTACCTTACACATGTACATTTTTATTCTGGTTGGTTATTTTGGCAAATCCTTGTAAAGTTGCACCTTCCAACTAACATTAAACATTGTTGTGTTTTCCTGTCCGTTCACACACACCCATCAATTTTCAGTGTCCCCAATAAAGGGAGCCCGAGCATTTAATGTCTTTTCATTAAAAAGATGGAAGCCAAGCCGTTGACCTTTAACAAGACAAATATTCCATCCCCAATTACACAAATATGAAAATGGCCAAGTGGTCCAGTGCCCATTTTCAACACACTACCCACCCACCCAAAAGAGAAAATAAAGCAAAAAAAAAGAAAATAAATGCTCACTGATGACGTACTCGGGAAGCCTCATGTCCCGTTATGACAAATTACCGTGCAAGAAAAGGCTCATGAGGCTGAACCCGCCACTCGGTTAAGCATGTGACTCCCTGTCACCTTAAGAAAAAACTGTTATTTCCTCTTTCACATTGTGAGACTCAGTGCGAGATGAAGTGGTTCGGATGTTGATGATATCAGCCATAGGTGCATTCAAGCGCCAACATGTACTAAATCAGGCATAAAATTAATTTCCAGACTGTGTTTCAACAGGGGCCTGTGTAATAAAGCCAATACTCATTGTAGTCGGGATCTGTCATCTGCTGCGGGGATCTGTCACTTGATTTGTCTTTCAGAATCGGCTGCCGTTGTTGTACATCTCCATCAGAGAGGTTCTCCTTTTGATGCACACGTGTGGTTGTAACGACGAGGTGTGTGTGTGTGTGTGTGTGTGTGTGTGTGTGTGTTGCACTGCAGGTCGGCCAGATTGCTGCAGGACTATGTCTCAGCATCCATATGCTCCTTTATTTGTTCCTGCATCCAGTATCACATACACTGCTGATCAGATTCCAGCATTTCAATCAGTGTAAAATGCATTAATGCTAAAGATTATTATGGCAGCTATTTTACATTTAGTTCTTTGAGTTTTGGCCTAGAGCCACAACTGACTTCATGACTTCAATAAAAAATCTATTATTAAGACAGTTAGAAATCAGTTTTCTGTTTGATTTCTAAAGAATGAATCCTTTGCATATTTATTTGCATACATTTTTAGTAGCAGTTGGCAAAACATTTTAATCTACACAGTAAAAATCACTGGGTCAAAATGTACCCAATTTTGGTCATTATAGCACCAACACAATACTGGGTAGCTATGAATAGAAAACCACCCAGACAAAGGCTTGTTTTGACCCAGTTTAGCATCATTTTGTAATATTCAGTGTCTAACACTGGCTCATAATCAACATATTTTAGTTTAGATAAATAACCCAACAATGAAATAAAACACTGACACTGGGTCAAAACAACAGCTTTGTATTTAGTTAACTCAGTATTGTGTCTGTGCTATATTAAGCTAAACTGAGTCAAAATGTTCCGGTGATTTTTAGTGTGCAGCTTTAGTTACTGATGTATTAATTCAGATGCTCAAACTACAATTTGGATTGGCGACACATAGAGACATTGTATGATCTCAGAAATTGGTCACAGCACAGGAAATTTGTTTGCAGCAGCGGCAGAGAGCTCTCGTAAGTGATGAAAGAACGAGCGAGACTGAAAGTGCTGTGTCCTCCCAGCAGAACGTCTTCAGTTTGCTGTGATGGGAGAGGTCAAGATAAAGATGGGAAACGATGTATGTATTTTCATCTCATCTTTTTATTTTATTTTATTTTTTTTTTTGTACTAACATAATATGATGAGATTTTGTCAGCTTGTATTTCCACACATCCATTGTTGTCTCATCTTTATCAACAACGCTGACATTGAGATGGAGTCGCAGTTTTTCATTTTCTAACATCCATTTCATCTTGTCAGTGTCTCATTTTAGTCAAAGAGAAATGCTTGATGCACATAATGTGTCACAATAAATGTCAGAGAAATGAACACTGGTGTAAGGAGGCCACTGCAGTTTAGGCTTTAAAGAAGCTGTCTGTTACTCATTGAGAGCTACATCGTTCACACGAGGGCCGACTAATTTGCTGTTGTTTTCTTTAAGTGGCTGTAATTACAAGGATTTGATGGAGAACAAATTGGCCGAGTGCAATTCACTTAAACCAACCAAATTGTTCAGATTCATATTTTTATGAAGTAATTTTATTTAATGGTTAGAATAGCTCCCCCAATCATTCAAGAATGGTTGTTTTTAGCAGGCCTGAACATTTAACTGCAACTGCCAGAGCTCTCTGTCACTCTCATCACTCATCTCTTTCCCCTCTCTGCTGTTTATCCTCCCTCCTTCTCCTCATCCATTCCTCCATCTAAACTGTCTCTCAACCTACAGTACCTGCCTTCTCCCTGTCTCAAAGTCTAATATTTCACAGCTGTCAAAGCCCTTTTAGACTGAGCCTGAATAGCATGAGTAATTAGCAGACCTTATTAGAAGTCCTTATCTCTACTCTTTCTGCCCTTTTTGGGCCCTTAAGTGGCATTTGTTAATGGGCACACTCCCCAGAACTACCAACAACAACCATCTTTAATTCGACAGCTACACCTTTGTAGCAAAATGTGTTGCTCATACACACGTGTTCATACACTTGCAAAGAGGGGCATTGTGACAGGGATTCAAAACTCAGATTCATGTTTGCTTAGCATTGCTCCTATGTGTAACAGTGTTAGTCCAAAGTGTTTTGGTGTGCAGTATTTTAAAGTGGAGTCTCCTCACCTGAAATAAAGAGCACCTCTGCTAACATCAGAAGGAATTAATACATTTTTATGAAATATAAAATAAGCCTCGTTAACCCTCAGGAAAAATGAGCAGTGGCGCTTCAGCACACAGAGGACCATGTGTTTAAAGAGTGAGGAGACTGTTTAAACTGTCATCTAATGATTGCATTGATGATGAGATGAGGTGCATCAGGATCTGTCTGATTCAGCTCAGCAAGTGACTGATTGATCACATCATATGTTCACTTTGCTGTAATTAATCAGAGCAGCATGTTGCAATGTTGAGGAAATGAAAACCTTTTTTTAATGTGACAAGTAGATCCATAGACCTTTCTTACATTTTGTCTAGCAGGACTGGCACGGGTGTAACTCATGACATTAAAGGTAGAGTCAGTCATTCTGTAGAAAGACTGTTGATATCTGAACTAGACACCTAAACAAATACACCCCTCCCTTCATGCTCCTTCAGAAGCTCCACCCCCCGAATTCATGGGCGTTCATGGCCATGGCAACGACCAAAAGAGAAATATGTCGGGATACAAAGCGATACATGAGCTTTAGAGTCGCTTCTGTTCCTCTCACACATTATCACGAGCGGAAAAAAAATTTAATCTCATGTGAGCACAACAGTCCATCCACACTCTCCGCCTCTCTGCAGCCTCCACACTTCTCATTGGACCTGCATTCAGCGTCTCTATCTGCCGGAGCTGTCTTCTGTCAGCTGCAGCTCCTGGAGAGCTGAGAGGACAGCGGCCGGACAAACTGCCTTCACCAGGCTGACTGACAGCAGAAATTTACTGAACCAAAATAGTTTGCATGTTGGCTCCACAGGAAGGATTGATACATTTACTAAAATGAAAGTGTATCTGTTCCATGAGGAAACACTTTCTGTGAATTGGCCACAGTCTTTCTCTCTCCTGTTTGCCAGCCCATCCCCACCATTCAACTTCCCTCTGTCCTGTGCACGAGTATGAACACCCCCTGCTGCTGATTGTCTGGTATGGTTTGTTTACAACGGACAGCTAGCAGACCATGAGGAGATATTCTCTGAATTTGACAGAAAGTGTATTGGAGTAGAATTGCTGACTCTGCTTTTAATGATGGTTCTGCTCCATTTACTGTGAGTGTGCCAGCAAGCACAATACCAAGACCTGGCACCGACACACTGAAATTGGGTCTAGCCATTATGATAAAGTGTCCAGCATGAGAAAGGTCTGCTGAAAACTTAAATCACCTAACATCACAATCTTTGCACCACAAGCTTCATCTGTTTCTTTTTTTTCCAGGTCAAAATCATAACGGCTTTT
Organism: Thunnus thynnus; assembly: GCF_963924715.1. Classification (NCBI taxonomy): domain Eukaryota; kingdom Metazoa; phylum Chordata; class Actinopteri; order Scombriformes; family Scombridae; genus Thunnus; species Thunnus thynnus. Next base: position 2,189,837 of record NC_089529.1, read on the forward strand.
AGACAAAGTGATCAGATGCTGCTCCTTCACACAGCTGGTGATAATGTGATCATCCATGTCTTGAATTTTAAAGTGTGTAGAAAGACTGGTACAATGTCCTACCTGATGCAAACAGCAGCACCAACTGTCTGCTCTACACTCTCAGCATCTAGCTGCACTCTCTGCTTTATAAGCAGCTGCCACTGTTATGTTTCCATTCCCTCACCTTAGAGCTGCAGAGCAAGTGTAATGCAGCTACACTACAATGTCTAGCCATTGTAATTTCATCCTGGTAATTATTTTATATGCCTGAATTACTTGAAGTGTTTAGGATGAGATCTGTAACACATGTTATTATAGTCTGTAGACTGTCTACACATTTACCCATAGCTTTATAGAGACATATGGTCCAAGCATGAACAATATTTACTCTAGTGGGTTAATGTCAACAAAGAGCAGATGGGGGAATTTAAAACGCTGGTTCAATGCACATGATATAGCATCCACTCATGGGCTACCATACCATGTGTGTGGGAATGTCATATCCTAAGCTGCCATTGTCATTATCTTATGTGCATTGTTGTGACCCACAACATTTCTTTAACTGAGCAGTAAGGGTTTTTTCTGACCCTACAAATTTCCTCTCTGCAAACTGTATCACCTTTATGACTGTAATGCATTCAGACAGTTAGAGAATATAATTTGTTATGTAATCATCAACAGGTGACCTCGGCGATATGAACAGTAAAAAATGCACTCGAGACTCGTTGGTAACAATAGAATCAGCTATGGCAAATACATATATAAATAAATATAATAATCAAACACTGTAATTATGTGACAGAGCTGCATTTGTTAATATTGTCTGCATGATAATACCTTTACATCTGACTCACCTCATCACAGTCCGCTCCCCACTGATTAAGTGAAACAGCAGAAGGTGGGAAGGTTTTTTTTCCCCTGTACACATTCGACAAAACCGTCAAGTAGTCGAGGAGTGCTTCTATAATCTGGCAATTTCAAGGACCCAGCCAACAGTGTATTTGACTTTTGAGTCCTTATATCAGGATGATTTCCAGTTTCCATCACAACAATGCAGGTTGAATTGGAGAGTTTGATTTAATCTCAAAGAGCAAAAAAATCAAGCCGACTAAAGATAAGAAATGAGTGTTGTTCATTCTTTCAGCTCTGTCTCCACCAAATCAATGGATCAGTGATTGACTGTAGATGTGATAATTTATGCTCGAGTGTGGCTCGATCCAAAGCAGGCACTACTTTCCAAGCGTGCAATCTGAATTTTTATTAATTTAATTTATTGTGCTCATCATGATTTTTGTTCAGACAACAGTGTCGCCACAGCCTTTTGTAGACAGAAATGAACCTGTAGTTTTAAAGCAGTGCCACATTGGTTTCAAAAGTCACCTGTGCAGTGTGACTGAGGAAAACTGTTTATTGCAGCACATTGAAGCTGCACCACTATAAATGTTAAAAATAGCAATACACACACACACACACGCACACACACAACACTACAAAGCTGCAGGGTTGCCTGGAGCATGACCCCATGACGGATTAGGTAACCATTACAATTCTAGCTAGTGTGAGTGTATGTGTATACCACAGACAGGCTTGTGCAGACATTGCTCAGGCAAATACACAAAACTCTAAAAAAAAAAAAAAAAAAAAAGATAAAATAAGAGCTCATGCTGAGAACAGATAAAGTCAAGGGGGTGAATAACATTTCAATCTATTGTGAAATCAACTTATCCTCATGGCAAAGTCTTAGCCTCACAAAGCCGAAGAATATATCTCAGAAGCTCGGATAAGATTAAGTCAGAAATAAGGAAGCCTATAGGGGACTATATTAAAATGATAATGTAAACTTGAAAATGAAAATGTAATTCCACAATAGCATTATAATTTTCCACATAGGTATGTGTTATTTGAGTAAAAATGAAAATGAAATAATCCAATTTGCATTTTCATTTTCACATACCATATTAAAATGAAAATGGAAAAGCTGTTTGACATGTAATTTTCAAAGTCATACCCTGCTGTACTGTGGACAATATTCAAATGCAATAAGCGAAACAGCGCCCCCAGTTTATTGCATTTACATTTACATGTTACTTTGCTCTTTTGGGGTCAAAATGAAAATGATAATGCAATCTGTCAGTCCTCTCATCAAGGTGGGTCTTCAGTTATGATGTCAGTCATTCTCTGTTGGTGGGACACTATAATGCAACTCCAAACAGCCTGCAGCCTTGGAGATGGGTCCAACTGCAGCCAGTTAAACTTTCACTTATTCCACCTTAGCATTCTACCAAAATCTGTCTCTGAACAAATCTGAGTTGAGAAATAAGCAATCCGCTGGCTGAATCTTCACTCATATCAGATCTACCAGGCCTAATTTAAAAGTTTGTTCCGACTTTCGTAAGGCAAGGGCACTACTGTCAAGCTGCACAGAGCAGATCAAGCCAGGCAAGAAGTCAGACACAAGAACAACCGCTACAGACTGAAAGACAGAGTGGTCGGCCAAGGATGCCAGTGTCCTTGGGGAGTTTAAGAGGTTAAAGAGAGAGTTGTTGCTTTGAGGGAGGAGAAAGGAAAGAGGATGTCTGTGTAGCTGTGTGCATGTGATCATGCCTCGATTTGTTGTGTTGAGACTTCTTGAGTTAAAGCAGATTAAGCTATGTTTGATTGTTTTTATATATGTATTTATTTATGTATTTATTGAAGCACCTGTTTTGGTTTCACTATTTTGGAATTGAATAAATCAAGTCATTGAACAAGTGTGAGTCTGCCTCCTAACACCTTCTTTAACACTCTGGCTAAGCTTCCCCACCTGGAAAAGTCCCAAACTCCCTAAAAAGGGTTAGTACTGCAAATCTATAGCATGTGATGCCTGATTCTAAAACATTCTGCCGGATCTATTTTCTTCAAAAAACTAATTTTGTTGGATAGTTAAGGAGAAATATGTAAATGTTTAAATCAAGCATTAAGTTGTAAACACTCACATGTTATCACCTTTTGAGCTGTTATGACAAGCTTGTTAGCAAAGTTGCTTATTCCCCATCCAACCACTAGGAAACAACATTGGCATTCACTGGAAGTCATGTGTCTGGCAACCTGACATCCAGTATTCACATCAGTACAGTTGAGGGGTGTGAAACCAAAACAATAAACTAAAAGACACTGAAATGCTCTAAAATACTGAGGGTTGAGTAATAGCAACCTCTTTCACATTTGATCCATTGTTTATATAAAAATATGGATTAAAGCAGCTAATTTTTGGAAGCAGCCTAGCAAGGGGTGCATGATCTAATCAGGTGCAGAAAGAATTCCTGTCGATATCTGAGTGAACAATTAAACAGCATTGCTGGTGGAATTTTGTATTGGTACAGTATTTCATCAGTATCATTACATGGACACAAGTGCACAAGGATGGAGGATACAAGTCGCATTCAAATATCCAACAACATATCAATACACACAGCACAGCATTTACCACATAGTGCAAATGACTCAGGGGCAACAGATGGCTACTACGTGGTACCGGCTCGGCTTGATTTAACTTGCTTTTGGATTTCTGGATTTCGTTTTCCACTGCAGATCCCTCAATGAGGGTGGGGTTTGCAGGGATTACCATCGCTGATCGGTCAAACACAAATAGGGCGGCTGCTTCAACTTGTGTATAACTTAATTCATAAAACAAGGAAGTACTCTAGTATCGATGTGGTTCAGGACAAGGAGAGGACATTTCTCTGGGCCTGTTAACTAAACACCCCAAACCATAATGCCATCTACCAAAAGACAAACCCATTTCTCAAAACACTATTCCCCTGTTTTCACTCATGTGCTCATGTAGAAAGCACTGGCATTCAATATCATTAACTCAAGTCATCACAGCTGGAACCCAATTAACACGCAATTCCCCAGGTAGAAACGCTAAGAGTCAAAATTGTTCACAAACCAATCAGAACCTCAGGATAGATAACAGGGCCTTGAGTCAGTTCACTTGTTTTGGATCAATGGATCCACAAAGACCTGAAGCAGAATAAATGTGATTTATTTCTTAATGTACAAATTGTTTTTTTCATTGGTAAATACATGGAAATTATTTTACTGTATTCTATTTTCTTTATCAGTTGCATAATTTTAAAGTACATTTTATTTTACTACAGTACATTGAGGAATTAAACATTTTGAAAATGTGTACATGTGTGGTGTATTTATATTGTGTTCATCATGTAAAGAGGTTGTTCTGGGGGAAACGCATAAGCACCATTATTCATTGCAGTATCAGGTTTTTACAGTAGTGTTTTGAATGTATCTCACCAGTGTGTGATGGCTGTTTTGTGGTGTTGGTGTATTTGATGGCTTTTGTGTGATGACCGAAGGCAAACTCACTCAAAATGATTTTGAGTGAGTGGAGAGTTTGGTTTTGACATGGAAGTTTGTGAAGATGCATTTGTGTTTAGAGTTTTGGGAAATAGAGCATCATTTCAAGAAATTTGTCTTAGTAATCGAGAAAAACTGTAAAAGTAAAGTTAGGCTTTGTTGTCAGCTTCCTGACTCATTTTATAAAAAGATGAGAGAAAAAGAGAGAGATACCTATCTGGAACATTTATAAAAAAGAAAGTAAAAGCCAAAGTAGATTAGAATGTTATCTGGCCCTGAAAAGAGATTATAAATTGGCAGAATATCTCTTGACTGTCAGAGATAGAAAGCAGAGACAGATCCTAACCAAGTACAGGTTCAGTGAACACAAATTGGCAATCAAAAAGGACAACACGAAAAATCACAGCAACCGAAAGAAAACAGAATATGTGGTCACTGTTTGACAGGTGAAATTGAGACAGAGATGCACTTCCTCCTACAAACCATTCAATAAAATAAAGAACATTTACTTTAACAAGTTCAACTCTAACATTTTAGATTTCAAAGAGCTGAATGACCTTTCAAAATTAAAATTACTCCTAGGAGGAGGAGACAGGGCATATCTTCCTGTCCAATATGTATTAACATACCACAACCTGAGGGACAGTGCATGACCTAGACACACACACAATACATGCATAGGATATACTATATATATATATACACACACACATATACATATACATGTACACACACACGTATATATCTCAATCTTATGTTAACATCATTTTGTTTCATTGACTCCTGATGCTTTTGCAGTATTGTTGTTGTGACATTCATGCCAATAAAGCAAAATTGAATTTGAATTTGAATATAGCACGAGCAAGCTGAGAGCACGAGTGAGCGAGCACGAGAGAGCAGCGGTGGTCGAGCGAGCTAGAGAGTGTATAAAGAGAGGGCAGTAGTAAGAGCAAAGCCAGTGAATGAGAGAAAAAAAAACAACATTATTTTCTGATGGTTTCATGGCGGTTACATTCTAAAACACAAATAAATAACCGTCAAACACTCAACAGATGATTTACTGTGGAAACAAATGCTCTTATGGCAGGTTTGTGCAGGATGTCCTGTGTTGCACAAGTGATGATTCTAGTGATGATGATTTTCTCTGACCAGTCAGTGCTCTGCAGTGTTTTCACATCACCTTTTAGTATTGTTTCAGCTTGCTTGGAACCACAACGGAGGTGATACCAAAAAAAGTACCAGATACCATCCACAACTTTTGCTCGATGGCAAACCAAAAAATAGAGGAATAGAGTGGAGTTGAGTCAAGCCATACCAAGCGGTGGAAAAGCAGCTTAAGGAGCTCAGGAGTTCAGGGTCCATTTTGCAGTGGGGGGAAAAAAATTGGTGGAACAGTGGGGGGAAAAAAATGGTGGAATGTGATTTATAGCCTCCTAGAAGGTAATGGCTGGAACAGGTGGTGAGCTGAGTGAAAGGGATTCGAGATAATGTTCTTTGCTTTTTCTTTTTTTTTCACAGTTTTTCTTTGGGAGAGGGATTTTATAGATGGAAGGGAGGTGCCAATGATTTTGGATGACTTGTGTATTGACAATCTGCTGAAGTCTTTTGTGGGTTGATTGTCTGAACTGTTGTACCAGACTGTGGATGATGTCAGAATGATCTTGCACTATTTTGCTGTGTACAACAAGAAAACTGTCAGTCATCTGTTGTACAAAAAAAAAAAAAAAAAAGAGGCAAAGTCTGGGTCCCATCGTTAATCTCTGGCTGCTAAATGCAGGAAAATAAGGACAGCTGCATTCTGATCTGTGAAGCACAATCAAACATGTGTTGCATCCAGCACCTGCTTCATCCTGCTTATCTACTGTAATCCCTTTAATGCAACAGCAATAAAGAATTTCAATAGCTTGAAATGAAATGATTAACTTTACCTATGATATTATTGCCAATAAATGAATTCATGACCTTGACTGAAGTGTGGAGGACACATGGGATATTGCAACCTCCTGCTTGCTGCGTTGCATTTTAAACAAGCAAGCCACCACCTACAGTGCAGTTTATTCAGGCTCAAATAGCTGTGTCACATACCATCACATCCTGAATGATATTTCAATTTAATCAAATTGTGAGTCCCTTTTGGCCAGTCAGTGCCAAAGCGGCGCACAATGAACGAACGAATGAATCTGCTCCTCGTGCTAATGCAGCACACACTCTGAATCCGTGATGTAATTGTTTGTTTTTTTTTCTCTTTTCTCCCTCTCTCTCTAGGTAAGTGAAACAAATTGCTCAGACTGATTGAAAGTGGACTGCCTTGAGGTATCACATTCAACAGCACACCAAGCTCTGGTACAGTACCCAGCCTTCACACTGATGGAGCCTTTGCTTTTCTTAATTAGCACACACACACACACACTGACTGAAAATCAACTGGCTGAATGTTACACGGCTTTTTTTTGTATCGTCAAATCTTGATTACAATAGTAGGGTGGCTGTGAAAGTACTCCAGTGTTTGGAGAGGTTTTTGATGGGAGATTGCGCTATGAAGTGTGTTGCATTTGTCCTTTGTTGAAGTATTGATGCTTAAACAGTTTTCAGTAAATGACATAGGCTACATGTATGGAGTGCTTGGATTGGAACAAAATAGGTGCCAGCAGATTGAATCAATAGTTGCATGGAATTTAACTTTTATAGTATAGAAATTTTCTGGTACAACTACTACTATAGGTAAATTAATAAGAAGCATAAAGCAAGTGATTACTGGTAAAATAATAAAAAAAATCACAATTAGTATAAATATAAATAGCTACCACTTGTGTTTCACTATAAAACAACCGATCATATTTTTAATTTAATTTAACTCTAACTCTTAACATCTAATTAATGTATATATTTTTATTTACTCTTTCTCTTTTCCATAACATACACACATAGCAATCATGTCATATAAACACACACACACACAATGAGGGACATTGCATGTACAGTGAAACTTATTTCAACATAACAGATAATTAAGATCAGCCTATAACCCCTCTGACAACTTGCTGTTTAATTGTTCACTCTGACAACAATCTTTTTACGTGCTGTTTGTCCTCTAGGCACCTTTACGCCACTTTTTATTTTATCAGTGTAAAAAAAAAAATTTTTAAAGTAAAATTAATTGTTAAAATATATAATTTTGAATGCATTTGTTCAGGGAGTTTGCATAGATATGTTTTTGCAAAGAGGCTTCAACAAAAACAATTCAGAATATGTCATACATATGTGGCCTAAACAGTGATTAAAATGCCATTAAAGACAAGGTCAGAATGTTTGGGACTTTGTTTCCGACTGTGAAGGCAAATGAATTGTCATTGTCATAGTGTGCGACCATGAGGGAGGGGTGTGGCTCTGTCTTACCACTAGTGGTGCCGCCTATAGCCTCTGTATGATTTGCATTGTAACGAACAATTGAAGTCACAGCAGCCACTGAATTCAGTTAAGTTTATTTATTAGGTGACAGAGTTTTCTTGAAGTCAGAGTTGTCTGTGTTTTTTGCCATAGGCGCTGTTATATTTTTAGTCAGGAAGTTGTGCATACCTGGAGGGAGAGGCACACAATAAGATGTAGTGCTACTTATTTGTGCAAAAACAAGAAGTGATATGCAGGTGTGTGCACTTTTGAAAGCCTAATTTAGTTTTTCTAGAGTGTGAGACAAACAACATGAGACAGATAACACAAGATATGCCACAAAAATCAGAATTAAACAGAAATGCAATTATAAAATCATAAATCAAATTTGTAATACAATCGTGTAAAAGATTTCATTCAAGACACAACGTTAATGGCACCTTAAAACAACCTAAGAGCTGCTCAAAACCATAAAAATAACTAAGACTCATTCAAAACAACAACTTAATGAGACAAACACATCTAGATTCTAAAATACCCCAAAACATGGACAGCCAGAAGAAAGCTCACAGTTTCTGAAGCAATGAATTCACAGAGAGAGAGAACAAATTCAGTGTAAGGGCCAGTTTCACAAGATAGAATCACCCTCACAATTTGAACTGCATATGAACACTTACATTTTCATCTGTGTAATAATCATCTCAAATTGGGCCATTCTCTAATGGTTGAGACGCACTTTGCCAAAACATTTAGCAGCGCAAGTTGCCATAATCGTTTAATAATTTATCTTGTGATGGACAAAGTGTCACTTGAACTTCCTGCAGTAATGCTGAACCTCTTCATTATGATCAGGCTCTCTTCTTTTGTAGCCTTCTAACTGCTTTGCTTCAAATGACAACTGATTACTGCGTGTGTCTTCGCCACATCAACACAGTCATCTTTCAGTCGGCGTTGCAGCCGCTGGCTCTGAGGTGAAGTCCCCGCATTTGTGTTTGACTCCTTCTGGCTGCGTGTCATGCAGCATAATTGAGTTCAAATTGAATTTGAGCTACCAATCAGTGCAATTAATGAAGGATTGGAGTGTGTCTTGTGAGGGCACGGAGTAGACAAATCTTCCCAGTCCTCAGACATTAATACCTAAGCACCCATACAGTCACATGATGACTCTCCTCAGATTGGTCATGCTCATACTGATAGAGGAATGACTTGCTGTAGATCTGCTCATTATTTTCCACCAAATTGATTGCAGTCAATGCGTCTGCATCCTCTTTATTGTATTTGTTCAAAAAAAGCATTATTTTATTATTTAATGGTACTTCTATTTATATCTTGTAATTCTAGGAGGAAAAAAATAAGTAAATAATGAGTTTCAAAATGCTATAATGTAACTATGTGTAGATACAATGGAAACAATATTGTTACTTAAGGAACGATATTTGATAAGTTAAGCTGTTGAGGATTCATGTGTACTGTATTTGCATATTGACAGCAGTGGTGGTACAGTATGTGTGTGACAACCTGAAATAACTTATTTTTGTTCTAGTGAACAGTAATCAAGACTATAGTACTGGTTAACTAGTGATCAGTCAGCAACAGCTCTGTATCCAGCACTGACTGTGCTGCCACCTGGCCTGGTGCAGTATTTTCCTGAAATCTTTGTGTTTTTAATCCAGAAGGATATGATTTGAATATTCTGATGACATTTCATGCACTCCCGAGGCAGTATTTTCGTGGAGGCACAACGACTAGCACGAGCGGTGCTCTAACTGTTTGGTACTTTCCTGACCTTGAAACTCGCTTTGCTCGTCTGTGTGGTGTTTTGGTGATCAGTGCAAAGCGCACGGTGCACAGGTGGGAGAAGAAGTGCAGACAGATGGGAGGTTCATTCAAATGAAGCAGCACAAAGACAGTTATATTCTGGTTGAAATTTGGTCGTAGACGTTGCCCTGAGAACAGATGTCTCAGAACCACATTTATTTGTGGCGCAACATCAATCTGCTGCTGCTTTGGTGATTTTATCAACAGGATCAAACTAAATACTTGCTGCAGACATGCTGCAACAACATATTAATGATTAAAATATAAATAGTTTATTTCAATTAAACACTCTGCAACCAAAATTGGCACAGAAAATAATGTTAAATGTGGTTAAAGCAGGAAAGTCAGTAAATCAGTCTGCATTGATCTATAAATGAATGTAGGTGATCCGTAGAGTATCTGTTGTCCACAGCTGCTTTATATGGTATGAAAAGCTTCTCCTTCAGTTCATTAAATCCCTGCAGCATCTGAAGGCAGCAGGACAGATGTGTTGATAAATCTGCAGCCTCTGAGAAGTGCATTGAGGGTGTGTCCAAATCCACTTTTGCTATTTTAATGGCGGAAAAAATGGTCGATGCGCCAGGCGCGTGGTTCAAAGTAGTTGTCCTGTCTCTTAATTAGTCATGGGTGTCTTTTTGGCGTAACATGCAATAAACCAATCACAGTGTCATCTCCCATTCCCTTTAAGAGCCAGGTGTGCTGGCACCTTGGTGGATTGCTATTATGATAGTGCATTTGTCAGAAGGACGCTTCTCTGCAGAGGCAACAGATCTGCTCATGCGCGAAGTGAAAGCCCACGATCCATAACGAGCACACTGGCCCCTGCTGCTCCTGAACCCTCCCGTGGTCACCCCCAGACCACCAGTTTAAGATCTTGTTCATTAATTTGTTGCGAATGTATTTTTTTAATTACAGCTTTGGTTTCTTTAAAATTGTTTTGTTCAGTCATGGAGTAACAGGTCAAATCAGTTGGGTTTTAATTGCTGATAGTATGGAAACCTGATGACTGTACTCTCAAAAATGTTAAAGAATATTTGTTAAATATTGTTCACAAATTAAATCATTAATTTTAATCATGTAAAGAATCATTAACACAGTTATCAGGAGCTCTCCAAGGTGCTGATCCTGCTGCTGGCAGCAGATAAAAGTTGTGCAGATTTATTTCCTTCGTTAGTTTAATCATTGTTTTCACCTCATTTATTTCCTCATGTGTTCTTCATGTCATCATGTATTGATGCAGCAGGAAAGTCGATCTGTGTCTGATCCGTTGTTGTCCATCTGTTTAAATATCTACATGTTTTGCCACGATTTGGTCAAATAATTAAACAATTTTATCCGTCATTACTGTGATTAGTTAATTTTGATAAATATTATGCCCAACCATGATGACATGTATTTTTTAAAATATGCTGATATACACAATAATAATCTTTTCACATTGTAATCCTGGCGCACATCTGTGTGTGTGTAACAAGCAGAGTGTATATATCATATTACTATCTTGATAACGCGTCCTTAAAATAACAGTGAAACACTGCGCCATTGGCTTCAGACCAGGTTTTTGTTGGTCAAAGCACAATCGCTCTCTGCTGCCTCAAGGTGCCTCGTGGGCGCTGGATGGGAAAATGACAACTGCGTCAGGCTTAAACTAACAAAGACACTTAGGGCCCATGTATTTATGTTGAAGTGAGAGAAGCTCTCAAGTGGTAACAGTAATTATGACACAAAGCAGGAAAGGAGGACATGTTATTATTTAGTGATAAGGTCCTCTGAGAGAGGAGGATGGGGTGGATAGGTGGCTCAACAAAACATTGGACTTTCCAAGGGAGATCACTGTTTGTCAGCACTGTTTTTTAAACCATTGCCATAATTGTCCCCTTATTGGTACTACAAAGGTCTCTTAACCCAAACTATTACCCTTTCTAAACCTCACCAAGTGGTTTTTGTGCCTAAACCAAGCCAGACCTCAACCATAGCATTGTAACATCATAAAACATCATCATTTTTTAGCAGTGTTTTAGAAGGCACAGACCAACAACATATTTTGTTATTTGATTTGGCAGACTTTAAAGAATAGGTGGGGGCAGTGGTGTGTCAATGAGGTACTATTCATAGATGTATCATGGCAAAATACACACTTTACAGCCCACTAGTTCAAGCTCATGGACAAGGGAACATGTGACAAAGGCCTCTCAGCTAAAGCACAGTTAGCTTAGGTAGCCGTATCTCACAATCATCACTGGTCATGGATGAAGCACAGCTGAAAAAGATGTAGTAATGGCATTGGGCAGCACATGAACAGGACTGCACAGCTTCCACTGGGTCACTGCTGTCTGCTGTCATTGTTTTAGCTTGTTGAATAGCAGATTCCTCTTGTGTTCCAGTTGTAACTGATTCATCCAGTGTCAAAAGCTGTTTTCTAATGCTGGGCTTGGTCACATGTTCAGTTAGCTGGTCATGGATTGTTTTATCCGTTTTATCATCAAATCCACATTTAGCAAAGTCACGTAAGCCAGAAAACTGTGCAATAGTCTCATTGGATGCATATGTTCCCTGTCTGAACTTTGGATGTGAAATGTTTTTCTACAGCAGCAACAGCAGCTCTGTATCTGGCAGTGAGTAGTAGATCTGTTGTCCCTCGGCTCCCAGGAAATGGAGTGAAGTAGCTTTTTTGGGACCTTGAAGCCAAGCATTTGCATTAATCACCAGCAGCGGTAGTTGTCAAACATCGGCATCCACATGTCAAAAAGCATCAGCGGCTCTCCCGGGCAAGGCAAAAACATCAGAGGTTTAAGTGCGTTGGCAGTCATGTTGAGTCAGTAGAAAATGATCAGGCAAAAACAGGCAGGTCAGCCATGGCCAAAATGTAGTGTAGACTGAATAAGAAATGTTTAAAAAAAAGTGTTTACTTCAGCAGGCTAAATGGAAAATGATAAAGCTTGTCATAGTAGCATTATATTGTCTACATTCAGTGGTTGAATCTCTAGTTCAATTCTTTACTCTCTATTAAGCTTTTAAGTCTAATTTTACATTGGATTCTGGCCCACTATTTTTTGGAAATACCAACACTGGTTCCATTACAATAATTGCTCTGATTTGTAGCGACAATGGACAATTTTTAAAACATGAGAGATAAAAGTGTTAAATATGTTATATTAACACAGACTACTGAACATGAAAACATGACAGCCAGGGAGAATTACAATGTGTTGTGTTGGAAAACATTTCAGCATTTCACTTTTCCTCATTCTTCTGTCTTTTATCAGCTCCGTACTGTTTTTGGGCTTCTGTTTTCTCTCAGGCATTATGACCTCCTCCGTCAAAGAGGCTGCGTTGGCTCTGCTTCTGGCCATATAATAAGGGCACTTTGTTTTGCATCAGAATATGATTGAGCCATGAGTCAGACGCCTCTGCTGCAGAGCACAAAGGAAGCATTGTAACCCCTGCTTTATTGTTCTTACCGGAGCGGTAAATATTGTGTCTGGGGGTCTTGCGCTGAAAATCCTTCCATGCTGATTCAATGTGGATTTAAATGTGGATTTAAAAAAAAAAAAAAAACAAGAAGCAGGTATTTGAGTGCACAAAGACATTCTTTCCATTCTAATACAGTATGCTCCATTGGCACTGCCATTATGCTAATGCGCAAGGCGATGCTGTTGAAATGATTCGTTAGCGTAATGGGAAGAAGCTAATTGAGTGAATTCTTGCCAAATTACCAGACGTGGTTAATCGTCCGCCATAAACCTCAGTCGGTTGTGAACATACATACGCAGGTACAAATGTACTCACAAACACACACTCACTTGCACAAATGCACGCAAAGGTGTCTACAAGAAGGGTGACTGCACTTCACCTATGACAGGCACTCCATTTAGAGCCGCAACGCTACACAGGTGCTCACTGCTCTGAGACAGACAAGATCTTAGAGTGGAATTGACTGGGAGGTGACAAAAAAAAAAAGAGACATGAATACTGAGCAGCTCTCTGAACAGCAATACAGCCCAACAGTTAAAATCTAGTGAGTCTTTTACTTGAGTCACTCACACACAGAAAGTGGTAGATCCTTAAGGAATACTACCCAAGCCAATGGCATTTGCAAAGATAGAACGACGACGGATGATACAGATGATTTTTTGCTTCGAGAGGATACGCGGCGTGTCAAGCAAATGCCACAGACTTTACTGAAATAAGTTACTCATTTACACAGGAGCCTTCATGCTTGTTGCAACAGAGCAGTGTTGATTTATCAGTAACAGTTACCTGCTTTCTCTAGATGTGTGTGTGTGTGTATGTGTGTGGGTGTGTTGAGAGAGAGTACACCCTGGATAATGTCACATTAGCATACTTCTATCCCTGCGCTGTCACTCAGTGTAAAATAGAAGACATAAAGTCAGCCCTATACTGACTCCACAAATATGTCTCTAATGTAATCAGGAGTCAGCCATGTGTTTCACCACAGCGGCTGACACAACAGGCTGTGTAACTCACTGGGGTCTGAGCAGGGGGGAATGGATACATTAGCTTCAGTGGAATGCAATAGGTAAGGCTCAGCCAAGTAAAACACAATGCAGCGAAAGTTCACATTTTCTGCTGAAATCACACAAAATGTTAGGCGTGAGAGGTGTGAATACAGCGATATCAAAGTCTGACAGCCAAGAGGACTGCTGCCATCACAGTTGAAACACACAGGTAAAAGCTGAAAATTCCCACACTGATATATTTCATCTGGTTGTCACAAGACTCCACACTGAAAGACTGGAATGTTGAAACACCCCTCATATCATCTGGTTAAGGCACACACACACTATTCCCAGATGTGCATATTAATATAAAATGATGAGCGTTATTCAGATTTGAAAGGTTTATAACTTGATGTAACTGCTCTGATTCATCTCTGCAATTGTCAGCTTCTCGTCTATTGCGATAGATTACTGACCGAATTACTAGTCTCGAGGGTTGTTATCTATGCTGTCTGGAACTGAATGGGAGTGAATGAACCAGAGGCGCTTAGCAAACCTGAATATTTGTAATAATTATGCATGTAAAAACTGTCACAAGTAAGAAAAGACTCAAGCCATGCTGGAATTGTACTTATCATCCCAGCAGCTCCTGGGGCATGTGTCCTGTTGCCCTCGTACAAATATCCTAGCAGGTAATGTAAATGTATGAGTGGTCCCATATTCTCATATTCAAATCCCACTGAGATTTGCTCAGCAATCCTGATATTGTATAGTATGCTGTGGCAAAAAAAGGAAAAAGCTTCCAGCTATATCAGGCAAGATTTGTATGTAAAAATCTAGCCATCTTTTCCAGTCTAATTCTCAGTGAAGCTGTAATAACAACAGAGGAGAACAGTGTCCCTTCCTTATTAAAAGAGACCATGTATAATCAACCTGTTTGCCCCAGTGAAATTCTCTTGTTAGGTACAGGCACTTTATCCCTCACAGGAAGTGACAAGTTGACATTTAAATACTGTATTAACTCTCCTGAAGAGCAGCGGACAAGAATTCCAACATGAGAACAGCTGGACTCACCAGATCTTTGGCCTCTCTTCTCCCTTTGGTGTAAAGTATCACAGACTGGCCAGGCTGGTAAACATGAGCTCCTTGTTTGCAGTTTACAGACTTTAACTTCAAACAGTTGGTAATCCATCACTATGAAAGTGAAGCTGTCAGATACATTTTACGGAGTTGCTTCAGGAGGTTAATATCAGGCTATAAAGGCGAGTTTAAAGGCGCAGCAAAAATGACAGAAATGTATACAATGATAGAGGAAGTACTGAATGTATTTTATTCTGATTAATAACAACATATATTTAAACCACTGAACAGATTTTTGGCTCAACATCTCCCAAATGGAGAGGTTTTATCCTACTGACTTGGATGATCCCCTAACTTCACCTCTAGCACCACCACAAAGATGGCATTTGTGGTTTTGCTAAACATCGGCATGTTAGCGTTTTAGCATGCTGATGTTAGCATTTAGCTCAAAGCACTTGTCTGCCTCAGCACAGCCTTGCAGATTGTCCAGCATTGCTGTAGATTGTTAGTTTTATCATGTGTTTTTTTTCATGCTCTTTGCAAAAGAACTTGCCTCGCTGTCACTAAGTGACACACCATTAATTAACACTTCTGAATGACCTTCTTCACTTCTGCATTTCTTCCCTTTATGCTCTCCCTTGAGGTTCCCTTCTGTTCGCTCTTTCACATGATGTTCTTATTCAAAACTTAACCTTGTAAAGTGACGGTTTAAATCTCCCTGTCTCAACTCAACACATGATCTTCAACAGTTGAGGGCAACCGATACAACCTTGGTCATTTTGCAGTCATAAGATGAACACTAGAAAATGCACTGCAATTAAACAACACAAGACAGTGGAGACAAATGATGGCTCTCCACATCTTCATGGTATGTACAGTGGACCTCATGCTTAAGCACTTGTACAAACAGATTCATTATTCAAATGCATGTACAAGTGATTTAAGAACATTTGTGGCATTCATCAATTTTTTTCATACTTAGAATTTTCTCATAGGTACGAACAGAATTTACTAGAGGTCCAGACCTGACTTAGACTGACTCTAGACTTACAATTATAATTTCCTAATGTGAATTAATTTTGAGATTAAATATGATACTGAAATGAACAACAACGACAAAAACAAACAATATAATTTATGACAAGTTCAGACAGTTAAGAGAGTTTGTTGAATCCCAAGTAGGATTTTCTTATTTTCCTCTTATTGCTTTATGCAAGAACAAATATAAGAGAAAAATAAGACAACACATTCATGCAAGAAGCCCATTGGTCTCTTGTCTGCTTTCTGCTTTAACTTTCTCTGTTTCTGCACTTGAGCTCAACTCTTGGATTTGTGGGAGCTTATCTTAAGGCAAAGTACAGTCTGTGTGGCCTTATTCAGCTGGATATACTGTTTACTACTATATGTGGAGGTTGTCTGTGCAGCGGCTGTTCATCAGTTATACTCATTCAATATCTCTTGAGCAGAGGATCATTGAGTGTGAGCTTTTTGTGTGCAGGGAGTGTTGAGGTGCTAGGGGTCATCTCGTGTGTTGACAGGAAGGTTAAAGAGGCAGAGCGCTGTCGTACACCTTCTGCCCACTTTGTAATGTGTTGTGGTGAGGCAGGTTGTTACTGGCTGACCTGTTGCACCATGGTCTCTACAGTTCATCCGGTTTTTAATGTGGTTTATTGTCATGGCAGTGTCATGGCAGGAGGTGAAGAAGTCAAGCCCTATGGTTTCTAAGCATAATTACAAATATGTAGCCTAGTCTAAGTTGTATTCCCAGGAGTTATTTAGAGACTGTTACTCATACTGCTGTTACATATCATAATATATAAAGCTCTCACACTATACCAATAATTTAAATTTATTATTACCTTTAACTTTGAGCATATCTGCAGACTACAGGATGTAGTGGCATTTTTCAAACGATTCCCCAGATACCCTTTTAACCCTCTGGGGTTGATGATGTCATATACAACATAAAGGTACTCTAATTACTATTTTTAGAATATCTCTGGAACACTGCATGCTAGAGACTTTACATTCAGCCGTTGCAATGAGCTGTCACTTGTTCTTGTTCATCCAGGGTCTTAATAATACATTAAGGAACCACTGTGTTATTTTTAGACACTTTCAAAAAAGTATAAAAGCAATAATTCGCAAAGAGCTGAACCAATGATGATTGCAAAATGGCGTATAGCCGATTTACAAACGTGATTGGAGATCTATGCTGTGTCCTGAGCTTTTAGAAATGTACTGAAACTCAGAGGCAAGCTTCAGAGAGTAAATAATGTGTCAGGATAGTTATCTGAAGTGTACTGAGATATGTAAAGAAATGTTCCTACCTCCACGCACACTTGGACGATTGGAGCATGTGTTTATTTATTCTGATTGGTGTTTTATTGTGTTTGCAAACATTTTATTACTCAACAGAAATTGAGGAACAGCAAGATCAGCTCGGTAGAATTGGTGTGGCGGCAAAAATGCCGTTTTCCATTAAAAAATAAAACACCATAAAAATACACCAAGAAACAAATATGGGCAGTTTTGATAAAAATGTAAAAAAAACTTCTATTTTTCAGTGCAATAGAGACTTTATGAATAGAAATTTTATTTATTTTTTGTTTGTCTTTCATCTGAGGCCTTGGTCTACAGATGTGAAGGCAGTAAATATTTGCACATAGTTGTTTTGTTGAATGAATATGTGATACAAATGTAGTAATAGTGATAGTAATAGTTATGTTTCTCTGTGCAATTGAGACTTCTTTTTTCTTTTTTTACCTAAGGCCTTGGGCTACACATGTGAAGATTGTAATCATTTCCACATAGTTTGTTTTTTTTTGGAAAATGGATAAAATGGTTAAAAAATTCAAATTCCGTTTTACTTTTTCATTTCTCTTCTTGGTCTTTTAATTTTTTATTATGTGGTAATATCACTGCAGCATACATATTCAAATAGCCCATGTTGTGCTGAAAAAAATGATATCAATGACTTGCTTGTAACAAGTACTGAATTTATACAAATGTTTATATATTAAGAGAGTCAAGGCACTAATAATAGGAAAAAAAATGTCTCAGACCCCAGAGGGTTAAAAAGCAGCAGATGAGACAGCTGTGCGACCTGACATGAGAGCAAGAGAATCAGTACAGGCTGCTCTCTTTGTGACAGCAGAGCTAAGCGCTTCCATTTGTGAGGACTCCTGTGTTAAAGACACTGTTGTTAAATCATCTTTTCAATCACTGTCTATTCAAACCCGTATTCCAGTGTGCAGCTGAGAGGGCAGAGTGCACAGGCACATCAAATTAGAATGGAGAGAGAGAGAGAAAAAAAAGATTTGCTTGAGATGTCTGTTTATATGAGAATAAAGGATAACCTCCAGTCAAGCAGAGCTGAGTATTAACCCATATTATTGGATTGTTGACCCATCAGATTTTCAGCATGCATTCAATATCAAACCAGTTTAACAATGAGCAAAAAGACAGACCAAACATATTGATTGCAATAGTGAGTTCATTATGAAAAACATTTTAATTAACATTTGATATTTGAGCAACATGGTTATATTTAGCTTTTTGGCAAACACCTGGGGCCAGATGCATAAACGATGCACAGAAACCATGCATGTGATTCCTGCACATATAAACACAGAATGTACAGTGTACACATCACACACACTTCTAAAGCCATCTGACGGTGACGTGATGAGATGGAGATGAAATATAAGTTGAGAAATGGAATTGTTTATGTTGATAACCATTTGCACTGGTTCTGTGATTTTTTTATTTATTTTTTTATTTTTTTGTGTTTAATGCCAAACAGACGGCTATTTATAAACGTAATCAATTACCTTAGTGTGATTAATTTTATCATTATTTTAATTTGCACAGGAGTCAACATTTTCTTTTGCTGTTAATATTCTTTTTATTTTGTCCTTAGTTGTATAGTGGGTTTAGATATGAGCTATAAACTGCTCATTGGTTACATTTCTGAGATATGACTGCTGATGATGGTTCACAGGTCCATGTGATGAATTAATGATAAGGACGCCATAAAGTGCCGCACAGCTGTGCGTAATGGTTGTGCATAATGACAACTGTTCTGCTGTCGGAGAACCTTGCTGGTGCAGCACAATCGGTGAAACTGCACTGCTTCTATCCTGTTTGTTTCATTGACTGATGTACAGACTGGTGAAGCAGGCAGCATGTTGATATAAAAACAGCTGCTTCAGGGTGTGTCTTTATCCAGTTATGGCTCATTGTGGGAGTGGAAATGAAGTTTGTGCTCGTGTGCCCAGTTCCTCAATGACAGAGATTGATAAAATGCATATACACAGTTTTAGTCATGAATCTACACAGAGTTTTTCCGACCCCTGGCATGTAAATAAAGAACATTGTCACTTAAACATGTTAACATATACCACAGCTACCTGCTGACCTGTGTAGCGGCATGCTGTGTAATTCTCCAGATACTAAATTGATTTACACTAGCTTTAATCCTTCCAAAATAAGATCAGGCATAATTGCATTTGGTAACCAGATCAAATTATGCTTAGTCCTCTCTGAAGGCAAGCTGGCAGTCAGCAAATAGCATCTGTCCTTATAAAACATCCCAAACTGTGTTACTGCAAGTACATCAGTACTGAGCAAAAAGAAAAGAAAAAAAAAACATAGAAAAAAGACGTTTTAATCAAAGAATGTTTCACTGAACAACCAAACGCCTAAACAGCAACTTAAGCAATTTTAAAGAAGACATTTCTAAATTGAGATGTGATTTTTTTTCTCCCTACTGTGTTTCCACAATACAAACACAGAAGCAAGAGAAAAGTGAGGCAGTCCTGAGGTAACTGAGTATACAGTACCAGGTGAACTAGGTTCCTTGTGTGCCAGTATAACAGATCATACCCTATAGTGTACCCATCAAACATTTAGACTTTGACCAGTTGATATATCAGCCAACACCAACACAGGAAATCTGTGTAAATACAGCTACAAAATGAAATGTGAGATGTCTTCTGCAGTCGGCTGTGGCTGCTATCTGAATCATTCTGTTATATTTCTAATGTCAATATTTTTTAAATGATGTGCTCTTAGCTTTGACTGAATTTATCCACAATTTCCTTCATAGGCAGAACATCTTTTCTGGATAAACAGTCTATTAGCCGTTTTCATTATAATGTAGATCATCTCTGATACATCCATGGACTGACCTTGTGTCTCAAGAGGCTGCAGCTGCCTCAGTGTGTCTTAGCTGGGTGAGTGGAAGCAGTGCTGGCCAGATAATTATGATTTTTATTCAATTTATTACAAATCTGGACATGAGAGCAAACATGGCTTATTGACAACAACGCAGATTTTGTCATTTAAATCATAGCAACAACCTTTTCCATATTGAAACACAGCCAACCATATGCCTCTGTACTGTAATGCTGTGGCTTTTTATTCCTGAAACCACTTTGATATTTTTACTCTGTTTCCTGTCATTTTATCAGTAAGAGTGGTGCATTAGCAGGGCCCGAACCATCATGTGCTACTTTAACCCTGTCTCCTAGAAATGATGTTTATATATTACTTAATGACATAAGGTAAGGTTTTTGAGTGAAGGAAGTGCTATGTTGATGTACTGCAGCAGAGTCACAGGGAGGATGGTGGGCATACAGAGCGGAGGACTTTGACACCAGAGATTGCTGTTTCAAATTAGATGTCTATAAATGTCATTTCTAGGAGACAAGTTTGACTATGTGGACGGATTTATAAGATTAAAAAATATAGATTATTGTCCTCATGATGACAACTGTCCTTTTGAATTTGCTACATGAACACCAGCTAGTTTCATTATTCCTCTTGACTATAATTTTCCTTGTGTGTCTTCCCATTAATGTGCAGGAAGTGGCCATATGATTTTGATTAATTTTGGACAATCATAATTTCTACAGTTTAAACTCCTCCAGCTCTTTGTGAACTCATTACATAAATACATTATCAGTTCCTCTTTCACAGCATCATGCAGGCAACAGCTACAGAGACCTTCTCCGCTTTCATTTTCATGCTTTATTTACACAGTATTTCAACGCTGGTGCGAGCCGTCACATCTGTTCAATGTCAAAATCTTTACTGGGCTTTGATTCTACCTGTCTTGCCATAATAAAAGCTGTCACATTCCAACTATTATCAAGGGGAGCACAAAATAAGATTTTTTTTTTTCTTCTTTGTGAGTTGCTATGTCTACCTTACACAAGAATAGGTATGAGCGGAGACTCTTTCACTGTGGAATCAGTGTTGCAGTTTGATCACAAATTCATTTTCAGCTTAGATGTTAATGAAATGCAACATTGCAAAGTCTGCTTCATGAATATGGATGATCTTCCTGCACTTCATGTTCATTTGTTTTGTTTTCACTGCTTATATTCTCCATGTTGTTCTTCTCATTCCTCCCTGCTCCTATTTTACTAAAGTCCTTGACTACAAATCAAATGACAGTTCACTTATTTAAACACTGATCTACCCTATTTCTGTATTTCCTGCTTTTATGACTTTGTCAAATACTTCTCACAGTCTCTAGTTTTGTATGCCAGAAAAATCATTTTATCTTTTTAGGTCAAATTCAAAGTTTATGAGGTCAAAAACACTTGGTGAAGGAGTTACTGAGCTTTAACTGAAAATTGTGGCCTTCATGTTCTGCAGTTTAGTCACCCTGTCACAAGCTGCTCTGAGCTGTTCCCTACTCTTCTCCAGTGATGTATTATGCTGGATATTAAGCTACTATCATGCATCGCCAGAGGAAAGTGCTTTGTAGCTCACAGGACCCAATTCAAGGGTATGTGCCTTCAATTCTGACCAGATACACTCGACAGAATTCGGTGCAGTTCGTATGCAAGACAAAATACAAGATGCCAGAGTGAGTTAATGTGGTCTGTAGAGTGTGGAGTGATGTTTATTCCGTTACCTTTTCCCACTCCTTGAAACAGTAACTGCTGCAGACCAGAAAAATGAATGAGTGCCCTCTCTGAACAATTGGTTACAATAATGGATCAATTTAGCTACGAGGAGAAGTGAAAAACAAGCCACAGTTGATACAGGTTTGCTGCAGAAGTGCAGTGATCACAGTATAGCAAGAATGAGCTTCTCTCTAACTCTACAGTGGCTTTAATGAGTATAAGCTGTGTATGTGTGTGCAGCAGTTGTCCATCTGCATGCCAACAAAACAACATATAGGCATCACAGCTTACCTTTTTCTTACTTGTTACATTTTAATGCTTGCTTTCAATATCAGTAATTTCAATCTCTCGTATACTGTATTCCTTGCATGGCTGTCCGTGGGTTAGCTGCCAGCAGAGACAGGAATTAAGCCCTTTCTGCACTGGAGCACATTTGGGAATTCAGTCCCCCGTGTTGTTTGGTATATTTGCTCAGTATTAGAGTTAACACAATGTGCTCCCAAAATGCTCTCATTAATAATTTCCACTGCAGCTTTTGTAACTCTCAACCTAAAACCAAAAAAAGAAAAAAGAAGAAGTAATCCTTGAAAATAAAAGATACAGGGTTGCAGACATGACAGATACACAGGGAATTAAGAACACAGAGGAGCTCTGCACTCAACACTTAAGTCTGACCTTTAATAATGACTCTAAGTACAGAAGAAGTTCCTCCCGGTTGACTAGTTGTTTAAGATGCATACCATGTAATTACAATGTTCCAATTACAAACAGACACTCACATTTCTCTATTTCTCTGAAATTAAAATCTCAAATCTGTCCATTTTTAAGAAGAAAAACACATGACGTAGTCGTATGGCATCTAGTAAAGTGTGCTTCATTTTTTCACTAGCATACACAGCTTACAGTCGCTCCTTTATTTTATATTAGTGCAGGAAAGTAAAATGTGTCCTATCAACTCAGCCTTTAATATGATGCAAGTTCAGCATCACCGTTTTCCACTAATCAGTGAAATTATACATGCTGACTGAGACTGTTTACAGCGTCACTAATATGATCAGTTCTGCAAATCATCTGAGTGCATACACTTTATTGTTGCTTCTTCCACAGACAAACTGTAACCAAGACACTGAAAGCTTTGTTTCAATATATCACTTTACACGTAAAATCAAATCAACTCCACTGTTGCGATCAATAATTTGGTAATTGCTAATTTTACTTGTCATGGGCACATTGTTGGTGTATTGGAAAAATGTACAAAAATTCTTTATGCTTTGCGTCTTTACGTTATTGGTTAGTTGTAGCAATACTGTTTTATTATTTTGAGATACGGCTGGGGAGGGTCTTGCTTTATTAAAAAGTGAAACATAAGGCTCAGCCTCCCTCCAGACGTTAATAGGTTTTTTACAGTTCCTAAGTGGCAATTTGTACTTTATTATCTATATACTGTAGATAGTTAATGCCTTGATTTGATCTAATTTATTCATCTATTGGATGGTGTTGACAGTACGAGTACTGCATAGGC
Organism: Thunnus thynnus; assembly: GCF_963924715.1. Lineage (NCBI taxonomy): Eukaryota > Metazoa > Chordata > Actinopteri > Scombriformes > Scombridae > Thunnus > Thunnus thynnus. The sequence continues at coordinate 2,213,404 of NC_089529.1, forward strand.
GGAAAAGCAAGTCAGTCTATTCATAATGACAGAATAATGGAATGTCATGTGGATTTCCATCATACCACACACTTGTTCTTCAGACTGTCTGTGCTCCATCTACATGCATGTATGCCGTTTTTGTATTCATAGCTTGGTGGGAGTGATGGCTGCTGAGTAACAAGCTCTTGGGTTTTTTTTTTGGCCTTTGACCCATGTGAGGCTCTGAATCAGCCGCTTGTGCTCAGCAACAAAGCACAGTGCACTGTAGGAAGGCCACTCATTTATGTAACACACAAACATAACAGAAGTCATCCATGTACTCTACTCATTTCTTATATGGATTTCTTTATCTCTTGATGAATAGATCCTCCTGTGAAAAAAAGTCCAAGTAAAAGAAAATACAAAAGACAGCAGTTGACAGGTTTTTTTTTATCTTAATATAATGAAGGATTATTTTTTGACTGTATCATAGTTTTGAATCAAATGACTCCTTTATCTGGTCTTGACTACGTGCAGACAGGTGGGCCATGTTTGACAGGCATTAGGTGGGAGATCCAGCACATTTTGCACATCAGCATTGATAAGTCTAATTATTAAGTTGTGTCAAGAAAGCTTTTAGTTTAATGCCAAATGCAGGTCAACCAAATCAATAGGAATGGACAGTAAATGGCCACTGAATGAAGAACATTATATTCTATATTGTTTCTATGTTTTCAGAATTACTTTTTGATAGTATTACATGTTCTAATATATTATCTAATTATAATCTAATTGTATGATAATTATCTAATTATACTGTACATACATGCATAACCTCTATACTAATGTAATGCAGAGAGGAATATCGTGTATCTTTAATCTCTTTACCAGCCATCTCTCAGCTGTTGGTCTTTTTCAAATCTATAACATACAGCAGTGATAAATTGCTGCTTGACTCGACTCAAATGCAAAATATTATGTGGTTATTTCTCAGTCAGATTTATTTTATTTTTTATGTCAAAAGTTCTATTAAAATGACCTTTGTTAACCTTTATTATTTTATATGTAAAGTCTATACTATTGCAATGGATTTTTGAATGCAATTTTGTGGGTAGTACATCATTTTAATTTAAGTATTTCACAAAATTCAGATCCAATTTCATAACTGATGGTCTTTTTCCTCTACTCATTCCTCACCCATTACATGTAATGATATGTTTGTCACTGCCCGACATAATGACAGGCATGAAAGAAGTACTTGGCAGCACAAGATGACATTAAAAATAATGAGTACAGCGTCAAAATGTAACATATCACGTATTTTGTGGATTTAGCCTAAAGGTTATTGAAGCCTGCTAATGGTTCCAAAAAGGCTCATCTAAGCAGGAAATAATCACTGTAAAGAAGGCGAGTGAGAAGTGAAAGAAATGCTCTGCTTTTATTTACCAGCTGCTGCCACTGTGTCCTTGAGCAAAGCATCACTATAGCAACAATAGGGAGCTGTAGCTGTGCAGGACAACTTCTACTGCCTCAACCCCCCCTTCTAAATCTCCCTAAATCAATAAAAAGCAATATGTTCAGCAAATATTTGATCGATTAAATATTGATTCTGGCTTTTGTGCAGTCACCACCCAAATAACTCTAAGTGGTTTGTCATTAGCAGTATTGTTCTGTTTAAAATTTCACAAGAAAAAAATTTTTTTGCTTGGGTTAGTTTTTCAGATTTCAATCCAGCCTCTTTTCCAAACCAGCTATGCTGACAAAATAAATGTATCCAGACTTGTGTGGCTCTTCTACTCATGCAGTTACGGGCAGAAGGGACAGCAGTTGCCAATATCCACATGTACACAATAATCCAGCTGTTAATGGTGATTCTAAACAATGAAACCAAGCTGTTTACATGATTCCTTAAGCCTACATATCTTCTTAAAAACCCTGTTTACACAAGGAAAGTAGCTATTTCACTTACCCACAATCCAGAGAATTATGGTAATTTAAGTCTCCACTAAAAAAAGGATCAAGATAAGGAATATTATTTAATGATTTTAATAATAATGATTTTCATGGTTAAAGTTTCTCTGTGGGGGTTTTGACCTCTAGTAGTGCTGTGGAGCAGTTTTTTGTGAGTGGGTGCACATGAAGATGCACTTGCACGCGCAGGTGCAGGTGCACGCGCACATGGATGACGTGATACAGTCCTAACACTTGTTTCACACTATTTCACTGCTCTACAGATGGCTGTAAGAAACACAGCAAGTGTGTGTGTTCATGCAGAGAGCGAGCTGTGTTTCCTGGGAAAGATCAGGTGTTCTGAGTAAGGTTTTCTGAACAGTACCTGGATAATTAAAGGTGAGAAAGGAGTGAAAATAATGTAAGTCCACATCCTGCAGTGAGGGTACTGCTGACATTTTCTCAGCTGGCTTGTCAGAAGTTTTTGGGGTTGTCGGACTCTCTTTGTGGCCTTTAGAATCAGTTCACAATGGTCTCATACTGATAATGGTTCATTTTCCTCCAAATTGCACATTTCTTACATTTTTAGCAACCGACTAAATGGAAATTCAGATTGCTCCTCCTTTTCTGTTGAAAAATCCGGGCAGTGGAAGGCATTGATAAATCACAAGCAATCCATTAACTTAATTTTAATAAGATATCCAATCAACAGGGCATGAGAGTGCGGTGTTGCTAATGAAAATGATTGGTAGTTTGCATTGGCCCAGACTGAGTCTGGTGGAAAACAAAATAAATCTTAGCAATTGCATTCTGCTGGGGGAGAGAATGGCTCTTACTGTAAATGCAAGATTAATTTGGGTGTGGATCTCTGCAGCACTAATCACTCAGAGTGGAAACACAGTTAAATTATAAGAAAAGAAAAGGTACATAAACCGCACCTAGTCAACACAAATCAATAACAGTTAATTAAATGGGGAAATGGGGTAAACAGCATATTGAAACACCTTTTAATTGGCAGCCCACGCAGATTTTACCATCCAGGCTGACAGTTGTAAATAAAGATTCACAAGCACTACAGTTAAGCCTCACCTCCAAGCAATGTCAGGCCACTGTGTTTTATTGTTTACCATGATTTATAATTCTTATCTTGAGCCGCAAATCCCAGGTATTGTGGTAGAAGACAATAAAGTCAATAAGTTTTATAAATTGAACTGGATTCAGAGTTTGCTGAGCATGGAAGGTAAACACTGTTTTCAGCAGCGTATCTACAGGGTTTAATGGTTTTACAGTCAGTTCTAAAGGAAGAACAATGGGTTCAAATGAGAAAACGACCTAACACCTTATACTCTCTTTAATGCACTAACGCTATCTCACTCCTTAAGAATGCCTCCAGTCAATAGTATGCCTTCCCAACAGTAGCTCATAAATGCTAATGGATCACTGAATACATAAATGAGCTGAGTAAGAAGGAAACAGCATCTGATTACCCTGAAACAATTAAGCTAACTGCTACTGTCCCAAACACTTTCAACAACTTGTTAGCATTTTTCAAATGATCACCTGGAAAAATACAGGCAGTGCCACTCATGCTGTTTTATGCATTAACCTCCAGGGTTTCTACTGTAAATTGGATAGAAGGTAACATTTCATAACATAACATCATCCATTGATTTTAAGGTTACCATTTTCTATTTTTCCCACAAAAAAATGATGAGATTTGGGAATTTCCTGGAGTTAAAACTATAAGTAATTGATGGCCTCTACTGTCATAATATAGAACAAGATTTCTGTGTCTCAGTTAGTATACATACTTAACCATGTTATACTAACAGGAAATGATCAAATATATGTGCTGATGCATGTCAATCAGACTGTGACTTTGGGAATGCCACTGCAAATTCAACTTCACATAGAAATAGCAACATGTGCTACCAAAGATTTAATTGTTGTTTTTTTGTTGTTGTAGTTGTTGTTTTTTTTGTTTTTTTGCCTGGAGTGTTCACAAAGCTGTTTTACCGCTTCTCAAAAGTAGTACTCCTCTGTTTCCTTTGTGTAACATTGACCATCAACAACACGCTCAGCATTTTAGTATGTATGATGACTTTATTTTGTCAATGCACTACATTCTCAAAACCTGCTTAGACTTAGTGTGTAGTGTTGAATTGTGACACAGTTTGTGTCCATACATTGCACACTATGGACTTCAAATGCTACATGGACTGCAATTATATAGCTTTACAATTAGCCTCTCATTCACACACACACATACACACGCACTTGCTGGTCAGGCGATGCAAGATGCTAACCACCTCCACGTGTGGACAGGTGCTATGATATATTACTATACTTTGTCATTATTACATTATTTCTAATGTTGACAATGAGTTTTATACGTATAGTGAATTATAAGAGCACTACTCTGAAGGACATAATACAACTGCAACACTGGAGCATTGCTGTCTATTTCCATTTTCCACACTTTATTAATATTTTTTCAGAGATGTATTGGTTTATTTTTGTCTGAGATGTTTTTGGAGCTTTTCTACATCTGTCATTGTCCGCCATGTTTTTGTTTTTGTTCTTTTACAGATTTGAGTAAGCACACACACAGCTGTTTAAAAATAAGAACCACAGTATTTTGCACTGTGGGACAATAGTAGCTATTACGCGCACCTTAGTCAAAAATCAAGCAGTTTTAATCTGCAAGTATGTTCATGTTTTTTCATTTTCCAACCATTACAATATATTCTTCAGCTGGATATATCTCATGATTCTGGTGAACTTCTCTCACTCCTCCCATTCATTTGAGCTACAGCGGCCTGAAAAGTGGCAACACAGCCAGCTATGCGCATATATGATAGAAAGCAAGAATTATAAAAAGTTTTACACTGACTGTTTGAAGTGGTTTTGCAGAATCATCTATTACGTTAATTTTCTGGCGATGGAGTTGTTACAACAACATTTCTCATTTCTGTTCCAAGTTAGAAAGAGTAGAAACTGACTTTTAAAAGACAGAAATTTCAGCACATTAATGATTCAGATATGAGTATTCACCTACTTTTTTTTCTTTAGGGCAGTACAAATCTTCCTTTTTAGCCATTTCAATGATTTTGTCACAACAATCACAAGATAAAAGACGGTGATGATATTTATGGGCGTGGTCTTCGTTTTACTCTGTATAAGCAGATGCTTGTATGGAAACTGAACTGCCTGGCTGCATTCTTCCACAACTGTTCTACATCAGTGTTTCTCAACAGCTTCATCCAGAACAAGGCTTGCTCTTATCACAGTGGAGCTTGAAGTGCTCTCCATGTGGCGGAGTGAAACTTTGGATAAGATGACTTGCTGCAGTTGATGATACAATTACACCCAGCCCCTTTGGAAGCGGCCCTGATGAAGCACTGGCATAACTTTGATTAGAATTACTGTAGCAGATTTTATAATGAAGTCCGGGAATATGCAATTAGCATATGCTATTTGATGATGTGATATCAACATATTGTTTTATCAGCTGCAGCTTAATTAATATTTTGCTTAGCGTACACTTGAAGCTTGGTGTTCATTGGGGGAAAGAAAGACAACAAAGTTCTTTTTTTCAGGAAGTGTGCTATTAGCTCTGAAAACAGGGAATTCTTAAGAGGGAAAAGTGAAGGAAAATGTCATTTTTAGCCATTTTACCCTCTGTAGTTATTACCCTAGGGGTGATCATCGAATTATGTCAGTCATCTATAATAAACAGAGTGCTTAGCCCCACTCAAATTCATGAATTGCACTTTTTGGAGTCTCATTATTCAGAACAACCATGGAAACATGTGATTAATTACCGTCTTCTAATGAGACTTGCATTTTGGAACGCTTTAGATGATTTCATCTCCAGGAATATTTATCACGTTTCCATACTGCTATTCAGATCATTCTCTCTCTCCGTCTGCTTGCGTGCAGCAGGCACACACACATATAACACACACATGCCCAAAAATCTATTGAATGGAAAATAGAAGTGCCACAGGCAAGAAGCAAATCCATTTTTCCTCTGGCGTGAAGTGGGCTCGATACCGGCTGAGGAGGGACATTAGAGTTTATGAGACATCCTCACATCTACAATAAGTCAATAACCTTACCAAAGCTGTGGGGCTGAAGGTTAGGGTCATAAATGTTCCCAAATATACGTGCCATAAAAATGAGGTGACCCCCTTTAGGGTTCCTAAATGTGCCATTTTAAAGTGAAACACAGTGGAGCAAGAGGCATTGAATTCTCAGCAGGTGTGTCCTTCACTTAGCTTTGTGTTGACATTGGCTGCTTTATTGGAGGAGATGGAGTGATTGCGGAGTGGTGCGCGCTGCCATTTTATGATCTCGCTCCAGCAAACATTATTTTCATAGCACCTCTTGTGGTCTGTGAGCAAAGCCTTTAATGCAGTGTGGACATCTGAATCCATTTCTAAATACATTTTGGCTGTTAGCGACGATGTTATAAATACTTGTCGCTTTGGCAGAGCTCAGCCCCACCAGAGCTATCACATTTATCTTTCTCAAACGTTACTGACAAGGGCTATTTCAAAGGCTATTTCCTGGGATACAAGGCTCAAATGTATTTCGTTCTCATTTCGTGTCAGATAATGAGGAGCTTTAGGTGGGCTGCTCGGTGTCATGAGCACAGATAGATTAAAAAGTGTTCTGTTGTTTTTTTGCTGCATCTGTAAAAACACAACAACATCATAATAACACAGATGAAATCCAGAGCTGAGGATGTATTTAAAGGTTACCACCCATGTAATGAGGAGCACTGTGTCCAACCCCACCTCAGATCATTACATGAATCCAGCACATCATTCTCACACGCAAAACTGCACAATGAGAGCGATTTTTTCAAATATGTGATCTCCTAATTCGTGATGTAGGCACGCTGTTGCAGAGATGCAGTGCCAGGAAAAGGTGTGTGCAGACAGCTATTAATTAAAGGTGTTGAAATTTGTTCCAACACAGAATTCAATCGATGCATGCAAGCTATAATTTGGTCCCGAGTGAATGGCTCTCAGGTATAATGCTGAGGTGTTGCGTGATTATCTGCAGTAGGTATGGCAGGTAGTCTTTTTGAAGTGGAAACAAACAACACTCATTGTAAAACCCCACTCTGTAGTTGATTAAGGATTAAAATGGTGTGAAAATACTACAGTGCAGTGGGAGTATTGAACATGGGCCCTGGGTGTTTGGGTGTTTTCTTTCTTTCTTTTTTTTTTTAAATATGAGTAATTAGAATGTGACACAGACTGTGGATGCTGTCAGTTGCAGATACCCTCAATGATTCCTCAGTGTCCAGGTGCTTATTTTCTCATTTTTTAAGATGACACGCCAGCAGCTCAACTATATTAATTGCTGTACAGTGGCATTTTAATCATGTAATATTTATTTATATTTTTGAGGGTGGTTCTTGATGAAAACGTGAAGAGACAAACGTGTACATTTTCGTCTCCATTGCAGCTTTATTCTCACAGTTTTTGTTCTACCACAGACGTTCCTTAAGCTTCTTTATTGTCTGAGTTTACTTTGTCCCAGATATGATTGTTCTATAGCCGAGATCACCTAAATTAAAGCTGACTGTTTCTGGAAAAACATATCGATTTTTATTGACAGCACAGCAATCCTTCCTGTGTAATTTTCAGTTTGCAGTCTTTGTTGTGCGTGTGGTCTTGTTTTAACAAAGATTTGAAAGCAAAGTGAGTTTCTTTGCTGGAAGCTATGATTGCTTTGTTTTTTTTTTTCTGCTGTTTGGGCCGGGCTGTATATCCAGAGAGCACTGCTGGAGAGCTGCCTCACATCACCATCACAGGTACAGATTTGAAAGATGCACAATGGTTATTTGGCATCTGTGTCTGCATGACCTTTCTGTTGGCTGAGCTTCCATGCCCTTGAACCTGACACTTGTGAATTAAAGTAATTCTAGCTCATGCCACAAATGTCCTGATGATGGCCTTTAAACCCCAGGCTGGTTATAACTCCTTTATTTACAGGCTAATACATGTCTAGACAGGCCACATATTTTTATTGTCAGGATAAGACAGCATTTTTACCTGCATATCCATGATTTCAACAGACTGCAGACTGTTTATAGATGTAAATGTCAATGTTCCAGGGCTATAAGAACCATGGTGATGGGACATTCTGATGCCTGAGTGCGTTCAACATGTACATTGACAGTGCAAAGCAAAAATGTTTTTAAAAAAGTAATTTTAATGGATTTTGTCACTCGTGTTGTTTTATTTCCATTTGGAATATATGTTGTGAGTTTTGACACTGCAGTTGGAGGAACAGTTTTTTTTTTTATTTTTTGTAATTTCTATGTCTAGATCTATATCTAACAGATCTAAAAGATAACACGACAATTACTCATCACATATGTTAAGACGCATCCTTAACTGACAAATGAGCAGTCAAGCTGTCATTTTTTTTTCAAATAGCTAGCATTTGGCATACGGAGCAGTTTGTATCATTCTCAGCATGGCTGTTGAATAAATTTGGCTTTGTTTTTTTTCTCAGCAAGGGGACATCTCTGGCCTCAACATGACATGAACCTGAGCTCCTCTAATGACGGTGTTAATAGGCTTCACACTTGCAGGTGAAGTGCTGCGGAGTGCTAATGACATGCACAGCACAAGCCAGACTGCTCAGCTCAGGGCCCTGTTGGCTGGGAGGGTGAGGAGGAAGTCTGCTTCCTGACACAACAATTCATTCCCCTTTACCATAGCTCCAGAATGAGGAGCCCCGGCAATAGTGGAGGCATAAATCCAGCCTGAAATCCCTCAGATTGCATCCGAATGGCCCTTTAAACAACCGGCACGGCTGCCACCGTGACTCCATCGGTGCAATCTATCGTCTTACGGGCACCGCGTGAGCCTCCTTTCCAATCACAGATAACAACCAAAGCAGGTACTCCTGGCAAATTATGTGAGGGGCTCTTTTCCTCTTTTGCCTTAGCACTTATGGGCATAAATTTTCACACACACACACACACACATACACACACACTCCAGCTCATTTGCTTGTCATCTCTCTGAGTGGTAGATTTGTCAAGGTCAAAGCTAAAGAGAAAGTGAGTGGGCGTGTCTCATGTAGGCAATAGTGAATCAAAGGAGATGACAAAATCCGTTAATGTTCTGCATCTCATCCTCTTGAACGCAGTCACATATGCATCCAGGGCTCACTGACTCTCAGCCTCCTCAGTCTATTTCATGCAGCGCACACTTGTCTGAGTGTGTGAGATGTCAGAGTGTTAGAGAAGTTCAACAGAAAAGCAGTGTTTTCCTGTTTTCGCAGGATTTCTGCTGAAGCACATAACACTTTATTAGGCATTCTCAAGCAGGCATTTGCTGACTTAACAGCAAAAGGTATGAAAGTGCAATTTTTGAGAATATCTTGTATTGCAATTGAGAAGGCACTAATTGAAATTTGAAAAGAGGTGATAAACTGAATTAAATATGTCTGTATTTGGTGTATTGGAATTAAAAAGGAATCTATTAAAGGAAGGTAAATTGCAAGCAGACAGTTTTCTCAGGAAAGAACTCCAGATGCCACAATCAATCATGCAAGCGTAAACTAAAAGCACAATTGCTGACAGCTTGGCTGTTCTGTCATTATAACCAACCTTAAGAAAATAAATGACCAGATCACCAACAACTTATTTTGTGTTATGTTACACTGGAAGAGGTGTCCCTGTGATGTTTTGCTTAGAATGTGGAGTAGATTTAATGTTGAATGAATATATTTCACACAGGAACATTCCTGACTGGCTGCCCACATCTCAGTCAGTCTGTCAGGTCTGGTTTTGTGTTCACTGACAGCTGGGTCCCTGGTTGGCAAACAACCGAGCCAATCAGAGCTTTGTAGGCGGGATTGAGAAGAATGGCTATTACCATGAAAAATAGAAGCAGAAAAAAAGTGACACACGCAGAGGAGATCACAGCTGCACAGGATCCTGTAACTCGACCCACAGAAATAAAAATCTGCAATCTGCACATTTCTTTGATTGTCGTGGAAAATGTTATTCGGTCCTATTGCAGCAACTGCTACCACAGTATCAGCAAGATGGATACGTAATACTAGTAACAGAATAACCCCTGCTTTCAAACACAAATCAGCTAAGATGAAGCCAAAGTCAGGCTTAATGAGTGAAGTGAAACAAAATGGCAATTCAGTCTTATTACTTGATTCATCATGATTAAGCAAATTTATTCAGAGCTCAAAATGACATGTAAAGTACAAGATGAAAAGATTTTTGCCACAGAAATTCATTAAGCAAACTAAAGTCAAGAAAATGTCAAAAAAGTCCTAAAAGCTTTTTTGTTAATACAGAGTGAGAGCCTTTTATTATGTGTGTGTGTGTGTGTGTTAAAGCCCGAGCATTAGTCTGATCTTGATAATAGTATTTCAATAAAATCACATTCAGCTTCACTATTTTTATATATTTATTAATAAATATATAATGATAATAATAAATACAATCATTAATAATTAAATAGAGGAGTTGGGTATTCATTTTTTATACTTCCGAAGGGGGGCATAAAATTGCATTTTAATTTGAAAATTACCATATTCATGTAAACTGAGGCTATGACTGTCATCTATTTGATAGCCTATAAATAAGTACAAGTCTAGGCCAACAGGCAATAATGGAATGAATAATAAAATATGTTCATTTTCCCAAACATAACACACAGTTAGAATTAACAAATAGTATTACTAATTTTTACCCTAAAAAACAGATAATGGTGCACATCCACAAATCTAGACACACTTAAACCTCTGAAATACAACATCTCACATACTGAACACACAAATATCTGAACACACCCAAACAAACTTAACACACCCAAACATTTGAAAGGCACCCAAACATCTGAACACACCCAAATATCTGCGACACACCCAGTGCACACACTTGCATTTTAAGACAAATGGAACGCACACATGTAGCCATTAGGGGAAAGCAGCCAGGTATCCGTCTGCTTTACTTGAACAGCTGTGTGCTTACTGCGGCTGTGTGCTTCATGTCACAATATACCCAACCATATGGCACAGACACCGCCCCCCCCACTGTAGAGCACATTTAATAGGAATAAATTGGACTCATTTGTCTGTCCAGTCGGCGTGGTCCAAATCGGAGTATACGTTCTTTAGCCGAAGATTAATTAAGGAGAAATTGTTGCTCATTTTTCCTGTTCAGTGATAAATCTGGCTGCTGTAGGTGACGCTAATGGATGAGGCAGCACCTTCTCTAATGAGGTACACCTCACCTCATCCTTTAGGGGTTGCTTTTGTCTTGCACAAATTGTGGGTAATTGCAAAGCATGAAGTTGGTTGTACATGTGATTTGGATCTATGAAGTGTATGAAATGATCACTGAGGTAAATGAATGCTTGTGTTTTGCTAATTTTTGTGAAACAAATGGGCTGTTGCCTGTTCTCACCTTCAAATGTTCATTAGCATGTGAGGTATTCATGGTGGACTTAAATCTGTCTTATTTGTTTTGGCTTCTGCTAAGAGGTTAGCTCATATAATTTTCAGTGTCTAGTAATCAATAAAGATGAGCAGCGTGTCTAAAAGATAGAGCTGTTTATCTTTAAAGGTCAAACCAATTCCTACTGCAAAACTAATATCAATATAATGGCTAACACATAACGGCAACATGTGCACCCTGTTCTTTTTCACCTTCTTTATCATTAGCTTAAGAAGGCTATTTTCACTTTATTAACCTTTATCCAACTACTCGAAGGAAGCCTGCTTGAGTCCTTCATCTAACTATAAGGACATAGCAATAAATAGAACATAAGAAGAAGCTAGGGAGTTGAGAGGAGCAATGGTTGCCTAGCAGGACAATATGGATTGTGGATGATCGATGTGAAGAAGTCTCCAATAGGAATCAAATTCTCACTAATGCTGTTGGCTCCAGCACGCTCCATTATGCGCCGATTGCTTTATTCTGATGGTGGGGGGGGGGGGGGGGGGGGGCAGAGTGGTATTGTAGCAGTGGGAGATTATATTCCATTAGTTCTTATGTTTTATCTAGCTCGCTTCTGCACGCATCAAAGTAACTTAATTCCAGCATGATGCATGTCAACCTGAATAAACCATGAATAGCCAGCATTGTGGAAAATCTCATCAAGCTCATGTACCATTTAAGTTTTGTTTTAATGATCGAGCCAACCCAAAATATGCCTGCTGATGATGTGAGGGTGTGCACGCTATCATTTCTTTTTCTCGCTGATACCTTGGATGGATTTTCCAATAGCTTTCACAGGGCAAATAGCATTTCTCTACTCATGCTCCCAATTTCATCTGCTTGACAAGGACATACAGTATTGATCTATGTTTCTAAATCTAGCACAAGAAAAGTATTACAGTTGAATATATTCAGCTGCCATGCAACAGCACAGGATGCACAGTGGGTAGCTTCAAAAGCACAGTTGTTATTTTGGGATAAACTGCTGGCAATTGTTGGGAAAAAAAAGAGGGCGCTGTCACTCTACCATCACTTTGAAATTTTGGCATGCCAAAAAAAAAAAAAAAAAGTAAAACTGTCAAAGAGACTATTTGAAAAAGCATGTGTATTTCCTTCTGCTGCTCATACCCCACCTACATTACCTGAGGGTAGCAGTTAAAGCTCTGCTCATGACAGGTTGTGGATAAAGCGGCTCTGTGTGTCTTTATTGCTGTGTGCCCTGTATGTGTGTTACTCAGCAGCAGCTGGCCAGTCGGCCCTCTAAAGAGCATCTCCCTCCGCCCCGATTAGGTTCAATAGAGTCATCAGAGCACTGTGCTTCCACAGCTCGCTTCCCAAGGTCAGCAAGCCCTCAGGCACTCAGACACTCACCATGTGATTTTCCTGAATATCACACGCACTGTTATCCAGGGCAGACAGAAAACTTGCCATCAACAGGCAAGGAATGTACAGTATATCAATTGCTGTGTGCTTGTCTTAGGTTTAAACCCACATGGGTAACAGATACCAATTTTTTGGATTATAGATGCAGATGTTTTACTGCTGTGTGTTATCTTTACAAAGCAAAGTGTTTCATCTAGAATTTAACATTTGACAGGATGAAAAATACATTTGATCAGCTTTTATGGAGAACCAAAACTCCTCCCTGAGGCCCAGATATGTGTGAGTTCCATGAAATATAGGAAGAGAGTGATTGGCTTTGCAAGGCATTATGGGATTCCAGGCAATGTGAGACTGATCAGTGAAGTAAAAAACATAATTTGCATAAAGGTGAAAATGTTGATCCTTATGCAAATGAGGGCGACATTTGCTGTGATTTGCAGAAAAAAAGGAAATTGTGGCAAAAAGTCACAATATTTGTCACACAATGTAACAATTATTTCATCATGAACTGAATTAAATATTAAAATAAATGAAAAAAGTAATGATTTTGATGCAAATATTCTGGGTTTTTTTTATTGTGTCTTTTCCTAAATGATGATCAGTTTTACTGCTTCAGGATATGTTCAGCATAAACATTTCATCATGATATTGATTTAAAAAAAAAAAAAAAAAGAATCTGGGATGCATTAATTTTCCTACAAAACATTAGCCAAGTGAAATCAGTCAGTATGAGTATGTCATTTTTATGGGAGACATGGTTGGATAAGAACATTGACAATAAAATCATCCGTGCATCCCCATGAGATCATTTGCTCTGATGCCCCATGAATATACTCACATACAATCTTCCTTTGTATTCCCGTAAGGCAGGAAGAGACATGTTTCATGGAGAGCTGTACAGACGGCCACCGCCTCAGAGATGGATGGTATTGACTGGCTAGTATTGGATTTTTAATAAACAGGCAAAATCAGCCCAGTTTATAACCTTATCCCCAGTGTTTACTGTACATGTGATTGAGTGTATACATTCCCCTGTGTGTCCGTGCAGGGTTTTATGTGGCTGTGCATGATTGCACGAGCCACCCAGCTGCACCTTGGTCAACTTGGAAGAAAACAGATACCAAGTAGAGAGTATATTAAAAGATAAACATTTTACCTGAAAATAAAATAAGATGTTAATCACCATGAATAAGGTACTGACCTTATCCTTGATGCTTTAATTCTTCTTCATGAGAAAATGTTTCTGCTGTATATGTTCTCAGTCCTCTATTTATCTTGCAATTATGTGTATATTTCTTTCTTCCCTTCTTCCCCACCTACACAGTATCAAAGTTTTTCAGCTTGATTTCACCGGGCGCTTCTGCGTCATGTTCCCGCTCTGACGCGGCCGCGGAGCTGATCACAGCAACTCTAGTCAATGCTTGTGATCCCACCAGACACACGGCAGCACATTTCTGAAGCGTCCCAGAAGCAGCTCTCCGCTCCGCTCTGCTGAACATACGTGCCTAGTCTATTTTTGATGGAAGCCACATCAAGCTGCACAGAGCAGATCGAGCCGGGCAGGAAGTCAGACACAGGAACAGCATAGGGCATCCGGTCAATTTTCAAAATAAAACACCCTGTACAGACTCCTGATCGTATATATAACATCACTACATCAGCGTTACATTATAACTGCTGACACCAGGCCAGAAGTCAACCGGTCAGAGGATATTTGTCACCATGGACGACGCGAGGTTCATCTTGGAAGTGGAAAATCACAAGATTTCATGACACCACTGCTGCCACGACTGCCCTGGCCCCTGTCTTCCTCTCCAGGTAGAGGGGTGGCTCTCTTCTCTCTGGCGGTGCTGGTGTGGTATCCGGTGGGATATGATGGCATGTGGAGGACAGAACAGAATGGCCTCACAGCCAGAACGTGATGCAGGCGTGCTGATGGAATCAAGGCGTTACTGTAACAGAGAACCATGCAGCCTTGTTTGACAGGAACACAGTCTCATCAATGATGCAACTCTTTGGGTGCTCTGATTACCTTAACTGTTCTAGATCACTGTGTCTTTTTCTCTCTGGTTTTTGTTTGTCTCCTTTGTCCTTTGATTACTTTACAGGCTATGAAATCCGCAGCTAGTTGTGATTTGGTATCTTCCCTCTTTAAAAGTTCTCATAACTGAGAAACTTTTATTTTCCGTTGATGAAACATGCCTTGGCATCTATGACTGCTCATTACAGAGTAAAGCAACAATGACATTTTCTTTCCATCTTGCCTAATTCCCATTTAGTTCTTCATGTGCCACCCAAATTGTACTGGTATTAAAATTAGCCCTGGACCCTTGACCAGCCCACCCAAACCCACTTTGAGATATCCCCCCTATCCCCCTATCCATACAGCCCATTGACATACATACATAAACTCGGGGACAAGATCATATAAAGTCCTGTACATTGTTATATAATTATAGAATTAATATGAGTGATGATAATTATATTGCTAACTATAATGTCATTTACACTACGTCAGATCAGATTCTCTAATATTACCATATGATTGAGTCAACACATATACAACTAAAGGAGTAGCATCAACTACAACTGAACATTGTTTGTTTTGCATTATAATACATTGTACAGGTAACATAACTATTTTTATGCTGCAGGGATATATCAACTACAAGTATCAGTATAATATTTGAATTTAAACAAGAAAGTACAGCAGCAAAACAGAACAGAATGCATTTCAGCAGCTTTTCTTTCTTCACTGAATCCTCATGTCGCAAAGAAATATAAAAGACTTGAGTAGTGTACTATGCTGAATAGTAGAATTCCTCATGAAGCCAGAACAGAAAACAGAGCTATTTAATTGTAAACAAAAATATTTACAATGTGCAAATATTTTTTCATTGCACTGGCCCAATTTGTCCAGTGGCTCACAGGGAAACCTCTTGGTAAACCAGACGTCCCGTCCATGCCCTGGCTGGTTCCCCTGGTCTTTTGTTACATATTGTATTACAGAGGATTCACCCAAAAAACCTGAGCATAGCTCTATGTAGGGAAAACATGTTTAAGAATAATTTTGCTGATTCTTTATTGATCCTCCAAAATCTGTGCTGATCTTCTAGTATAGCAGGTATTAAAACGCATGTATAAATGTGATAATACACTCTGAGGTGTCCTGATAAATGACAATATCAGAGGAGGTGCTTGTCTACTGCTGATGTGTCACCAATCCAGTGTCAGCCTCCGCTGCTCCAAAGCAAGTCACTGCATCACCTCCTGTCCTATACCTTACACTTCAACCCATGTATACAGTATAACTTAATATGAAGTACAGCAGAATCGCCATGGGAGAATGTACATACCTATTTCTAAGATGTGTGTGTGTGTGTGTGTGTGTGTGTGTGTGTGTGTGTTGGTTAGTGAACACACACATCACACAGCCTTTGACAATATTTATCTGAAAACACACATCTCACAATGTTACAGATAGTATAACTGAGAGGAGAATATAATGTGATTTGCTTCCTAGGGTCTTGAATCTGTGCATGATAGGCAAAAAAAAAGCACTGCCACGTGGTGGAATGTTCATTACTTATCAAAGGACCTCATTTAACTTATCAGTTCTACTGAAAAAGCATTTCTAGGTTGCTTGTACTTAAAGACTGCCTTGCATATGAAAAATTAAACATACCCCTGAAACTGACTAGTTTCAGCTTCCCCCGCCTGCAGAATATCTGGACGGAAAAGGGAGGGGGAAAAAAAAGGAAAAGAAAATCTCCAACCAAAAATCAATTGATGTTTAACCCACCTGAGCGATGGATGTGGAACTGATCGAAGGTGCATCACTGGGGATGGCCATCTCGCTGCAGATACGTTTGGCCATAGCAGCAGCTCTATCGGAGGTGACTCTGTACACCCCAAGAGGGAACAACACAAATAAATAGATTTTTGCCTCTCGCTCCAGGTTCCCATGGCTGGCTTGGCCAGGGCTGAGGTGTTCCCTGACGCACTCTGACAGATTTCCACTGCTGTCACCAACGATCTGTCTTCCCACAGATTTGGATTGATGTAATGATCCCTCTCTGTTTCCTTGCAGGAGGATGCTGCAGCTCTTGAGTTATTTCATTTGCCATGCACTGAGTGGGTGTTATACAACTCTTAGCATTCATTATCTTATATAACATGACAAGACATATTGTTGCAGAGGAGTCTTGTACATTTGCTCCATTTAAACAGGTTTATGTTACTGGCAGCTCCCAGAAGGACATAGATTGACAAAGAGGTCCACTAATCCCACAGTGAAACAAGGAGCTTCTCATAGGAATTAACTTAGTAAAAAAGACAAAACTGTCTTGTTGTAGATACTTCAGCACATACCGAAGGCAACCTAAATGGGTTTTTCAATATTTAGTGAGAAAGGGGCTGTAAATTTGTCATTTCTGTAATAGGCTGATGCTAATATGGCCCATCCGAATTACTTAGAAACATCTGTGCTGTTGCGATGCTGTGAATAAATATTCACTGGCTTCCAGTCCCTTTAGAAATGCCAAATGTCTCTCCTCCTGCTCTCGGCTTCTCACTTATCTAGCAGTGCTGGAATCAGTTGAATACTCCCTTTCATTCTCTATATACTGTTAAGAAGTCAGAGGTCTGTCTACTGTGTGACCGTTTTAGGAGACAGTGGACAGCTTCTCTTTCAAATGTGTTTTTGTTAACCTCTAGGGAAGTTTACTTAGACCTCTTCGGTTAATGGATTTCTAACTGTTAGACATCTGGTATGTCAATGTACACTAAAGTAATTAACAGAAATTAAATGCAGGAACTAGTCTTAATAGAAACTTGATTGAGAAATAAAGAATAAACCGCATGTGACAGATCAATCACAGTCACAGGTAGTCATTATGACAGCATTTGAAGTGTTATAAATATACATTGTAATTAATCAGCAGCTTTGTTCTTTCATTATCTGACTGGCTCAGTGTTAATATAAGACATCTGCAGTTGATCATGATGATAACTGTTTTATTACCTGTGTGAAAGACTGTCATGTCTTTCAGTGGGCACATACAGCTGCTTCAGAAACATTCTTTCTCGTTGTTTTAATTAAAAATGATTGGTGCCACATTACCGTCATTGCACTGTAACCCGTTACAATGGTCAAGGGTTTTATTTATTTTATCTGCAAGATTTATCCAAAACTAGTCATATCAAGTGGGGCTCACTATGGCAACGTCTGTGGTCTGTGATTTACTAAAATGCATAGAGATCAATGGGCTTCATTGACTTTCATTATACTTATAGCTTATTCAATGTTTAGATGAGTACCAACTTTCATCTGAGTGAGCTGATTTTTGCTTTTTGGCCTCAGGATGCAGTGTTCTCACTCTCAGATCTATAACATGCTTTGCAGCCAACTGTCTCCACTCCCTTCCATTGTACTTGAAATTCAGTAAGTGTTTACACCAGACACTCCATTTCAATTGCACAGTGCTTAGCATAATAAGCTAATTAAAGGTACTTCACTCGTGATAACATTTTTAGATTAAGGCACAATAAAATGCACTGTAGTCAATCTTCTTTATAGACTTGCATCATATTTATAACTTGCTTGGTGCTTACATAAACTGCAATTCCTTTTAGTTCCATTATATTAATAAGGTTGAAGTACTGTAGGCCTATATTGGAGTGTCGCAGTCCTCCACTCTCCATCTACATACACAACACAGACACAATGAGATTAATTTATCAAACACAAACTTTTATACAGGAAACATTGTGAATGTGTTCAATCAAACATGTTTCAATTGCAAAGCAGCTTGTATTCTGATTAAATAAACATTTGGCATTTACATTATGCCCACATTATAGCACACCTTTGTTTGACTGAGTGTTCAATTGCTTTCACATGACTGAAATATTCAGCATCACCTGGTCGCCCTATGGAATATCTGATGCATTCACGTCTCTGTTTATTCCATGTAAGCTGCAAACACTTGAGAAAGTCACCTTAGAGATTCAAGGATGAGGCTGACATTGTGTTGTATGTTTTTTTTATTGTCAACAAATCCCATACAAGGACCTAAACCAACAATATGTCCATCTCTCAGCACTTTCTTGACCTCCCTACTCTGTCTATGGCTCTCAGCCCCAAGCCCATTGGTTCTGGTGAATCTTTAAAAAGGCCTCACAAATATGTAGTTTTCTTTTTAAAAAAGGCTGAGTAAGATCTTAAAACAGCTGGACACCGTTGTTGGCAAACGTTACTCAAACAGGAGGAGATAGTGCATTTGTTAGGGACTATTTTCAGTGGCAGAGGAATCCACATTTGGTGCTCTAGTGAGTATTTCTGGCAGACAGTGTGTGTGTGGATTTGAGTCAAAATAAACTAAACTACAGTGTGTGTTCATAGTAGTGAAGGAGCGTGTCACTCAGCGCAGCGGTGTGCCTCATTAATGTGTTTTTAATAGTTTTTCGTACATCAGTGGAGCACTATGACACAGAGGAATAAGAGATATCAGACTTTGGATACACACGATACTTGTTAGTAGATCAACTCATTGTTGGTTTGTCTTTTCATGAGACTTATTCTGTATTTTCCACCATGCTTTTTTCTACTTTATGTTGATGGACTGGGGTTAGGGTTATTAGGAATGAACAGCCAGGTACATATCATTAATTAACTTGTCTATACTCATCTACACTCACTAACTATATGCTTAACGAGTAATCCACCTGCTCTCAAAATGTCTGTGTACTCCTTCAATTGCCAACAAGCATCCTTACTTTCCTTTATGTCTCATACTTGCAAATCTGCACATTATGTTCTACGCTTAATTAAATCATGTGGTGCTACTGGATAATCCACTGGGACAGGAAGCAGAGTGCAGGTCTCAGAACACTTGTGAAATCGCTGTTTAACATGAGGGCATCAGACACAGATAATCTTCATGCTGGTGTGCCATGTCAGAGATTAGAGTCTCAGAGCCTGCGCCTCGTGCCAGTGCATAGACAGGACAGTGTTATTTTTGAGACAACACTATGCTTGTGCTGCTGCAGAAGTAGAAAAGGGAGATGTTAGTTTGCATTTATGGATCTGAAGTAAATTGACGAGTAAGTAATTGTGTGAAAGTAGCCATATGTAGTGTAGGCATGCATGATGTTTTGAACAAATCTCTAGTAACAGATTAAATTAACTTCACTACAAGAGTGTGAAGTGGTTTACCTACCCATTACACGATTGTCCAGTTGAATTAGTTGGCAACTTTTTTCCTAAATAGGCTGTTAGCAGTCTATCGGCATAACGCAGAGAGGGAATAGGCAGATATACACGAGGAGAGAAAAGCATTGGCCTGAAAAGAGCTCAAAAAATGTAAGATTCTCCTTCCGGCTGCGTCCAGCACAAATTAAGCCCTGCTTCTGCTTTTGTGGTGAATATACTTAAGCCACCACCATCCCTTCCATCTAGCCCTCTTTCAAATAGTAAAATACAGCTATTCCGCCCTTCCACTCTACCAATCTTTCTGCATTTAGCTTTGGGACACCACACAAGCCCTTGGGGAGAAAATTGATCCCCTTGCCTGGCAGCGTCTTCTTGTCTCTCTCCACTGTCACTGAACAAATGCATCCTTTGAGCTTTTCCATTTTCTTGTCTTTAAAGGAATAAAACTGACTGGCAGACTTTTTTTTTTTTTTCTTTCTATTTCGTCCTTCTGTGTTGTCACCTTTTTCTGTGGTTTGGTGTTGAGTGAACCTTTGCCGAGCACTGCATTAATCCTCTCAGTTTGTAGAGGGCAGAGGCTCAGAATCAGGAAGAATTAAGACTGGCGCCCTTGCCCTCCTATTGTGGGGTGGATTAATAGAAAACTGGTAGCACAACATCAGCAGCCAGCCTAATGCTGTCGAGTATGTTGCCATGAATAGGAAATGACACAGACTCTCAGAAGCTGTTGTGAAAATGAGTCATTCTCCGTCTTCTTCTTCGTTTCTTTTGATCTTCTCACACACTCAGCCAGCATGACTCGGGGTTGTGGAATTAGCCGCTTCGTGGGTGGGCCGATTTCTCATGCACGCTCAATGTCAATGAAGAAGGATTGACAGAAAGATTCAAATAAATACAGAAAGAAATATGCAAGCTCAATCTTCCTGATGGACAATTTGGAAGGCAAATTCTAATATGGGTAAATGTGCCATGTGGGGATGAGGAAACAAAGGAAGAGAGGAGCGATTGCCACTTGATAGCACACTCTTGAGCTCAACAGTCTTAGCCACTGAATTATTTGCAGCTATACTGTCCTCTAGAGGAAAATAAAACACATCACAGCTCACCTCCTCCGCAGTGTCTGCAAAAGCAGAACTGTATGACAGCTCAAGGACGTTCACAGAGGAGATGAGGAGGGACAGAATGACTACACACAGAAAACTCACTCCTTCCCTTTCCTTTTTTTCAAAGTTTTCGTTTCACCTCCAATTCACCCCCCCTTTATTCCCTTTTTTTAGGCATTTCTGTCCAACAGACGGCACAATGCAGGGTAAGATTTGTTGATACAAATTTTACAGGATATGTACAACATGACTCATTGATCACCTCAGGCCCTCTGCACACACTGAGGCTTGAAGTTTTGATATATCTGCTCCATCCATCTGTATTTTATCATGTCTGAATGTTCAGGCTATTTCATGACTGTGTTTACCTGAGCAGAAAGCAGAACTCACTGACCTTTTGGAGAAGCTCTATTATGATAGATGTAGGGTGGCAACCACTTTCCTGTGCATTTTTGTGGAGGTAATACAGTATTTGTTAATACTGTGTTTGCTGTCTATGCAAGCCGCTGTGTAAATTTAAGATGCCTGCAACCACTCCCGCCTATTTTGATGCCTAAAGCACACAGATTAAAATTAATACAATTCATGTGGTTTGACCTTGATGCTGACACCACAGACTGTACACCAGTGAAAACACATTGAAATGCAGGGTGAGAACAGCTGACATCCATAGTTGTTTGAAGTTGTTCCCTGAACCCTTTTTTTTTTTTTTTAAATGGCAGCTAAATCTATTTCCAAACATTAATTTAAATGAACTGTAAGCCTACTGTATGTAGAATGAATTACTGTCAGGACTGGTTGGTTCCAGCATGTTGCTTTGTACAAAATGCTAGCTGGGTATTTCTTGCCTGGAGTGTTGATGTGGACAAGCTTCACAGTGTTGTTCAACCGCTGGAGAATCTAAAAAAAAAAAAAAAAAAAAAGTTAGATACTTGGACAACTCAAACATTTTGATGCCACGGGCCTAAATTAAAGTGTTTTTCCCTCCCCTGAAGGATCCCAGTATAGTGAGGCTTTTTTCAGCAGTCTAGACCAAAGAGATGCATGTACCAGTCACAACGGTGACAGTGATATCTGTGATTCCAAATGTCATAGCACAAAATGACTATGTCATTGATCATCTTGTACATCTTCAAGTTACAGTGGAGGTAGAAGATGTTAGCCTGTGGTTTGTGGAGCCATGGAGGTAAGAATATATGTTTGTTATTGTGTCTAACCAAGTCTTCCTCAAGGAGAAGTCTCGCTCCGAAACCTTAGAAGAGTTTAGTTGTTGCAGGAAGACAGCTAAATAATCAGCTAAATATTCAGCCATGACAGTGAAAATATTTTAGATAGCACTAAGCTATGTGGTTCTGTACTCCAACACAACAACTCCTCCCGGCACTGAGCATGACTTGGTGAAACACAATAACAAAAGAGACCAGATTAAGCTCAAGGTAAAGAAAAAAAGCTTTATTTCTCTGTATGATTCTTTCAATAATGTTGTCAGACACTTATAATAATAATCTGAGCCTGTCAAACAAGCACTTTTAGTGGACATACATTGATGGTGCACTATTGCCCCCGAGGTTTACATTGCAATTGAATGCTTATAGGAAGAACAGCTACACACTAATAGAATTAAACTACATTACTGTGAGCATGTCCAACCTGCTTTCAATGTACAAAAATGGAAACAGAAAGTCTGCCTATAATGAAATGTGATGTGGATTTGATGCGGTGTCGCCGTGGAAAATGAGTATAGACAGCTGAGAAAATCCACATGTAAATTAATAAGTCTACTTATTTCTTTTAAAGGATAGTGGTATAAAGAGGCAGTCACAACGTTTTATATTTGGAGCTGTCATAAATATGAGATGCAACATTTCAGATTACAAAGCACTGTAACTCAGTCGTCTGCAGTTGAGGCCGCAGGTCATTGCAAAGACAGTGTGTGATGGATGAAGCAGTAGATGTGCTGTAGATAAATGGAGCAGTAAACAAGTACTGTTGGGACCGTGAGCTTTATTGTCAGTTTTACTGAGTATACATACATTAATTTGAAATTTTTGCTGTAAAAGTACATTTGCATGAACATTCATTCCGTAATGAAAAGTTTTTTTGGGGGGGCCAGGATTCAGGGATTGTGTTTATGTAAAGCTTATCCCTATTGTTGTGTAGACACATTGTAACTCTAGTTTTGTTGACTTCACTTAACCAGTGGAGTATCTACCATTATGATTTGAGGAAACATGACCCTTTGAGGGTAGTGACTGTTCAAAAAAGTCTAAACTCCTGAAAAACAAAATAGCAGAAACTATGAATTATTATTGGGTATTGGGTATTTCCTGCAGTCAAGAGTGTTTTATAAGACTCAGTCAGACCTGTTTGGATTGTAGACTTTCATTGATGATGTTTTCATGTTTTGGCACTTTAATCAACATTTTAGTGTTTTGAGCAGACTGCAGTCCTGGTGGTTAGGGATCAAGAGGATTCAAGTGTAATTCACTCGGTATAATCCTACACTTCTCATCACAGTCTTGCTCTTGACTCTGAGCTCGGCTGAATTCTCATCGGCAGGGGTCGACACAATACCCGATACCTGGCAAGGAGTCATTTTTTCAAAGAACTTAATGCAAGTGTTATGAATCTCATTAAATATGTACAATATCTTCGGCAGTAGCCTGGTGAAAAATGTCCCTGAAATCATACCTCGCAGGTCCTGTTCCTTATTTTGCTTTTTTGCATCTAAGAATTATTTTTTTTCCACTTCCTGCTTCAAAAATCAGCTCCATGGCTCAGTAAAACTTTCATGTTTCCACAGCTTTGCCATAATACAAATTATATATATAGTATGTACAGTATATTTTAAAAATTCCTCGACAGATCAATGGATAACAATTTACAGAACAATGCTCCTTACTGCCTCTGCCACAAAGACTCCTCTCCTCTGGTAGCCTTTGTAGCTTAGCAACAGAGTGGGTAAGTGGCGCGGAGCTGCAGGATAGAGGAGGGAGGGTTAATGGACCAGCATGTAAGTCTCTTGCTCCCACGTGCCTCCCATTGTTATTGTCTCTCTAATTTGACACAGTTTAATTGTGTAGTTCTGTCTTAATGACACATACATCATCCTGTCAGTGAGCAAATACAAATATGAGCATGGCCTTTAGTACTGCTGACAGTTTATTGTTGGAGAGGAGAGCTTTTGTTTAGCAATTGGGAAAGAAAAGTTGACTTTTCATACCACAGAGGTGCAACCTGTAATTTCCCTGCGGCCTATTTAAATTTAGCCCACATCTCATTGCCCCTGCTGCTAAATGGCACATGTCATTTGGGAGATTGGAACGCAAATAAAGTTGTTATATTCATAGTGTTAACAAACACCTACTGCTGCAATTTCAGGCAGACAAAGACTACAGCTTTTTTTTTTAACTCCTTAACTGTCAGACTGTTAAGAGGCGTAGGAGTTGTGTACATAGCATACACAAACTATGCTATGTACATAACTCCTATGTTTAAGTGGATACTCATGAGACACATCTTTGGAAAGCTAAGATACTTATGATTCGATATATGTTAACTATTTCAAGATACAGTCACAACAGCAGGTACAACCAATACTTCTGTCAGACCACCACACAACAAAAAAACAAAATTCAAGCAACTCACCTATAAAGCCTCATATTATTCCACTGATCAATAAAACGGCCTTGTTACATTGGCAAAGGTCCAGTCGATCCAATCCCATGGACCGCTGTTGCATTATTTCGAATTAGCTGACAGATGTCCTAAACTCCCACATATTTTCCCTCATAACTCGAGTTAGCATAAATATTAGCCACATCTCTGTATCAAAATGGCGGCTGCACTCTGACCTTTCGATTGACACTAGATGCTGTGGTCCCATTGTGTCTTCCAGCTAATATGTCCCAGCTATAGGTCATCTATAGGCATGGAAATAAAAACCTTCTACTTCAGTGTGTTCAGTGGCACTTACAGTGATTCTGACTGTTGGGGAAAAAACTTACAAAAGAGACCAAAATCATGTATGTACTCCAAATGGTTCAATAGCTTTCAGTTTACTTTAGATATGTTTTGGATAGGTGTTTTAGGCTAATTTTACAAGACACAGTTTTGTCCTGTCAAAGCCACCAGTAGGGTATCAGCCACTGTGATATCTATGTTTGGTGATTTACTGCACGAGGAGGGAGCGGTCTCCTAGTGTCAAAATGACTTCTCTTAAGGTGTTTGGAGAAGGAAAAGCAATAACTCACCCCTGCAGAGGTTCTCAGCAGTGGTACATCTGGCAATTTGTTGTGTTTGCAGGTGAGAAGTTGGTGTGAGACCTTGTTCCTGATGCTGCAGTAGGAGCTGCTGCCGTTTGGTCAGGGTTCCTGCTTAGTTGGGGGAACCTCTGCATGTATTACGCTCTACCAGCAGCTACATGTGTATCAGGGGGTACATAGTGATCTACATTATCCACAGGACATGGCTGAGGTCTACAGGCCAACAGTGGGGTTGGACACGACAGTGACTGTGGCTCACACTGGGAGTCTGCAATAACCAAATTGGTAAGAAAATTGGGCCAAAAAGAAAAAAAAAAAAAACACAAAACTTTTTTATTTTTTTCTATTATTTCCTGTCATCTGTGTGTTTTCAGGGTCATAGATCAGCCAATGTTTTCTGTGTAGCCTTTTACTGTAAAACATTTTAATGATTATTGATTATATATAACATTTCAACAACAAATAATAAACAGTAATAAGTTACTGTTGATAGATATATTCAAATCTCCAGAGGAAATGGTTTTGCTTTTGAACAAGTAAATTATGTTAAAGATGCTAGTGTGTGTGAGCACAGGATATTGTCTATACATAATATAATACATAATACCTTATTATTATTTTAATGTTTTCAAACTTGACCAAGCTCAAGACAGCTGAAAGCTTCTGTTTCATGCCAGCACTATTGTTAATATCAGTGTTTATCCAAATATAAACCATTTTCCCCATGAATATTTCTCATTCATTCAGTGTGACTTACACTTCCCAAGGTTATCATTATCTCTGATGTCCATCATGAATAAACCATAAATCTGCTTAGAAATAATTGAAAAAAACAAAACAAAAAAAGTAAAGTAAAAATAGCAAATTACAGCTGTAATTATTAGTGAGGTGGGGGTGAAAAATAACCCACATATGAGCTCCAGACCAGATTCAAATCATTGACCAGGACAGGTAATGTTAAAATCACCCCACCTTTCCAGGAGATATATCTCCAGTCTGAATGGAAGAAGATAAACATGTTGGAAATTATTTTCCATCTGGCCTTTCATTCCCTCCCCCCTCCAACAAGAAACTGTGGCAACTGCAGCTCTGTTTGTACAAGAAAAACAATGTCCTCTTCCTATTTTGATTCAGTAAAGCAATCACACTTTGTGCCATAAATCAATACATCAGATTTCCAGGAAGACACAGTGGGTCAATATGGAATACAATTTTTAGGCCGGTGAATGTTGCAGCAACATGGTGATTTATTTACTGATATTACTGAGGTTAAATTTCACAATTTCAGTGGTGGAACAATATTTTTGGATTATTCTTACTGACACATTAATGTGTAAGTAGCTTTTTATTGTTGTATTGGTCGCGGTGGACATAACCTCTCTACATACTGTTGCAGTTTCATTTGTAAAACCCCCAATCTCATGAAAACATATCCTAAAAATCTTTTATTAAAAAAATGCCTAAATCTGTCAGCGCAGTAAGAATATTTCAACCAGAAACAAAAAACAATAAAGCAGATTGCTGCACTAGATTTATGAAGAAATTGAACTAAATTATAAATACCTGAAATAAATTGATTTGTATCAAAAATAAGTCGGAATATTGTTCCTGCATGCAGAAGTTTTCACCTTTTCAAAAACTTTAAAGACTAAATTATAGACTTAAATTATAGACTTGTTTAGTATGAAAAATCTTAACTTGCAGTCAGTGGGTTGGACTAACTGGACGCTGCAGTGACTCTCTATCGCCCCTGTGGTACAAAGTGGTATTACGAGAGAGTATGGGCTGAAGCTAGCTGGTTAGCATGCTAACTTCAGTAGATATCTCTGCAACACTATACATAAAGGTCTTTGGCATGACGTCAAAACTTAGGTTGATAGTTTTAATTAAAATTCTGGCTAATTCTTACACACTGTACCTTTAAGCACAGTACTTGAGGTACTTCATTCATTCTACTACATTCCACCACTGCTCAGCTGTAAAATGTATGTATATATCTGAGAGGATACTATTGTTCTGCACCAATCAATAAAGACCACTTCCCTAGTGGAGTCTTTGTTCCTCTTCCTGATGCTGTTTTTCTCTTTGTGTCTGGCAGTGATTCTTCTATCTGCAAATGAGACATAAAAATAATGTTGTGATGTCCATTGAGTGGTAATTTCATTTCTTTTACAAGAGAGAACACAAGATAGAAATACACAATATGACTATTGTATTTAACAAAACCACAACCTGATTCACATGGTGTTACATTCATAGTGGACAAAATCTTTGTTTTTGCCCTCTATTATCACTTCTTAAGTAGTGTGTGATTTAATTTAAGAAAATATTGATAATGTGTTTTGCAATTGCATTCAGCTCCACTACATTTGCTCAACACAGCACAAACCAGGTCACTGAGCCAGAGCACGGCCTTCGATCCTGTGGAAGGCAGCAATGTGCCTCTTGAAATTATTCAGTAAATCTTGAATATGTTGATAAGCTGTGAGATCAGCAGGAGATTAATCAAAGGCAGCAGCTCTGTAGCTGTGTGTGAATACGGGCAGAAATGCGGCTGAGCGGGAAAGGCGTGTAGAAGCAATGCCAGAATGATCACATAATGAATGACACATAAATCCATTTTACTCTTCTCAGCAATTGTGAAAAGAAGATATTAAGCTTTTGGTTTAAATTGTTTATAAGCCTGGTGGCACTTAATGTAACATCAAAAGACTCAATGCTGTGTAGTCCTGTAAATCCAAAGCGCGACTTATTTGTACCTCCAGCAGTAGACTTTCGATAAGACTGGAACATCATTTTGCTGGGCAGTGAATGCAGAGCACACACTTCCTGTTCATTTATATGTATCAGGTCCAGCAGGTAATCTAGACTGGCTTTGCCTACTTCCTGGAGTAAATCACATCCTTACTTCCAGATTCCATAATTGTCTGATTTTGACTTTTTAAAAATCCATCATCCTCTTGTACCATCATCTGCTTTGGAGACATGAGAGTGTGAGGAAAAGGCTAAAAGTGTGACAAGCAAGATGCATTAGTGTTAGAAACCCTGTATTACTTTAGAAAGGTGAACATCTTTCCGAAGCAATCCATCATGATGACGTTTGAAAGATGCAAGTGAGGATGCACAGCATGCAGTGTTTGGTATGGCAGAAGCTCCCACCAGAGAAGCAGGCCTTTGTGAACTGAGAATAATCGGTTTGACTTGTGAACAAAAGTACCGAAACCGCCCTGTTGTGTGGTGTATTGTTTTTGTCCGAAAATTTACATTTTATCCTTCTGGATTGCACAGTAATCTGTCATACTGAAAACATTTCTCTGCTCCCAATGGGTTTATCCACTGACAGGGACACAAAGGGTGACATGCAAATTTTAGTACAAATGTTGGAGTAAAGTTAATTTGCACTGCAGTAATTTACACTCACCAGAGCTTTTATTGCCACCGGGTGTAAATTTTTCCATGGGCCACATTCGTAGGAATGGTAATGAGGTCAGTCTCACAGTGCAGTCCAAGGTGCACAAGGTATTTTTCAGTCATGTTGATACAACTCCATGTATAAAGATATACATGCCCTCAAATGGCTGCCAAAGGGCTGTTCTGACTGACCGGCGTGCAGGTAATAAAAGACAATAGAGAGCACAGCTAGTTTTGCCAGAGGCATCAATAAATTTTTTTTTAAAGCCATTTCCATCACCGCTTTTCACTCTGCTCAATGGTGCAGCAAAAACATTTATATCCATTCGAATAACTCAGAACCATTAAAGGAAAAAAAGGGAGGTTTTGGATGCGGCCCTGTAGCTGGGCTAAAGGGGATGGATTGGGATTGGAGGTGGATTTGTAGTGAATGCTTGGATTACTTTTGGCAGACTTTCTGTTGAATTGGATTTCACTTCAATAAACAAATCATTCACACAGTTGCATATAGTTGTGAGCGTCATCAGTATAAAATTGTGTAATGTTACGTTACATTACATAGTAAAAAAAGTACAATAATGGACATTAAATGGTTTTTTGTCAGTGTATGAAAAAAACTTCCTCACAGTGCTGAAGGCTTTCATTTCAGATCTGTAGACTTGAGACTGACTCAAGTCACAAAATTAGAATTTGAGACTTGACCCGGACTGGATACCTGAAAGCAAATACATTTGAGTTTTGACTTGGTCAAATCACAGTACAATAAAAAAATAAGACAGAACACCATGACAGCTGTGAAAGGAACATGTTCAAATGTCATGTCTTATAAAGACTTGTCCTAAAAACAGACCTGATTTGATACTTCAGACTTCAGACCCGAATTGAACTTGAGACTTATTCTTACAACATTGCAGACTTGACTTAAACTAGTCTCTAATGACTTGAGACCTGATCTGGACTTGTCCTTAACAATTTGAGACTTTTTATTACAACACTTGAGGTTTTACTTGAACTTGACTGTAATGACTTGAGACCTCATTTGGACTTCGTGAGACTTATAGCAAAAGTTACTCAAGACTTGACTTGAACTAGTCTAAAATGACTCAAGACTTGCCCTGAAAGACTTCACCCAGACTTGTCCTTTAGGACCTAAGACTCAACTTGAAACTGGCTATTATAAGACTTGAGGCTTGACCTGGACCTGTCCCCAAAGACTTAGAACAGCTCTGTAGATTTCTGTCAGTGATCAGGAAGGCTTTGAGTGGCATTAGCAATACACATGAGAATGAAGCACCTGAGGAGCAGGTGCATTTGTTTTTAATACATAATTTGAAGAAATGACACCTGCAGTTGTTGTTCTCCCTGTATGTTTTATTTGAACGTACCATGCTGGGCGCACATTTGATGCCCCGTGTTTGAAAAATACAATTCAATACTAAGCCTCCATCCTCTCTCTCTTGGAGCACACCCTGCATTTCTCCACATGTTCAGAACTTCAAAGTGTCTGTTTATTGGTATATTTACTTACCACTTCCTCCAGGGCACAGTTTTGTAAGTTGAATTTTATGTTAATAAATGCTGTTTGTCTTCCTTCGCCCAATAAAAAGATGTGCATGCACCCTTTCTTTTATTCATAATGTCCATACAGGGAGGATGCTTGCTGTTGGATTAGACAGCATTCTCTGGTCCCCTGCAGCTATCTGACACCACCGAATAAATGCTGTTTTTCCAAGTCTAGTTATCATGCGATAGGGAGATCCAGCCATCCTTTTTTTGCGAAAACAAGCCTGAATGTGGCCGTCAGTTATAGTGTGTAGACTCTTATTGCCTGTCAGAGTGTCTGATAGGCTTTGATTGAATGCTATGGCCAAAAAAAAAACAACAAAAAAAAACTATTACATACTACTGTAAACTTCACAGGAAAGCAGGGCGAAGCATTCTCTTCAAACCGGAGGATATTTCTTGTAGAGCACCAGCCCCATCTTCTGTCTCTGCCAGGCAAAGACAGTGATATTTATCTTCATCACATGAACACAAACAGGACTGTCTGGGAATGAAGCACGAAAGATGAGAGTTATTTTGGTGTCAGTTTGGTTTGCATATTCCATTAATCAATGACTGATCATTACAGTATCATGTCATCCAGGCTCTATGACATGATTGTGGATCATATGTTTGCAGGTGTTTGTGTGGATATGGAAAATATCAGCTCGATGTGAGCTCTGTCAGCCTCAGAATTAATGTAGCATTACCTGAACGTGCTGTGGCATGATTTGGTGTGCTGTTTTGTTGATATGAAGGTTTTCTGTGAGGACAGTTCCAGTGTCCCCAGTAATTCTCATGATTACTGAACAGTTAAGCCAGGCCTGCATGTTGTATGAAGACTTGATTATAATGATTGGTTTGAATTCCTGAGCTGATTTTGTCACTCCATGAAAGAGTTATTTATTCAAATTGGATTTTCATTCATTTTACAGCTGCTGTCATTCTCTATTTTATTTCATGTACATTATCACTACCTACTCTTATTAGTTATTTTTGGAAGGTGACACAATACAAGAGGCTAATATTAGTACTATTAATTTTATTGGTAACAATGACACACTATAATGTAATTTTAAGTAGATATAAGGACATTTTTAAGTGTACCATGAATGTAAATGTACCATATTTGTAAACAATTATAATTTCTCCTGTGAAGACATATTTTACAGTATTACAACTGTGTTTTACTATATTGTCATTCATTATCTGTTTATACAGCACTGTCCACTTATGGATGCCAACCGGAAGAGTTAGTCATTAGTAAAACACTACTATTATATTGTGTTATAAGCCATTTATTAACTGCAACCGCTTTCCAGTGCTCTTTCAGAACCTCTAGTTTCAAGATGGTCAGTTCATGTAAGATATCCTTATGGAAATGATTTGGAAATAAGTGGAATCTTCACCAGAATGAGTTTCCACAATGAAAAAGCGAAAGGCTAAAAAAGAAAATGAAGTGTTCTGATTGATATTTTCTGCAGCATGAGTGGGATAAGCTGAATACATGATGTACTTACCTTGCTTTCCACTCACTAAATTAACTGCTTGTTCATGTGAGCAACCAAAGCCTGAAAGAAGAGCTTATGGTTATAGAGATGTATGGTGCTTTGACATTGTAGGAGGCATTAAAAATTTTGCAACACTTGAAACTCCCCATTATCACAATGAATAGTACTGAAACTATTTAAGTTTTCCCAAAATACCAGCTATACTTTTCTGCAGAAAGAAACTACTGGAGGCCCAGTTAGTTAGTTAGCATCCATCAGGCCTGGGACTAGCTAATACATCATCAAAGCCTTCTCTCTCTACAAAGTCTTAGCCAGATTCTCTCTCTCTCTCTTTGGGATCTAGGAGACATTTTCATATTTAATGATTGGCAGAATAGCGACAGACACGGTAAAAAAAATCCCTTTTATGTCAGGCTTTCTGTTGTAGCATTTGGATATTGATATGGTTATTCTAATTCAAACATCTAATTTAAATTTTAATCACTCAGCTGCCACCATGTGATTAAGCCAGCCTCCAAAAAGAACCAAATCAAATCATTTTTAGTGCTCACTCGCTCTCTCTCTCTTTTTTTTTCAAATGTAGAAAGGACCGATCATATTCACATTAATTGAGATGGAGCACTCAGTTTATCCTCCGCCAGCATAGCACTTAGTCCCAGTTTCAGCATCAGCTAATCAGACCCTGTGGATCCATCTTCAGCTCCTTCCAGTGGCCTGTAAGCTCACAGTAATGGGAATTTCTTTGCTCTTTCTCTAGCTCAAAGCCTTGTTTACTGTGCCTGTGTCCTCCTCTGCTAACCTCCTGCTTTTTTTAACAAGCACAACAACCATCTTAGTGATAGTAGCTGAGCATACAGTGAGTGTGAACAGTTCTGGGTAGCAGCACACCAACCAAGTCATTAGCATTCTCCAGTGATTAATATGTAAAACAATGACAAGAGATGCTGTGGAAAAAGTTGATTTCTGAGTTTTTAGTTTTTTGGTTGTTCCTTGATTTGAATGGTTGCAATATGTGTGTTTGTATGGCAGTCAGCACATAATTATCAACTGCTTTGTTAAAAGACTTGTTTACAATGCTCAGCAGATGCACATGGAGGAAAATAAGTCAGATGTACTTGAGTTTTGTGAAATATTTGAAGCCCCTGAAGAAGAAGGGAGATGCACATGCAACCAAAGCGAATCATTTCCTACACTTGGTATCAACCTGCATCCAAGTGTAAAGGGTCTGTGTCTGAAGGGCACAAAGGATGTGTTTAACCAAGGTCTTCCTCCAGATGTGGTCAAACATGCACACATTTAAAGGATATGTCTGGCAATATTCCATATTTTTTTTATCGTCAACAAATCCCATGAAATAAAGAATAATTCCAGCCTTATTCTTGATCAGCAAAGTACACTATGTGTCCTCTCCACACACCGCAAAACAAACATAATTAATCTTGAATAGAAATCTATCCAGGAAGCACCTGCAGACATCAGGAAGGCGGTGCTGAGCTTGGCTAGTACTGAAGCACCATCATCAAAAATGGATCGGCAGGCTATTTGTGGAGAGGGAACAAGCCAGTGATGTGTTTACTGTCAATTTGAAGAAGTAATGTACACATCCTTTCAGTGATAGAGCCTAGAGCCTTATAATGTTCTAAATGCTGTTTCAGAAGCTGTTCCGCCTTAATAAGAAGACAATGCTGGAGGAAATATGTACCTTCTGTCTTGAAAATGCACACATGTAAAGATGATGTCCATTGGTTCAAAGGAGGAGCTGTCTGCAAAAGTAAAAGTATATGTACCTGGCTTCAAAAAGCCTTATTGGTCGGACCCCAGTCTGCTGTA
This sequence comes from Thunnus thynnus, assembly GCF_963924715.1. NCBI lineage: Eukaryota > Metazoa > Chordata > Actinopteri > Scombriformes > Scombridae > Thunnus > Thunnus thynnus. Next base: position 2,247,069 of record NC_089529.1, read on the forward strand.
CTGTATCCAGAAATACAACAGCGATCTTCATTTCCACAAGAGGAAATGGTGTTTGGTGTTTATGCTTGTCAACATCAATAGCATTCCTGCAGAGGCTGCAGTTTTGAAATTGTAACCTGCCAGACAAAGAAGAGGTTTATGTCTGTTTAACCCATTGTTTGAGTGAGAAATGTCAGTGTTGCAGGTCAGGTGGTTAGCTGAACCTATTCTTTTAAAGGGGGGGGGGGGGGGGAATGCAGTCTATATCATAATTGTATAAAATTGTTCACCATTATGTGGTAAGCGAGGGCAAAGAGTTTCCACCCACACATGTACTGTATGTGATGACAGACAGCTTGGGTACTTTTATTTCAGAGAGCAGTTCTAAGTGAAATAAGCTAGACATTGTAAAGAATGATTTATTTGATCCAACTACTAAACCCCTTAATCATAGATGCTTTATTTTTTAAATCACTGGCTCATTGATTTGATGGACTATACCTGTAGTTGGTGTGAAAGCTGCAGTTTGTTAGCTTCTAGCAGAGTGCTGGCCCTGAAAGCATGCTTTATCCAAAATAACAGGATGGTCTTGTTTCATAGTTTGCCCAAATAATGTGTTTTATTTAATTTTACTTTTTAAGCATTCTGATATTATTTCAAATAAAGTCATTCAGTTTGAAATCCAACCCCAGAAGATTTGCCAATTGCGGGCCCACACTAGAGAGGCTGCCCCTGTTTGTATTTCTCACACAAGAAATACAATTATTCAATAATATCAATAATAGTATCTTATTGTCAGAGAGGCAGAGACTTTTAGCCACTTGGTTCCACTTTTTTTTTTTAGGAAATACAGTGTTATAATATAGCCACAAGCAGGACTTGGCCACCTGGGAATTCAGACCGTGGACCTTTGTTTCCCCAGAGAAGGGGATTGACTGAGCCACTGGAGACATGGTTTCCACACACCTTCTCACAAGTTGAGGTAATTATATCACATGTGCAAAACTGGGGTATTTTTGTCTAGTTAAACTTAAAATACTGATAAAATACTGAAACAAAATCACACATCATTCTGCTGGTGTGTCAAATGGTAAAATTCGATCAAACATTTGACAATATAGAAAATGTTGTGCACACAGTACTAATTACAGTAAGACGCCGAATGTGACTGTGGACTCATCTTTTGACATATCTGAGCACTATTTGAAACTTGTGATATCTAGTATCCAATGAATGTCTGTAGCATTTGAATGAAGACTTTTGGAGATATACTGTTCTATAATTTTGAAAATTAGAGAGTGACGGACTTCTGAATTGACCACAGGTTGCAGTGAGATAAACTTTTGTCACACATCAGTGGATGTGCTGAAAAAATTTCAGCTCTGTAGTTTTTTTGTCTAGAAATTAAGATTTTTTGTAATAAACCATGCCAATTTTAGATCAGCAAAGTCCATAGATGATCATGACTATGTTTTGGGACGATTGCCACAACGGTTTTTGATGAGTTGTCGAAAATAGGATTTTGAGAAAATTGAGAAAAAGTCACAAAATTTGTCACTTTTAGAGCAGAAGACCATTGGAGCGAAAATTCAGATGAATGAAGAGATTAAAATGATGAAAGAATTTTGACTCTAAGCCAAGCCATTTTCGAGATAGTTGCAAAAATGTAAACTTGATTATTACAGGGCCACTCAGAGGTCAATGAGTGCCATTTTATGTGCCTGACGCCTGGATCTCACTGGGCGCGTCTGCGTTGCGCTCCGGCTCTGACGTGGTTTTGTTCCGTCCTCTACACGGTGTCCTATCCCTCCGAGAGTGTTTCAGGAGCAGAGCGTTTGACTGTGATTGAGCCATCTGCCTTATAAATTCAGTTGCACTGCTACTACAGTAATTATGGCACTTGCCAATTTTGGTGAGTTTTGGTCCTGCTGTTTTTGCTGCTAGAACAGAAACAATAAGGCTCCTGCAGCAAGCTTCACTGCTTGGACCCCTAATTAGGTGTAATATTTGTGTTAGAAGCACACATTGCAGTCGTTTGGACTGATTCAACTTTTTTGTGTTGCCTGTGTAGGATAAACTTACAGACATTACCACAATATTAGCCATTGCCAGCTCCCTCAGTCTAACAGCAAAGGGCAGCAGCACAACAAAAAAAGAAGCAGTCAATAGCAAGATATCATGGTAGTCTAAACTTTAGGCTGTTGCCACTTTTTATATGAACTTATTACATATTTACATTGTCATGGAAGCAGTAAGCCTTACAGGATGTGGCTGGCGATTTTCTATATTTTTCCTATTGTCAACATATCTCATGTACTGAAGTTCTTTGATTAATGTATGATATAGTACAAAGTAAAGAGATTGTGATATGTAGCACAACAAGCTAGTGAAGCTCTGTAAACGGAACCAAGTTCCATCCATTATCTCTGTTTTTACTCTTGTTTTTACTCTGGAGCCGCTTCCAAACAAGATGCTGTAGCCATCGTCTTCAGGGACGAGGGAACATGTCACCCAGTGCAGCGATGTGGCTCACTGATGTGTTTTTTGGACAGCAACTAAGGTCTATGACACAAGATACATCAGGCTTTGGATACACACACATAATACTTGTAAGTAGGATGAGTTCATTGTTGGTTTGGCTCTGCACTTGAAATTTGTTGACAGTGAGAAAAATATAGAAAATCGCCAGCTGTATCCTTTGAAGCAAGTCAAGACAATATTTTTATAATGCGTATTAAAAAAAAAGGAATTAATGTACATTCAGCATTTATATTTTTATTGTTTTTAAATATCCGATTCAGTAGTTGAAATGTAACCGTCCTCTGTTAGACAACAACATTGTGAGTGTTTAAAGTAGAAGCCCTCGGTGCCTGTAACCTGTATTGTAGTGTTGTTGTTCAGTAAGGTTCACTCAGTTTCAAGCCCCTGATTTTGGCCTTAAAGCTTCTCAGAGAAATAAGTATTAAGTGCAGCTTTAATTAAATCTGTATTTAGTTTTGAAGCAGTCCGATAAATTAGCGAGGTGAGTCTCAAGGTCATAGTGTAGATGTACTCCTCCCAGATTACATGACAACAACATACAGAGACAGAAAAAAAAATTAAATTCAGCAAACACTACAGATGGGTTTATAATATTCAAGGAAACATACTATAATATAATATGATATAATATTATATATTTTAAATTTTTTCTTATATATTTTAATTAATTGACTGCTACTCTAAATCATGTTGCTTTAACTAATCATTTGTGAGATGTTTGTCAGAACCAAAGAATACAGCCACGCATTTCAAAATGTATCTTTCACTCAGACTATTCATAGGTCAGAGAACAATCAGATAAAGAAGATATTGTTCTATTCATTATGATCCTGATTTTCTCAAAGCGTGTTCTAGTTCTTTCATCGTTGTTATCAGTGACACAGCATTCACAGCGTCTGAAAATGAACGGTCATAAATTGAATTGTTGCTGTGAAGGCAACTTTTGAAGACTTAAGTTCTTACCTTGACTCGGAAATAAAGGAGGTCACGCAGAGACTGTTTAGTGTAACAAAAGTTCAAACATCTGTGATATATTAGTCAGACCTTCACAGCACAGAGATCCACTCTTTAAATCTCAAATTCTAAGCATGAGCCACAGGCACCAAATGGCCTCCCCACCACGTCAGCCCTGAGGCAGAACCCTCCCACCCTAGATTGCCTCTCCTCCATCCCTGAAAGCACCCATTCACTTCAAGTCCCATTCATTAAAGCAGATCATACCACCCCGCAAGCCAGCCAGCCAGGTCTCTGAAAGGCCAAGGGAGCGATCCTCAGCATCCCCTCCTTCAGTTATTAGAACAAGACCTCACTCTGCAAAAGAGCAGAGCAGAGTGAGGGAAGGAAAACCCATTACTCTTCCTCACCTAATCTTCATCAGGATTTTCCCCCCCACACCTCCCCATTCTTCTGACAGTGTGACTATCTGTGTGTGGTGTTTGGCCGGGGGATTAAAACCCTCTGAGTGCACCTTTAGGGGGCGGGGGGGGGGGAGGAATTGGAATTAACTGAGGTTCAGTATTATCAGCCTACATGCCATAGGTGGCTGCGAGTCTATCAGCCCAGAGGAAGACGACTTAATAACAGCCTCATTAAGAGCATAGTCCATTACTGATAAGGGTACCCCTGAGACGCGCTAATTAAAAGCAAAGGGGGGTGTCAGAGTGGGCAAATTGGACACAGCCAGTGAAACTTTAAGTTTTCATGGTGAAACAAAAGCCTGGCTAATCTGACTCCCTTCTGTGTAAGGCTTTGTGTCTGCCCTGATGCACCTTACCAGGGTACTGCAGGTGTTTCTTACCACTGGCCATATTAAGACTTAAAAAGGGTGACTTTGCACAATGATCCTGCCAAATGAGATTTTACCATGTGTATGTATCAAAGGCACGTGTGTGTGAATGTGCATTTTGAGTCGCCCACTTGGTGGCAGAAGAGTTCTACTGTATACAGCACATACCTCTCCCTTTTCCCTCCTTGTGCAGAGGGAAAAAAACAGCTTCTGCCACGGTGAAGTATGAAGACACAGGAAATCAGTTGCAGATGTCACGAGTATCATACTGGTTCTGTACAGATTGACGTGCCCACTCTGCTGTTTTCTGTATGTCAAGTAAGTTGATGATGTATTACGGAGGAAGACAATGGAATGTTCCTATTGGGACTTCATGACAAGAGAAAATAGAAAACCATAGAGCCAACGCTACCTTGAATGACGTCTTCTTTACAGGTGAACTGAGAGATATTCTGTATACAGTAATGTGGCTGCTGCTATCTGGATCATTGTTAATATTAGTTCTTAATATAATACTTTAAGCACTGCAGCTAATTCTACTGTTTACCTTTGAAGTGAATGGAATAGCAAATAAATAAAGGACTTGAAGACCACAAGACTCCAGCTACAGCATGATTGCAGCAATGGTGCCCAGCAGGGTTAAAAGTATCCCTGTGTCATACGTTAAAAGCATTTTGATCATAAAGCAGAGCCATTTAGGCCACAGTGAAAAGGCAGAAGGAAATTATTAGGCTTATAGAAACCATGTCGCCCATCAAAATTCCACATCTCCTGGTGTCATATTGTTGAGGCACTTCAAAGTTATTCTTTGTTGTTCCGCAAACAAAAAAAAGCCCTACCTCAGTGGATTTCATGTTGGGGGGATACAATGTTTCTGAAATTACTTTCATCCTTGAAAAGGGGAAGAATAAGTGACTGTCAGGAAATATTGTGTTTGGCGGCCCACGTGTATTTGGCAAGCCCTCCTATTTGCAGACAAACATGCATGCCTAATAGAATGTCTCGCAAGCAGAAAATAAATGTCCTGCTCCATGCACTCCAGTTGTCTCTGGTTTCATCCTTATCCATTTCAATGCTGCTGCTGCTGCTAGTGCTGTCATTGATAGTAAGGGCAAGGACTGTTCATACACAAACCATTTCTCTTCTGGGAAGAATTGATTTAATGACAACATCCAGTGGCCGCAATCGATGGGGCAGAGGGAAAGGTACATTATGAGGAAAGGAAGACAGATAATGGAGGATCACAGAGTCATTTCCATCACTCTAACTAGCATCCTTGAACACTCCTCCCCTCCTTATTTCAAAAGTACCCAGTGGAACAGGCCAGTGTCTGAACTCGTCTCATTCCCTTCCCACAGTATATTATCGTCACACCCCCTTACCTTTGACCCACTTGCTCATCGCCACCCAGCAGAGTCACATCTGGGATCATAGTGTCGCGCATTACTGGATGATGATCATTTCAGTTTACAGCCCCATGTGGCTACTCAGCTAACTTCTGTAACCGTGGCAGCAGATAGACATTAAGAGATGCTATTGTACTCGCCTCGTCACGGTTTTACAATCAAGCATGCACAATTTGTTTTAGATCCCGCTGCTTGTTTAAAATCTTCTCAACTTAAGAATTGAAGAGTCTCTCTCTCTTATCTGCATCTGAGGACTGCATCCACTCTAAGCACATTTGATGAGTTGTCTCATCAAACTGAGGAGGCTTAATTCTTCTCGTAGTGTAAAGATGCATTGTGGGTCCCACTCCCAAACAGATTTTTTTTTTTCACTTGTCCTAGATATTATGACTTCTATTTTTAAATCCTTTATGGTGTTTCATATTTTTACAAGAACATTATTTGATTTTTTTTCTGTATCCTCAGCTCACTTATGAGTGAAATATATTCCTTGTACCAAAAAGTGATAACACTGGTCCAGGATTTCTCACCTCAGGCAGGTTGTTCTGGAGCCTTGGGGCCCTCACAGCTGAGGCCACATCACCTATTGTCTTTAGTCTCTACTTCTGAGCAGCCAACAGGACACTGCCTGAAGATCTGAGGCTGTGCTCTGGCTCCCAATGGGTTAAAAGGTCTGAGATCTACAGTAGCTCGGAGAGACAGAGTTATCAGTGTAATCTTGGCATCAACTCTAAATCTGACAGGCAGTCCATGTAATGGCAGGACAATCTTTTAACACTTTCCTATATCAGACCTAATTTTTGATACTAATTGTAGCCAACAGCCAGTCAATGTATATGTATTCCTGAATCGCCTTAGTTATCATTGTACATGTGGAGTCCACCTTTCCCATACTATATACAGTTTTTCAAAATACACAATTCGATTTCACTTTCAATTTTAAGGTCACGATTCAGTTCGATTTAAACATTTTTCTTCCAGCACTGACAGCTATGCCATTGTTAGACTGTCGAGTCTCGATTTGTAAAGATCAACAGATCATTGGTTTTATGCCCTGACAACTGTCATTTACATTCTCAAATTCTTCTTTATAAAGATAGGTTACATGGTATCAAGTGTGATATAACACATTAAGGCCATATGGTCAAATTTAAATCATTTATTTAAAATGTAACAATGATAACTTATTGCACCAGTCAGTTGGGAACAAACTGTTAAACACAAAAACAAAAAGAAGAGCCACTAGGTGGCAGAAGGGTACTACATTTAACCTTGTAGCTCGTCGTCTACCTTACTACGGTAGGAAAGAGGCGTCATTTGTGTTTTAACGTTTCACTTATGAGTTGTTGATCTGGAAAGTTCGAATCTGTCAATATATTTCTAACTTTACTGAAGTATGTAGCAAAGCCTACAAACTGTAGTTTTTCTGTCAACGATGCGTTCGTTGTTTACACAACTCACGAGGAAAACAAAATGTTCCCACACTGGTGACTTCAGGGAAGCAGGAGGATTTTCCAGTTCTGTTGTTTCTCCATCATGTCCGACTCTGGCAGTCACCACGGTGTCTGGAAAAGTAATGCTGCAGGCTACCGGTAAGCTATGCTGTGTCGTCTTTGAATTTATTTTTTTCCTTAGGATGCGTACAAGTAGACAGGAGTGAAGAGAAAAATACAATACTTGGAGAATTGCTGATTCTACTTTTGATTTCGAAGGTCGTAATCGAACGCTCATTTCGATCGATTTTCGATTTAGAATGGAAGTTGTGACACCCCTACTATATACTACACATTTAACCTGGCTAAATGCATCAACTCACTTACCTTTCAACACAACTGCTTTCCCCTAAAATTCAGTGTCAGTGCTACAATTCACAGAAACCACACAGCAAGATTCCACTTTTCCCCCACACCTGAAAAGTCACAGCTGTCATTTTTAGCAGAGTCCTTTATAATAACTGCACAGTGTGACTATTTCTGTTTGATGAGAAAGCCCCTCTCTGACTACCTGACTACCTGCAGCTTTTTGCCTGCCTGTTCATTTCTTGTTGAAAATTAATGACTTCCGGGTGACAATCACTTACTGCGTGTAATGGCCCTTAAGGTGAGCCATCACACTCACTCTCTGTGAGGCCATGAGGTATAGGAAGAGTTGATAGTGCCATGGTGATGGTTTTTTTTTACATTTATTAAAAGAACAAGCTCTGTATCTCAGCACGCACTCTGGTCTTGATTAAGATATTTTGAGATAAGTTTTTTTCTTCAAAGTAAAAATTGCATTGAACATAGAGAGGGGTCATTGGAGCACCAGCAGACTTCCTAATACGTAATTACATTTGAGTGCTTATCAGTATGCGCATAATCCATCATTTGTCTGACCTTTCAGCCTTAATAACCCCTAACAAAGTCACACACTTCATTCTTTGTCACATAGCAGCTGACCTTCAGTTGTGCTTCAGTGGACAATACAGAGCAGTATTCCAAACTTTTCTCAAGTCCACTTGGCTAGTTGAAACCTTCCATTGGCTGCTGCAGTTGTGTTTATCTTCCCTTTATTCCCTGTGCACTGAGGAGCCCAGGTGTTGGCAGTGAGCAGCTTGCGTGGCAGCAAAGTGATATTTTGATGAGATGACAGTCAGCTCGCTTTGCAGTTCTGTTGTGCGGAATAGCATTGTGGCCCGGTGCTCCGTTGGGACAGGCAGATCCTTGGGTCTACACAGCTGGCAGCAGCTCCTGCCAACTGCGGCAGCGCCCCATCACAGATGTTCCTGCAGCCGCCACATTGGCAGCATCTAGCGCTTTGTGTTGACCTTACAGTATTCATGAGCACAGCCAGCCATGGGTGGAAAGTGGAATGTTGCAGCCATCAGTGAACCTGTTAAAGGGATATGCTGAGTTTTCAGGAGATTAGATTGTTGGGCTTGGGGAAGTGAAGAAAACACAGACACCAAAATGATCCATGTGTTCGCTCTATTGCTCAATTCTAACACATTAGCATATGTCAGGTGATAGTAGCCATGGCAACTGACAGGTGCATGACCTTTTTCTAGTAAAGTCGTTAGTGCTTTTTATTATATGGTCCTTTCAACTGATCTGCAAGGGATTGGGATCATTGTGTTCTCTGTGGCTAAGCTGACAAACTGTCCTACATCTCAAACTGCATGAATTAGCAATTCACCTCACATGGTTGATGCATAAATTATTATGTACAAAGTATGTGATAGAGTTGCAGTTAATTATGTATGTTATGTTTAGTAAATAATTAAAGTCAGAAAATATAGAAAAATGTCCATAATAACATCCCATAGCCCAATGTTTTTAAATTGCTTGTTTTATCCAACTAACAGTCAAAAATGTCTGACATAAAACAGAGAAAAGCAAATGTTTGACATGTTTTCCTGATGAAAAATAGATCAAAATTTAATATTTTTTGTCAGCCCTAAACTTTTCACAGACACCTCATCATAAGTTGTATATCTATAAGTTGTGAGTGATTCAATCAAAAAACGATTAGGCCTGAAAAGGTAAAACAGCAAAGTTTAGAGAAAAGTTAAAAAAAAAAAAAAAAAAAAAAGTCCTAGGCAACAACCCCATCCAGGATCCCAATGGCCCGAGGCTAGAAGCTCCTCCTGAGCCCCTCAGGCCCGGTACACCCAGCACTTCCTCTCAACTGCAGCGGGGAGAGAAGGCCGCCATCCGGGCAGTTGGGATCCCCAGAAGATCTGTGTGGCAGGGACCAGAGATGGTGTTTGATCCCTCCTCATTTACCCCGGTGTTTCCTTCTAATGTTAAGATGGATATTGAGATGGTCTTGCTTGTGTGTGTGGTTGGGATCGCAGCTGGTGTTTATCCTCTCTGGTCATATGTTATCATTGTCCAATATTATTCACAAAAAGTTCACAAAAGTGCTCAAATTTAGTTGAGCTGACAGAGAGATGTCTGGAAAGGTCTGCACCCTCTAGAGTCCAGGGTGTGAAGAGAGGCTCCAGCATGCGTGTGTTACATTCATGGATGTATAAAGAGAACTGGATACAGCGTCAGAGGCGGGGCCCTGTTCATTCCTATGAGAGTTGCTCAGCGGTGCATGAAACCAAAAAAGTTTGACTTCTTCCGCAGAGCTTCCACATATGAGGGACTCATAGATCAAATACACTAGTGACTTCTGCCAGCAGAGCCGGCTACTTCCAGTTTAGCCCTCCGGCTAACTTGTATATAAGACAGTTCAATCGTGCAGCTCTTCTGGACTTTCAAAATGTGATCAGACCAAATGGATCAAATTCTGTGTGAAATTCTTAGTGAAACGCATCATTTCGCGGGGGTTATAAAAAATGTATTGGCTGATTTACAGACATCTCCTTCACAATGTAAGTGTACGGGAAAAATGTTTTTTGGCCATTAGCATCACATGACGTTGTAATTACACGGTTTGGCCACTATTTCAAATTGGCTTCAAAGTCCAGCACTGCTCCTGAGGGCTTGGTTACATTGCCAACAAGAATCCTTTAATTTTCCTCCTTGTCTTCTTCTTTAGTGCTGTTTCTCCTTTGGTAACAGTGGCAGTTAACAGTTGACAGCTAGCTAAATGTTTTGATTTGAAAAATATATCCAAATATGATAGGTATTTTCTCTTCTGTTCCTGCTGATCAATGTTATTACCTCTTCTTACCTTCTGAAGATTATTTGAAGGTTATTTTTAAAATGTCCCACTTTTTTAGGTCCAAGTTTGAGATGTATTCAACTCTCTCTCCCTCTCTTTTTTTTTCTTTTGACCCCATGTGGGAGCCTGGACCCCCAGGTTGGAAAACACTGAAGTAATTGTTTGAGCACTACATGTGACTACCAGACTGGTGCAGCAAGACAGTATTCCACCGTCTTTGCAATCACATCTCAGTCAATAATTTGTAAATAAGTCTCTTAATACAACATCATATGTGCAAATACAGCATATGTCTTACAGTAACAGCAGAGGGTCCTTGTGTTGTATCCTCACACAGTCTGCACCGCATGTGAGCTTGAAAATCTGTTTTTCACAGCATTATCCCCGTGATAAACACTTGACAATGAGCTGAGATAATTTTTAAAAATGTATTTAATGATGGCAAGGTTAGAGGATGTGGTATCATTTAAACAGCTGTCATTCTCATATAGTTGTTGTTTGCTTAAAATGCTTACTGTTTGCTGAAGGAGATTTTAGGGGATACACGTACACCATAACTACCCCAACAGACAACACTACAATCCCCCTTGCCACTTTCAACGCCTCCAATCTCATATGCACAAAGGCAGACGCAATTATTTTCACAGAGATAGAGGGAAATGTCATCAGGACTCTCCAAAAGCCTCCACATTCTGTTACCTTCTTTTCTGATTTTTTTTTTTTTTTCATTTCCATGATTCCCTTTATCAGTTAAGTCTGCTCTCAAGATTGTCTCCAGCAATTTCATTACAGTCAATTAGCCTGGGGAGAGAGAGTGAAACAGAGAGCTTTCCAGTCAGTGAGGGAGCATCAGACGAACAACATGCATCTCAACCCGTGCATACCAAACAGTGACAGCAGGAGTCTGTTGGCCAAAAGGCCCTCAGACTAGCAGAGGACATTTACCTCTCTCAAGCCTAATAATGTTTCTGAGACACTCAGTGGGGACTGTGCAGGCACACTACTGGGTCTTTGTGCCTACATGCATTTATATAAAAAAGCTTGTGATGGACATGTTGCTGACCACAATGGTAGCAGCTAAATCCCCTCCTCTGCTGGATGGTGTAACACAAGCCCAGATCAGCATTTAAATGTGCAGTGAGCAGCAACACAACTTTTTTTTTTTTCTACATTAACTTGACTGCTGAGATCAAGAGGCAATTAATAACTTGAAACAATGAGAGTCAGATTTTGAAAAAGAATATGCTGTAGATGTTGACTACAGTATGCTACTGTATCTGAAGGGACTAACTGTTCCAACTGAATTCAAAGCAGAACTTTGTTTTGTTCTTTGTGCAAATTTGACATATATGCATTTCCATTCACAAGATCAATCAAATCTGATTGCAATCCTTCTTGGTTTTGTTTGGACTTAGTTAGGCTATCAGCAATAATTACTGATTATCAAAGATAATTATTAAATATTGAAATCAATAAAAAATATTCATAAGAATCCCCTGGCAGGGAAAAAGATAGCCAATTAATTGATTCAGTCTCATAAAATGTACTAAGCTATCAATTTGTAACTGATTAATAATTAACTTAATAACTACAACCAAAATTATCATATCAATAGCAAGTAAAGGCAAAATTCACTTTTGTGCAACATTAAACAGCCAAAAAGCATATCCAAATATATCCAAAAGCATTTATTTAAAAAGGTAACAAAAGTAAAAGCACACTGTAATCCAGCTAATGAGGCTATACACTGGATTTGCTGGCAAACAAAATGGCTGACGGCATTCAAAATGGCAATGGTGACCACATGTTCCTTTGCTCTGTGAACAATGCAGGACATGGGCAAAACATCAGACCATGTGGTGCTTTGAGAGCACATGTGCTAGGCTAGAGGCAAAGGAGTATGTAAAATGCGACTTTAAACCTTCTCTTAACTGTGTGTGGTTATGTTGAGGAAAGCATGTAAAAGGATGCTAACATCAACTTAGCAGTGTGGCTATACAATAACCTGACTATAAAAAGACATCACAATAGAGCTCAGTGAACAACCTTATATCAAAATTAATACATGCACATTTACATTGATTAAATTAAGCAGCCCTGTGCTTTAGCTGTGTGCCATTCTATGCTATGCTATGCTAGGCTAGGCTAAGCTATGCCCAGTTGTTACCAGTTTTTGGAGGGAGAGAGGTTCCTGTTGCTTTGTTTAGTCCAGCGAGTGAACCAGGCTGGGGAAGAGCTGTGAGCCTGAGACTGAAATGCAGTCTTGCAGTGCAGGTCGGCTCCTGTGTGGTCACTCCTTAGTTCATTCCAGCAAGCTGCAGGTTTGCACGGCTTCCCAGCAAGATGCACGTCAGTCTTGCGGCTTGCGTCTGTGTCGTGGAGGAGTTCATCTGTGCTTGTGGTAGATAAACTTGTTTGCTGAATCTTAATCTTAGTTGATCTTAAGCAGGCCCTTGTGTTGCTGCTTTTAAGAAAAGTTTGATGTGTCTGCTCTGTTAGAAGGCCACACTGAGACAGAGAGCTTCACAGCAGGGGGAAGTGCAGCTGCATGCTTCAAAGACCCTGCAGGCAGTGTCCAGGAGAAAAAGAGCAATTCCTGCTGCTCCCTGCAGCAGCAATGGTGAGAAAGAGGAAGTGGAGCAAGGGAGCTCTGATTTTGTTGACCTGAAAACATCATGAGTCACATGGCACGGTGGCCAATGGTAGCTCAAAGCTGGGTCCATGGGCAGAGTTAATGTCCAGGTGTGAAGTACCTGGATTCTGGGAGCCTGAGTCTCGTAAGGACTCCCTTTGAGTGAGAAACATACAGTCTGGCCTGTGAGGCCCCCACTGTGTTGGCCCACACATGAAAATCAGCATAAGCCCCACTCCAGTCCAGAGGGTGGTGCTAATGCTCCAGAAATTGCTTTTAACAGCTAAAAAAGAATAACTTTATCAGTTAACACAATAACACCAAACAACAAGAGGCTGAAAACAAGACATAGTTGACTTGCATTGATGAGGTTGCATTGATCGGGGATCAGATAAATTCTAGAAAGCAATGTCACACTCTCTGTATGACTGTTGAAAGCTTTGAGCAGCTTTTGTCCTCTTGTTTAATGTCACAGACAAAAAGATGGCCAATTTCAGTATAATGTCAGTGTCACTTCAGCTGCCATTATCACAGGGGACAGACAGGACAGATCCAGGGTTTTTCCAGATTGTTTACTTGCATAGTAACACATGGCAGGAGTAAAGATTAAGTCTTGGAGAGATGGATGCATTTACACCTTAACAACATCTGGCTAGAATGAGCCTCAGATCACCTCCTGAGGTTGTTTGGACAGATTTCAACTGTTTTGAATGCTTCTTGGATGCAGTTACACTTAGCGGTTTTAAGAGCGGATAGCTAGCTGAGCTGCCCAAGACACATGAAGTGACTAAGTGTAAAATAAGTATAAATAATCTCAGAACTCAGGACCTCCAGTTCTTTCTGTTATATTCTTCCAGTTTCTCCTTTTTCCTCTCGCCAGTCATACAGACTTTAACTTTCATTGGCACATCTTCATCTAAGAAATATTGTCTGTTCATGTCCATTTGCATTTTTCAATTGACTTTGTGTGCAATCGCCTCACCTCTAACATTTGATCTGTAGTCTGAGCACATCTTTATAGCAAGTTTTATCTTCTCAAGACATCATGATGTGTTGCATGTTATAGTCCCCCAAGACACGCTAATGTTGGGATGAAATGATTCTGCTGGTTTGTGCCATCTCTGTGTAGTAAATCAGGTATAACCAGGGCATTCCCTTTGATGACATCAACACATAGGGCTAAGCCTCAGCTGGTTACGCTTGTACAGAAGATCAGCCTGACACAACTCCTGGGAATCCACTGGGTTCTTGGGGGGATATGGGGGTTCATATGCCTGAACATGCAGTTTACTGTAACATTACCTGTATTCTGTGTTTGTATCATTCTGCCCATGCACTGGTGAACAAAAACAGAATCAAGCTGAAAAGTAAGCAATGACTGGATTCTAGGCAGGGCCGGATTGAGATGAAAAGATCTTAACAAGGCAGTCATTTCTGGAAATAAGAAAAAATATTGTTTGTGGTCAGGATCAATGGAAGTCTTTTAAAGGCTTTGTTTATAATGAACATTTCTGGCAATGTTTGAGCTTTCTAGTTTAGTTATTAAGAGCCACATCACAGGAAGCAAAGCATAAAGGTAGGCGACACAGTTTTCCTTTGGTTTGACTGATTTTCAGGTTGTTATTTTGGCCAATTTAACTTGCTCCTTATATTGTAATTAATTAAAACAAAACCATAATTTTAAAACTTGTACATGTTGCTAATAAGATCACTTTACAATTATTTTGTTACATCCATGCCTTTGTCGACACATTCATTTGCAGAATGATGATAAGGTACAGTGCACATATATAACAAGTTTCTTTCATTTGCCCTATTTTGCCATGCTTTCTGTTAATAGCATATTTCTCATATTTTTAAAGGAAAATGTGGGCGGCAGACTGTGCTGCCTCGTGCTGCTTCTCACCCACACAGCAATAACAGGAGTAACATATGGCTATATTGAAAGGTATATTAAACCAAGATTTGGGCATGAGTGTTATCATGACAACATGGTGCATTGTATGTAACTGAAGTGAGTCTGCTTATATGAATACAATAGCTCAGATGTCTCTCAGGTTCCTCCTACATAGATGATCTCATTATTTTAAGCACCTTCTGCATTAGTTAGCATTTAATTTTGAAAAAAATATACTTTCATTAAATCATCAACCATATCTACATGATGTTTAAAGATATGACATTTATATTAATACCCCACATAAGAAGACAGGGGTGCTGGCACATAAATATATGTTAATTAATGCACTAATCAGGTTAATGGCATGCTATGTTTTATTTACTATAACTATTTGGAGGATGATGGGTGTGCAGTTTAAAGACTTGAGCTTGAGGAGACCTGGAGAGCTGAGAATGTAGTATTTAGTGTTTATGACAAGTATAAAAAGGCACACGTTTGAGACATCTTAAAGGTGTTGGCAACCTATTTTCAATCAGCTTCTTGTGCTGAATGCATGATGGGAACAATACAAAACAATCTGCCAACATTCAAATAACAGTTTTAGTTATTTAACATGAGAGATTTCTGGGAACAATGTGTACCAAACAGAATTTAGCAACACTGGAATCAGAATCTAGTGGCAGCTGTTTTGTGGTTTCCTCATGTTGCCAGGCTGCTGTCAATCAAACCAGATCAAAGTACAACTGACACAGTCCTGATGAGATAGATGAGCTGAGTTTCTGACAGTTAAACTCCTGATGAATTATACTTGAAGGTGTTTTTGTCAAAACTTAAACTTTGATTGTTGCATATTTGGACATCAATATTTATTATAATTGAGAAAAAAACTTTTTCAGGGCTTTTAATCTCTTTGTGATGCTTGTCCCGTTTGACGTAGCTTTCCTTGCACAAGGCACAGGATTTGGTTTGTCTTCTGTTTGGTTAAAACCAGGAAACCAGCCAAGAAACTAGCAATTTGCCACAATACAAAGAAGTGATGAGAAATGACATCTTCACTTGCCTACATGTCCGGAGGCCAAGCTGACATGCTGACTGTTATTTTATTGCAAAGTTCAGAGTGTTGAATTGGAGCAACTGATTGTATAATCCACAAGTCCACCTGCTCATGTCTCAATCCTTCTGGATGTACAATGACCTGGATGACTGAGAATCTTCACAGACATATTGAATTGGAGTGTTTTTCTCTGACCACTAGCATCGTCTGCATCCACTCAAAATGAAAACTGATTCATCAGAGCAGGTGCTTGACCGTAGCACTCTCTCTCTCTCTTCTGGAAATGTCCACTCTGGGCTCACTGTTTGTCCGGATATGCCACGCTCAGCAGGTTTTATTTCTGAAATGAGTCACACCTCTGCATTGTGTTATTGTTTGCTAGAGGCAAATTTGTCTTGAAAGGGCCTGCAAACAGACCAACTGCAACATCACCAAACAGTGTGCAAGGTGAGATAGTTTGTATGGATTTCCGCTCGCTTATCTGTAAAAACTGTGAAATCACAAAAGCTGCTCATGTGTTGCATCCATCACTGCTATTGAATGCAGATAGCCGTTTCTTTCATAAGGAATGCAGTACTAAGCGAATCCTTCAGAGCCTTCAGTTTGATAGTAGCAACTGCTTCAAATGATTGCCAAAAGTTTTCATGGATATGCTTCCTGGACTGAGACAAGCTAATAAACCAAGGTGATAGTGTTTGAGGTCTTTTCAAAGGGTCAACCCATAGAGTGCAACTAAAAAGAAGCTAGCTATGCAAGTTGGAATGTCAGGCTATCAGTGCTTCCAATGTGTTGTCACAATTTGGCATGGAGCTTCCCTGTGTAGGACAAATGGAACAAGCCCATTTTAAGGAATGGTAACAGTGTGTTTACATCAGTCAGCAGTGTTGTTTTGTGCTCCTTTGTCCCCACTTAGCATTTCTGTAAAAGGTACCATTTCATTGGGTCTCAATAAGACACAGAGAGAGGCAAAAGAGACATGACAAGCTTTCGTCACCCCGCTACCACCCACCATCATCACTGTCAACACCGCCACCCACTCGAGCTCTCCTCATGAATATCCAGAATGTTCTGTGTTTCTTTTTCTATGCTCAGACAGATTATGCATCAAGTTTTTAATTGATCCCTCTGGGGTAGGATTTTCACAGTAGGGGTAGACTACTAGGGGGGAGGTACACAATGGTATGAACCTCGATCCTGCAATTTCTAAGCAAACACAGTGTTTTGAATACCTAGCTCCAGGCGGCATTAATTGGTTTTGGATGTTGGTGCCTTCCATGCTGCAGAGGATGGGATGTTTTTACAGTTATTTGAGTAGTGTAAGTGCAGGAGATGAGGGAAGGACATAGAGTTTGTTTACATGCATGGTAGTATCCTGTGTACAAAGGGCCTTTTGGAGTATCCCTGTTATCATTTGCACATAAACTAAAACAAATACCGTACATTATTCAGATATGAACAGATAATGAGCTCTGAACAAATTTGACTTTCAGTAATATTTTCAGTTAAAAAAAAACACACACACACACACACATACTACTGCATTCAGCAGAAAGCACTCTCTACAGTGGTGGCACTGTAAATCTCTACATAAATCCATTTAGAAATCATATACAAAACTCCAATTTTGGCTCATACTTATCAGATTCTGACTTTTTCTAAATCAAAAGTATCAAGGTAATCCAGGTGAGTGTTAGTACAGTGTGAACTGCCACGAGGCAAAGCAGCGTGCCGTTCGATGGTGTAGATTTGCTGAAATGTAAACAAACAGGCTACAGGCTATAGTTCAAGTTCAGTATTCAGCCAGCCAGTTTCATCTTTATCTTCTCATCAGTTTTCACCAGATTGCTTGTTCAGTGCAGGCTAAAACTTGAAAAATTGTGAACGTATCCGATAATGCAAGAAACGAAACAGACTAGACGATTCTGGCAACCCCTGGTCAGAGCCATGTCCAGCTTTTTCGGTATAAGGCAATTTGTGGGAAAAGACTCAGAGCTCTGAATCATTTTCTCATGTTATGTGATCTGTCTACAGCGTGTGCAGAAGGGTATTTGTTCGTGGGTGAGAGTGCATGTGCGTGTGCGCCCTCTTTCCCCAGCATGACTCAACATCGGAGCCTTTAAACTCTTCATATCCTTCTGGGGTATTAAATGTCCTCATCCTTGTCCCTGGACTCTTGGAAAACTGATGATCCTCATTAATGGTGTCCGGATAGAGGGCATGTGTCTTTGCAGCCTCTCTTGTCCTTTCCTCGCACTGAGAAACCCAATCTGACAAATCCTCTTATAAATATATCATTCTCCCAGCATCCCAACCGGGGCCCTGTCCGCATCAGACATCAATGCCTGATTTGTCCTTCCTTATTTGTACACGGCATTGATCAGGTGCTGCTGCCGCCGCTGCCGCTGCCATGAAACTAGGACAGGCGCCGTGGATGAGTTGTAATAAATGATGAATATCCTTCGCTGAGCATTTTTGCCGGGACCTGGCACATGAAGTATGGCGATCACAGTTAATATCGTCTCGCCGGCATGCAGATGAGGGGTCAGGTTGCCATCCCATCAACTACAATAATTGAACTGTCGTCCAAAACTGCTGTATTCCCCAGCTCTCTCCTAGTATTCCCTTCTCTTATATATTTCATGAAATTTTCATCAGCTCAAGCAGGGAGTTATTTCCTGTCTTCATTTACTCAGCTAACTTGAATGGTGCTGAAGACTTCGCTGACAGCGAACAAGATCTACAGCCATGTTTTATCAGATGAAAGCTGCACGTTGATGAAAAAGCAGTTCAAGAGAGATCAAGGCACTCAACCTTTAAATGCAGGCAAATGACAGCCCACCTGTTTTTTAGGCACTTCCTGCCGTTTAAACCCAATTCTGCTACTCGGTTACTGATGCCTCACACAGATCACAGCTGTTCTATATTGTGGGATCTGAGCATGGATGACACCTCAAGGTAACAGATTCACTAGCTGCTGCTGTGGTAGATCAATTTAGTGTGATAACATCATGATGCGAAGGCAGAATGTGAATTCCCCTAGAAAATATTCAAGGAATATGTCAAGGAATTGTATTTCTGTTCAGCTAAGAGGAAGTCAGTGTAGCAGCACTATCCTCCTGTCTGTACTACATCCTGTACCCTGGAATAAACACATTCCTAATGGTGTGGTTGTTAAACTGTAGATTAATGTGCTCCTGTGAGCTCATCAGTCTCAAAAATGAGTACGCCTTCTGGTGGGCTTTTGCTTAGTGGCTTCACTGTTAAGCCATTTCCTTAAAATAAAAGAACATAGTGACTTTTGATAGTTTATGTTGCAATGTACACTGAGGTCAGAGGTCAATGTTGCTGCAACTTGTTTCCATTTCCCAACTGTGTGTGAAATCTTACAATATGTGGTCTTTGATTGGAAAGAAAGCTAACCTACAAAAAAACTCCTCTTTCAGGCGACCAGAGTCTCAAAAACCAATAAAGCATAAACAGAGCATAAGAACATAATAGCTCTTTGTTTACTGTCTTTTCTTAAAGACACTAACAGTCCAGGAGGCATTGTTAAGGCCCAAACAACTTCTAAAGCTGCTGAAAGTTGCTGAAAATGAATATATTTATGTATTGTATTGTGCACAAACAATGCTTTGCTCAAAGTTTGCATCAGACCCTTAATGCCTGAGTCTGTTGCAGGTTGCTTAGGCAGATTGAAGATGCAGTCCTTTTATATCTCACATTCTTATAATATTACAAAGTGGCTTAAGTGACATAAAAACACAGAGCTTTCAGCAACAAACAAAATCTGTTTATTTAACTTAAACACATCTACTCATGCACATATATGAACCATTGTGTAACTTAATGACAAAACACTTGAATGCATATGAATGACATGCTGTTTATGCAACTCATAACTCAACTCAATAGACAGAAGAAAAAGATCTTTCACCAGTGATTTGACTTTTCATACATAAGTGATGCCAAATGTTTCAGCACAAAATGAAGTTCAGTTCAAATTTAAAATGACTTTATTTCATCACAGCTCACATTCACTTGAGACTGTAGGGAGAAAAAAAAAAAGCAAAATCAAGGTGAACTTTAAAACATGTATTCTTCCCTGATGTTCCGTAATGAGAAATAACCTTGGGATATCACTTTATGAAAAAGCTTTATCAAACTTCGAAGGTAGGCTATGTTTGAGTGCTCCTATTCATCTTGTAACTGTTTACTTATAACTCTGTGCTCTTTGATATCAACCTCTCTAGTGGGTAATAAACAACTGGATCATTATCATAGTCTCTTAGAAATCACGCAAATGAGAAGAGTGATTATGTGGATAAATCAAACAACGGAAAATTAGATCAGAGATGCGAACTGAAACATCGGCTAGGAGAAAAACTCCGGGAGTCCAAATAAATGCCACATGTGACACATGGATTACCAGGCAGAGGAGCACAAGGTAAACACTCAGAGGGAGAGCTCTTCACATCGGGAGTGTGTTTGAGAGGTGTAGTATCCACTGAGTCTCTCACTGAACTTGACCACAATTACAGGTCATGTAATCACCCTAAGGTGGCAGTGGGCAGATATCTGTAGAGAGGCGAAGGAAGGGAGAGAGAGAGCGGTGATTAAATAGAAAGAAATATGCCTTCACATAAACATGTAATAAGTCATTTTAATGTCCACAGGCAGCAGTTTTCTTGACATCCCCCAGCTCTCTGCTTATTTCCATTAATCCTCGGCCCTCAGCCTGAAAAAACATCCAGGATGCTTCAACTGCCATCTGCTCAGATTGGCTAATAAAAGCAACACCATCAAACTGTTAAATTATGCCTTTTTATGATTATGGTGGGGAGACTCTAATTATTGCTGTAGACAGACCTCTGGTTGACTCACTCTCTGCCTTTCTTTTTTTTTTTTTTTCTTAATGACTATTATTTTTCAGCCATATTCATTTCCTTGTCTACCATTTTCTTTAACATTCTCTAATGTTTTCAACGGGAGAGACCAGTTTCCCTGTTTTGAAATTTAGGCTTTGTAAATTTCATTACTTAGCACTTTAGTTGGTCATCATCCCTCGCAATGACAACACTCATCTAAAACGCCATTTCCTATAATTATTGTAGATCAACTAAATAGACTTAATCTGAAGTCAATTTACCTCACCCCCTGATGCTGATGCAAATGTGAAGTAGCTAATACCTTCCTGTCAGAAGTTTCTTTAAGTGGATATAGTGCAAGGACTACATTCAGGAGAAATGTCACCATGATAGATGTCCTCAGTCTGTCATTAAAAGACTTCAAAACTTCTCTGGGTCCCAAGGCTGGGTGATGTGTCTCCATGGCGCCCAGCAGAGCCACCCACATTACCCCAGCAACCAGTCAGGGTGGAAGATGGATGCGAGCATTGTACAGAGCATACCAGTTGAACAGAGAGGAATGTGTGTGTGTGTGTGTGTGAGGGGGGTGGTCAGTCCAGGTCTGGGCTGCCCACAGCTTTTGTATGTCTGTCTCATTTCACAATTCATCAGCCGAGCATGACTGTCAGGCGAGCCTTCAGCTCCAGCGATCCATCAGGGCCTGTCACCCAGCCATCACAACTGAGAGATGAGGCCCCGGTATTCGAATTCCATTAGCCCCATCAGCTCGGCTATACCGCCAGGCAGCCCAGCCAGCCAGCCAGCACCTTGTTCGGGACTCAAAGAGATAATAAAACCGTATCAACGAATCAAAAACAGGTCCCATCTCCCTCCAACCGCTGTCACTCCCTCCAACTTCCCATGGGATATGCTGCTGTATTAAAGCCGCATTGACTGACATTACTTTTCTTTTCTGTGCTTTCACATTTTCTTCCCCAAATGAAATATTTCTGCTTTTTCCAACTCCTTTCCCCCCTCACATCAGCCTATTTTCTTTGAGTCCGTTGAAAGAAATAAAAAATTTAAAAAAAGGAAAGGAAAAGACATGAGCTTTAGATTTGTAATCACTGAGGTTGCACAGACATCAACAGATAACTGCCAGCTGCACTGTGACACCAGCACTGTGATGATGGGTTTCCTCTTCATTCCAGGATGTAATGAACACAATTTCTGTAACCATGAGCACATATGAGTGCTTTGAGTCCTGTGGAAGGTACTGGCTGACACTATTTTGTAAGGGCAGATATGAATGTTTAATAGCTCATGCTTAAACATGTACATAATCTGCTATAAATGTTAAAATGTTGTTATAAAATAAAGGCTTTATTTAAACCAGTATCACAATATTAATATGAATATTTTTCCAATAGCAACATACATTACATTATGTCAAAGTAGGCAAAAATGAAATGATCAGATGTTTTATGTAATTAACTGCATGTGTTCCACTGCTATGCATTACATTATGCAAATCTATTCATATGCAAAACAAAAACTTAGATGATTCATGTTTTTAGTTTTTAATTACAATTTTTTTTCATAATCTTTAATTTGTATGGCAGAATATATTAATAGCATACAAATATAAAAAAATAAGATCATAGATATTATTTTTCGCATATTAGAAAAAAATATATTAATTCTTATGCCAGGTTTGCCAGCCCTGTGAGGCAGGATGATCCATCACTACCATTTAATTGCAGGGAAATGGATTAACAGATTTAATGAAGGGGGGGAAATTAAGTTTAAAAAAAATCTAAAAATAACTAAAGAAATAAATTCAGTATACAAAGAAAATGAACTGTATTAGCTGTGGTCATACAAATAACTGGCCAACATCTCATCTGTAACCTCTGGTAACTGTTTGAAAGTGTTCAAGAAGTCTTTCTTTATATTCGGAGGTTTGTGTATAGCAGAAATCCCCTCTAGAAATAAGTTATTTGCATTCACATATAAGCTTTATTCTGAAATGTTGGAAGTCACACCCAGTTTCTCATCAAATGTAAAATATGGAGTATTATACTGCATTACTTGTAAACTGTGCTTGTAATAACTGTAAAGTTATTGAAGACCCTTGGAAGTTCTGCATTAATTTTTAATCAGAGGAAATATAAAAATGTGCAGTAGGGTTTACAGAATAACGTATTCCCAAGAAAAATAAAACAGTTTACCAGAAATGATCTTGCTGGGGACAGTCAACACTTCAAAAAGTAACTTTGTCTAATATGTGACTTTGACCCATATAGTACTTTGCTCTGCTTTCCATTGTGACCCTGTACATTGACAGAACATTGATCCAAGTAAGTATATGCCCTCCCATTTTACCAACAATACCCAGAGTGACAGGATTATGTGCTGTCACGCTGCCTTCTCTTTCTTTAGCAGAGCTCCAGTATTTTCAGAGCACCCCAGGTTTTTTAGTAGGTAGAGAAGATGAGCAATGTTGTCTCATCTCCAGCATTGGCATCATTGCCTTTCTCCTTAATCCTTCAGGCAGTCAATTTGCAGCCAGTGAAGTGTGAAGCTCTATAATGATGGGTTATTGACCCGTTTGCTGTTTGGCAACGAGGACAGAGGCAAACTGAAAGGATAGTTCCTGTTTTTCCATGTGATATTTAGATGGCACTTTGGCGCGGAGGATAATGTAACTGAAATTGATAGTTTGGTTGTCTGATAATGGCCATACACATATCAGCAAACGTCTGCCAGCAGAAAGGCTTAATGAATTGAGTGTATTGATGTGCAATTCTATCATCTTCTCTTAAATTTTGGGTTAAAACATATTCTCCCAGCAGTGGAGAACCATGTTGTTGATTTAGGTAATTTAAAAAAGAATTATGGATTAGTTCCCTTGTCTATTCACCCTGTAGCGTCAAGCTGACTTTACAAGTTAAACACATAAAAAAAAACCAAGGCAGTAATTTACCCTAGTTTTGTGCATGAAATCATGCTGTAATCAAATTTGCAGATCATAAATAAAGATACATTTGTAGAGTAGTTTGGAAATCTGAAAATGCCTAATCAAAAAGCATTCCATTCCAATATAAGAAAAAACTAAACAAAACAAAAAAAGGTTTGAGGCAGAGTGATACAATGTGTTTTTTTACACATTGAATCACTACTATTACTGTGTTTCCTTCCATTAGACTTTCTCATTCACTTAAAATATTATAGCTTTCATTTATATGGCTGGGGACATAATTCTAAATACACATTGACAGATATTAAAAAAAAAACTACTAGCAACACAAAGTACAAATTCAATGCTCATATCTCCATAATTTCCATTGTCAGTCCTCTCCAATAAAATCCAACCTATTTTTTGTGCATTTTTGCCCCCCCCCCCCCCCCCCCCCCCCCAAAAAAAAAGACATTTGGCATAATTCATCTAGACGAAATGACATAATCTAGCCTTCCTAGAAAGCAAGTTTTGTGTGTGTGTGTGTGGCACTTTTTTGTCCGTCTCTGTTTTTCTCTCTCTTTGTGTCTTTCTTTCCATCTTTCTCTGCTTCCCATGAGGTTCTAGTGGTTATCTATCTTGACATGAGGGAGGGGAAGCCTCAGGGTAACGCTTGACAGGGATTCCTCTCCATGATTCCTGGCTGCTCTCTCCATTCCCCCGCTGTCACTGTAGGGGAATATAAGGGAGTCATAAAAGAATGCTGTCATGTCACTGTCACAAACACTATATGGAACCGAGACGTCCGGCACCAATGCTGACTGTGAGCTGCAGAAATGTGTGTATGTGAGCTGTATGACTTTGTGTGTTGTGGTTCAGGCAAAGAGAAACTGTATTTCTGTGTTTACCTGTCAGGTTGAGTTTTCATATGAATGCAAGTTCTGAGATAAACTCCCCACATATCCACATAGTACCTTATCAAAATGTCTAATATTTTCATAAATAAATGTATGTCATGTTAATTTTAAAGGATACTTTAGATTTGCTACAGCTCTGGTCTTACTGGGCTGCCAGTTTTATGAGGTTATGATAATATGATTTATGATAATATCACCAGACAAATCGTTGCCATCTGGGAAAACGTCTACACTGTGCCAACAAAGTTCTATATGGCAAGAAATACAAGCAGTCAGACAATCAGACGTGTTGTAAACAGACAACCTTAGTGCCAGATGAAGTTTTCAGATAAGGCTGAGAGGAGTTTGTAGTTATGATTAATAAGAAGGCAAATGTTAATTGCAGGTCTGTGATGGGATGCTAACTCTGCTCTACTGCATGAATATCTGACAAGATACACACCTATCCACCCCCCTGACCTCCACACCCTTACTTTCCACTTCGCTACATACAGTATAGTGTTACATATACAGTGCACACTACTTACTGCATTGAATCTGAACACTGGCACTGGATATGGCTTGAATGTTGGGCTAAAATAAGCCAGAATTTCTAAACCACTTTATTTGGTGAGCATATCTGAAAAATCTCTCATTACACTGAAAAACTACAGTATGTATCAATAGAGCAGCTCAAAGCTGAACTAGTAGGTCTGTCTGTTAACTGTGATGGATGTTGTGCTTTGTACTCAGTTTGACTTTTTAACAATGCTGCCATGTTTCAAGATCTCAGCAGTGAAGTTGGTGAGTTCAGTGTTAACAGTGCCAACACAAATGATACCCAAGATGTAATCAACCAGAAAGACACTTTAATACTGAGTCTTTAGCCATGAAACAACTTCAGACTGGTTAGTGTCTGTTGAAGATCTTTGGTAACAGCTTGAGCCGTTGTTGGTAAATCCAGGTTTCTGTGTACAAAGAAATTGGTTCACTGCTAAAATAAATCTGCTTGTCAAGACCAGTTAAACATATCAGGATCATGCCAACAACACAAGAAACTCTCAAGAAAACCAGTTCAATGGTCAATCACTGTTTGACCTATTCATATTTGAGGGGTTAACCTTAGCTACTCTTTAGTTTAGAGTCGCCCAAGTGTCCCATAGTGAGCCAATGGACCTTGAGGATTCATGAATAAAACATGGTGTACATGGTGATCATAGGCAAAAATGTCATGGGGCAGACAGTCCACATCCCACTGTGCCATATGGCGTTTCTCATTCCATAATTGAATATTTGTTTGAAATCAAGATTCTAAGCACAACAAGCTACAGGGTATTGATGGATTCTGCAGTAGCTGTGGTCTGTGTAGACATGAGGAATTTCTGATTTAAAGTCGGAGATTGTAATGAGGAGCTGTTATGTAAATGTTGAACAAAGGCACCATGCCTCAGGGCTCTTTCTTTCATGTAACAGAATGGTTTTACAGTAATTACGGTTGAATAGTGGAACAAAGTGATCTGCTATTGGCAAAACAGGAAAAGAGCAAATGTCATGGAGTATTAATATGTTAATCTAGCGTTTTTTTGGAACAGAGAAGTGAGACATCATCTTGATTCCAAAGCCAAAAGTGAAATCATTCAACACATGAAGAGCTCACAGTACACTGTGTACTGTATTATACCAACATTTCCAGCAGCATTTAACATTCTGAAAGACGTATTACAGAGGGCAGACCTCTACTTCAGGAAATTGTATGAGATCTTCACGTTTCACTCCGTCTACACTCATTACTGAGTGTCGTAATTAAACCTTTTTAACTGCTGCCTTTTTCCAACGGTATACTTCTTTTTTCTTCAGGCCCAACACTCGGTTTAATGATAAGGTAATAAACCTCAGCATTACATCCATCTTTCCTTACCCGTGTGCACTTAGTCCCACTGACCTTTGCAGCTCCAGGAGTTGTTACTTAGTGCAGGTGACTTTCCTCTGCATGGCTGCACTCAGCCATCCATCGCTGCAGCAGCAGCAACAGCCCCTGATGACTTTCTGACATACAAGAAGTTCTTCATCTGCGAAATGGCCGCCTGTGTTGCTATGCACCTTGAATTTATAATTCTCTCTGTGTCACCTTGACTTAGCCACCTCCATTCTGCAGATCGTCTAATAACCACGTTCAGGGGGAACTGTTTCATGTAAATGTGCTCCCGCTCTGAGCTTAGATGACAGAGGAAGAGGCAGGACTGGTATCTATCAGCGGCAGGAAACCTTTACCAAGGAAGGAACATCAAATTCAATTAGTGCGGCAGTGGCAGTGGTGTTGGGATGTGTCTTGAGGGGACAAACGCTCACCTCGGCCCCTCTGATCCATCAGGGATCCAAGGCTTACCATGCTCAACCACCTTGTAACTTGTACTGGGCCACATCTCTCATGCTGATGACATATTTTTCTTTGATCTCTTCAAAGAAACTCTCAACACACCCCACTATGCAACAGATTCAAATGGTTTTCAGTAATGTAGAGCAAAAAAAGTACAAGTGCAGGCCTGCGAAACATTTTATAAAATAGCAAAAACGATCAAAAGATGTTTAAAAAAAACATAAAGGTTAAATGGGTTCTC
Source organism: Thunnus thynnus (assembly GCF_963924715.1). Taxonomy (NCBI): domain Eukaryota; kingdom Metazoa; phylum Chordata; class Actinopteri; order Scombriformes; family Scombridae; genus Thunnus; species Thunnus thynnus. Next base: position 2,274,337 of record NC_089529.1, read on the forward strand.
ACTAAACAGAGTATAAGATATTAAATTGTTTAACAATTGCCATCAAGGGATACCCCCGCCCCTCCCACCTCATTGACAGTGCTGTCAGGGGTCATGCCACCTCACTGACTTGGAAGGAGCTGTGATCAGATCAGAAAACTCCAGCCTGATTATGATACACAACTGCAGGGTGTCAGACGTCACCTTGAGCTGACTTTGTTTTTGGATCCATTGCAGAGATTGAACACTACTTCATATTTTTAATTGAGCACCACCATGACCTCACTCACCCTGCTGGAAATGCCAGGAGCCAGCAAAGCAGGAGAGAGAAATAAATTGGGCCAAGGTTATGGGAAAAGGGCCATGTATTTAGCGTTTTTGAGAATGTGGAGAAAAGAAAAAGGTTTCAGAAGAAGTGTCTTTCCTTGCAACTGCAAGTAATAAAAGATAGATATTATGTGTGCTGTGCCATTGAGCTTTGACAGCCAAAGCTAGTTTCCTTGTCAAACACAGATTGTGGTGTCTTTTTCTCCTTTAAAGCTGGAAATAAAAAGCCCAGTGTCGGGTATCAGTTGCAGTACCCAGAGGTAGACGCACTGTGGTTTATGCATTATTACTGCCGGGGACAGCGAGGAGAGCTTGTTATCTCTGCAACATGTGTGACCTCCCCCAGGAAATTCACCCTGTAATGACTACTGATGATGTGTACGTATGGGGTATTGAAATGCATCCTTGATAGTCCAGCACATGTATGCCATATTATGGGCTGACTCAATCCCTTTCCCCCCTTCTTTCTCTCCCTCATTTAATACATAATGGGTTGAGCTTATTGTTTTTCGGAGGAATTTTAAGTCCTTGGTAATGAGTAATTTAGTGAGTGTATGTTAGTGAGTTTTAAATAACATCTTGTGGAAGGATGTTTGGAGCAGGAGGATGGCTCAAATTCCCCTACATACTTCTTATTCCTGTGTTCTTTTAACAAATTCTTTGCAGAATTATATTTGCATACTATATGCTTGCTCAAACATGACATAGATACCTGTAACTCTTTATAATGTCATTTTAATTGCACTGCCCTCGGACTGTGTCATTAGTCCTTGTCAAGCAGATAATCTCGGCAGTCATGATGTTGATATGCTCATGGTTACAACCATTATGAAGTATAATGGCTCATTTGGCTCTCATCATTTCCCATCTACTGAGATTAAGTGGTTACCCCATGCAGTGAAATTCATGGGCTACTACAGTAGTAAAGAAACCTGGCATGCTGTGTGCCATGCTGAATTCTGAAGAGAATATGGTTTAGAATTAAATATTACATTTGTTTTTGACTCTTCCTGTTGTGCCTATATGTGCTAAGGTTGTTATTATTCTCAGCCCATAAGTAATGTGGGAGTATCATTTTTTACTCCACAAAGACTGTGTATATATCTTCATGAATTTTCCGACTGTGCTTACAGTAGATCTCATGTGATGAACTCTTCAAGTCTGCTGAATATTCTAATTTTCCACGTCTGAACTCTCTAGTAACCTTTTAAAAAATCATTCTCAAGGCCATTCCCATATGGCATATCCAGTTCCAGTGGGTTATTAAAAGTTGTTAATTCATTGCACCATTATCGGGCTTTCTCACAGCTTTAATTATAGGTACAGGTCTGCAGAATAATACTCTACCAGACAAAGAATAGGGTCTATTCAGCAACTGAATGTGGCAACGTGGTAAGCTGAGTGAATGAGAACTGAAAGGCCCACATTGAAATTAACCAAAGTAGGCATTCTACATTTTCACATTTTTGTGAAAGTGAAATGAAATTAACAAAGGACAATCAAATGCTAGGCTCAAATAGAAGCAGAGTTTAAAGGCTCAATTGTTCATGTGCAGCCGTACTTCAGTGTAGACTCTACATGACAGACACCTACATGACTTGAACTCTTCTAATGTAATGTAACGCTGAATGCTAAATATCATTCAATTGTGAGCATCATTCAATTGTGAGCAGCAGCATTTTCTATTATTCTTATGGAATAAACAGCTATATCAGCCACTGTTAGACCCATGTCTCATGCTACTATACAGTATGTTGGTTGTAGGCTCCATGCTGTATAATAGAAACTCCATTTGTGACCTCAGCACTCAATATGTTCAACTGTGATTTTTTTTCACATAGCATTCCATATGTTAACTCCAGAGAAAAAGTCAAAATGTTATTTTTTACTAGCGATATAGCAATAAAAATGTGTGCCTGGGGCAAAACTGCTGTTTAAATCTAACATTTGCACAGACTGTGCTGACCATTGGCTTGACCTGCAATAGCAAGCATGGCACAGCAGTGAAGAGAAGCAGAGCACAGCAACGCAGTCTATGGAGATGTTGGATTTAAACACTGGTCGGGCATCAGGCAAATATTTTATCATTCTGTGCAGACAGTAGACATCTGTGAGATCATTAAAATGCCTTTTGAAGATGCAACCCACTGCTGGATAACAGGTAAAAAAATAATGCTTTGATTGTCCTCCCAAGGTTTGTGTGCAGAGCTTAAATAAGCCTAGCTTTAATTCAAACATGAGAATCTGAGAACTTGTAGCACTTCTAACACAAAATTATATAACATGGTACTGTATGTGGCTAAGTCTATTAGTTTTGTGTTAGCGATCAATCAAAATGTTATAAAAAGAAAGTATTATTCAATGTAGTGTGTGATAAAATGCTATCCCAGATTGTTGAGCCATCCAGATGATGTTGGTGTCTATGGTCTCTTAGATTATAGTTATTCAATAACATTACTTCTGTAAAACGTGATTTGCTGTAAGCAGCTTTTGCGCTGTGAAAGATGGATTTTCTCCATCTGTTGGGGCTCTGAGCCCCTCCACCCTTTGTGCATCTTGGGCCAGCATCAGACATATTGTCAAAACAAGAATGGCTGTGCACCAGGCTCTGCTGGCCATGCCTTGCCTCTGTGTACATATCTGAGGGCAGATAGCTGGAAGAACACTCTGGAATTGTTGTCCTTGCTGTGTGGCCACCTCTTTCTCTCTTGTGTGAGTGTATGTGTGTCAAAAATTTCCACTAAATCGGGCTTGCTTCAAAGAGAAACCAATGTGTTTATTTGCCAAATACTTGAGAAATATTCCTTTTCAAGAAGGGCAATTATATAGCAAGTGTATTTACAGTGCAGCTTCGGCCTTCCGGCTCAAAAAGTGAACAGAATATTTTTTTCTCCAAATAGTCAGTGGAGAATATTGAGCAAGACAGCTTTCCTATGCAGCATTTCTTAAACGACATAATGTCTTGTTTCTCCAAGTAGTACAGTGGTGCTACTGGTCTGGCAAATGTTGCACTTAAATAAGTGAAAGTCTTGGTGAGGTTTTTATTGCAGAGAGAATTAGCTTTAGTATCCTTGTTGGGAGATAGCAGACAAGTATAGACCACACAGTTAATGTTAGCAATAACAGCAGGAGGAGAAATAATGGATGTTGCCTTGTTGAGCGGGAGTACCTGCAGACAAGCTCTCTCCTTTAAATCGAGTTCAGCGAGTCTTACCGAGGATGCTGGAGACCTGTGACCTGTAGTATAGCCTGGTATTAATCTTGTATTAATCCCCCCTCCCCTCCACATTTCTGTTTCTCTTTTAACCCTTTAGAGTTTCTGGGGAAACAAATGTAGATAGAGCAGAAGATAACATTCAGTAGTGCAGGATATTATGCCACCACTTCATGTTAAAGGTGTCTCTTTAAATGAGTCTGTTCTCCCTGCAGGACTTTTGCATATTTTCTCATGCAAAAACTGACCTTTTCCAAGTGTACAATATATGTCTTAAGGTGCAGAGCTCAATTTTCTCTGCTCCACACAAAATATGGAATGAATACCCACTCCTTGTCCCGGTTGCCTTTGAGAAAAGATGTCCTGGCTGTTGTAGCAGGAACAAGCACAGCTCCTTCAGAGAGCACAGGTGTCATGCAATGGGAAACCACACAGATGCCCCCAGGGCAGCCACGACTTTCTCCTATCTGACACACTCAGACCTAATTCTTCTTCTGCTTAACGAGCCAGTTGATCATCCTGCCAACTTGTGCCGCCAGATCAATTCGAGCAGAAGCAGAAAAAAGCAAGGGTAACATTTCTCCCTGCTAGAGATATTTGAAACTGCTTATCAACAACGGGCAATAGAGCAAGACAGGCACTGCTGACCCCAGTGGCCCCTGTGTAATACGGTGGACTCTGGTATGAAATGAGAGCTTGTTACTGCTGGAATTGGGGAGGAGGAAGGGGTGGGGGAGGGGTGGGGGGCTCTGTTGCTGAGGAGGTTGTCATAAGCCATCTTGCTTTCATTCATGAACAATAGTAAATCTGCAGCAGCTGCAATTTATCTTATCCTATAATAAATATTCAACAGAGTATAAAAATCCTCACAGTATTGGTTTTAGCAAACATTTCTTTGCATTGCTGTATGCTTAGAAGCATACAGCCATTCATGCTGTCGTTGGTAGGTCACACCTTTTTGACACAATATAATGCTGCAGTGTTGTGCCAGTGTTTCTGCTTTTAGTGTTGAGGCCTTGAATGCTCTCATACTCAGTGAGTAGCCATTCTGCTACTCAGTGAAAATGCCTAGCCTTGACCCGAGCTTTGCAATAAGTACACCGGCGGAACTCGCACATCAGCATTTACCTTCTGTTCTACAAAACCAAGGTTAGCATCTCATTGTGAAGCTCTGTGATTCATCAGAATATAGTGGAATCCAGTGGGAGGTCAGGGGGACTCAGATGCTTTGTTTGAACTTTAAACACAGAGATATGCATTAAGGTTTACCTGCTCTCGCTGGCTCGCTGGGATCTAAAGATGGTCTCCTGAGATGCCACTTTTGGCACAAAACCTGAAAAGGCATTTTTAATGAGGATTGATTTGGTGTGCTCTTACATCCAACACTTTGCTTCACTTTACAAGGCTGACATTGTGCATGTGTGCAAGTCTCTGGTATTAGTCATTTAACTAAGATGCCTGTGTGTGTTTGTCTAGTCAATTCTTGTTTGCTCAGTTAATTACTATGAAGGAGGTAGAGGAGCAGGAAGAGAGGCACAGGGATTATTCGGGATATATTTAACATTTCAAAACAGAAACAATATCTATAGACAGTCTCTGTAGCACAACAGATCTTTCTTTCACTTTCATTATTTCAATACAAATGTTCAATCTAGCCTTTATTATACTTAATTATAAGTATATTATGTAACCTATACAAAAACAATTCCTGGACAGTAAATTTGTGGGATTAACTTTACCTCAGGCATTTTTGTCATTGCAGATTTTAAGTCTTTGAGGACATAAGTCTGTTTCATTGTATAAATACAGGTAAATCCTGCCCTTCAATTAACTTATAGGGCCCTATCTTACGCCTGGTGCAGAGCGGCGCTAAGCGCAGCGCAAGTGTCTTTGCTATTTGAAGACCGACGCAGTTGTCATTTTCCCGTCCAGCACTCACATTGTTAAAATAGCAATGGCACTTGTGCGTGTTTTTCTAAAAATGAGGTGTGGTCAGGCGCATTATTGCTGCATTGCTGTCTTGAGGCATCAGAGAGCGATTGCGCTATTGACCAACAAAAACCTGGTCTGAAGTCAATGGCGCAATGTTTCACTATTATTTTAAGGGCGCATTATCAAGATAATAATATATGCCTACACAGGCAGGTGAACAACATACACTCTGCTTGTTACACACACAGACGCACAGCAGCGCACAAACATGCAAAAGGTAACAAATAAAAGGATTACAATGTGAAAGAATATTATTGTGTATATTAATATATTTTAAAAAATACATGTCATAATGCTTAGTCTTTATATTTATCAGATTTAACTATTCGCAGTAATGATGGATTACACTGAGTAATTATTTGACCAAATCGTGGCAATACACAGAGGTATTTAAACAGGCGGACAACAACGAATCAGACACAGATCGACTTTCCTGCTGCATCAATACATGATGACATGAAGAACACATGAGGAAATAAATGAGGTGAAAACAATGATTAAACTAACGAAGGAAATAAATCTGCACAGCTTCTATCTGCTGCCAGCAGCAGGATCAGCACCTTGGAGAGCTCCTGATAACTGTGTTGATGATTCTTTACATGATTAAAATGAATGATTTAATTTATGAACAATATTTAACAAATATTCTTTAACATTTTTGAGAGTACAGTGATCAGGTTTCCATACTTTCAGCAATTAAAACCCTGCTGATTTGACCTGTTACTCCATGACTGAACAAAATGATTTTAAAGAAATTTAAAAAATAAGTCTTTTCAAAAACCAAACGAAAATACATTTGCAACAAATTAATGAACAGGATCTTAAACTGGTGGTCTGGGGGTGACCACGGGAGGGTCCAGTGTGCTCGTTATGGATCGTGAGCTTTCCCTTTGCACACGAGCAGATCCATTTCTGCTGCAGAGAAGCGCTCCCTCTTACTATTGGTAAATGTGCCATCATAATAGCAATCCGCCAAGGTGCAAGCACACCTGGCTCTTAAAGGGAATGGGAGATGACACTCTGATTGGTTTATTGCATGTTACGCCAAAAACACACCCACGATTAATTAGGAGACTATGGATAACCCCTTTGAATCATGTGCCTGGTACATCGACCATTTTTCCACCATTAAAATAGCAAAAGTGGATTTGGACACACCCCCAATGCAATTGCGCCATGCGCTCCAGACCATGTGCTTTAGATCGTTAAAATAGGGCCCCTTCTAAAGAGATAGAGAATTTTTTTTTTTTAAATGTTTGGATATCTAAAATTAGTACAGTGGTACATTGTAGTTTTGGTTTTAATCACATTACATAAATTAAAAACTGCCACTGTGTTGTGATTAAGGGTTCATGTTACAACCAAGCAGCAACCTCCTGTGCTGAAAAATGAAGCCAAGGCGGAAGTGCCAAAAACTGCAGTTCCTTGAATGGCCACTTAAGGCTGGGTCCAAAAGCAAGTCAATTCCAATAGACCCCCATGTTTTACAGCCTGGTACAAAAAATGGTTTTGTTCTCCATAGCTAATTTAACCTTTCATGACAGCTGTACGGGGGGTGAATTTTGTTTATAATTCACCTCATGTAAAGTTATGCAAAATTAAGGACATGGCCACTTTGAGTGACAGGTCGCTATCCGCTAGATGGCTTGTTTCAGCAACCAGGTTTCATTCAGCCGCCTCAGCTTCACCTCTTTGCCCATTTTGGATTAACAGGGAGTTAGGCGGAGTCAGGCACTGCCAAGATGACGACAGCCAGAGTCGCCCACTTTGAGCTTCAAAACTGCTCTTCAGAAACCAATGGGTGACGTCACGGTGGCTACATCCATATTTTTTACAGTGTATGGTAGGAACAGGGCTGGATTAGGACAAAAAATCGGCCCTGGCATTTTTGGCCAGGCCAGCCCCCCCACACAAACACCACCCACCAGTACACCATCCTTGTTTTCCCCTTAAATATGCGTACTGTACTATTCCCCTAAACCACTACAAAGCTGAGTAGTAAGTGCCATGAATAGTGCCATGAATAATGTATCACGTAATAATAATATAAGTAACATGTAACATAGTAAAACTTTATATAAGACAAGTAAAACTTTAAATGCTGGACTTTGGCTTGTCATGGAATATTTCTATATTGCAGTATTGTTGCTTTAAGTATCTGGGAGCAGCATGTTGCTGCACATTGTCTTCCTCTCTCCCTCTGTCCTGAAAGCAGTTTACTTTTCATATATTTCACATTTGCTGACCTTTGCCTAGTGGTAAGTCCGCCTGTGCTCTGCTCTGAGCCACAGCATCTGACATAAGAAACAGAGAGGACAGAGGGGGAGGGGTGGGGCTGGCCCAGGAAGAGATGTGATTGGGGCCAGCCTAGTGTCATTATAGAAAATGAACCAATGGGCCGCCGCCCCCTTTATGGACAGGCCAGACAGTGTTGCAGTGTCCTCTCTGCAGGTTAAAATGAGTTTGTGATTCATGTTTAAGCTGGCCTTATTCATCCCACTGATGGCAACCTCATTTTACATCTCCACATATATATTTGACAGAAATATCCCAAAGGACCATTGCACTTTCAAACTTTCATACCAAGGTCTTTTATTGGGGACTCAGTGATATTTGACTAGTTCTCATTAGCTTGGCCTTATTTCTGAGACTAATGCCCCTTTAGTGCTTTTTTTCCTTCAACACTGAAAGGACCATTTCTTTGGGGAAACTGCTGCTATCTGCACTTAATAATTGAGTATATGAATGGTGTGACAACGTTTCCTTTTTCTTTTTCTTTCTCAAGTGTTAGACCCACTTAAATGAGTGTTACAACAGACCACAATACTCAGGCTGCAGCTGCTTTGCTATTCTGTGTGCCAAAAACGACTTAACTGCCACCGTCACAAACATTTGAGCGTAGCGTTTGTTTGTGTCTTTGTTGCAGTCACTCATGTTAGCTACGACTATAGTTCTCTGTCGGGGTAAGTCTCTCTCTCTTTTCTCCAATCCTGTGTGCACGATCAACATCCTCTTTACTGCCAGAGTCGATTCAAAAGACTGCGTGTCTATCTGAGCAGCGACAGTTGCATCATTTAAATGGTTAAATCCCATCATGAAATGTAGTTGTATACACAAGTTCTAATATTTCTTAGCAAGAATCAATATTATCACTGTGGGAGTGCAACATATACCTCCACCTACCTTGATTGCTGTCTGAAAGCTCAGTGTTCATTTCCCTTGTCAGTGCAAACCTTGTAATTATCGAGCATCTGCTTATTTTACTCAAAGCATTCAGTTTAAAAAAGGTTAGATTAGTCTTTAATACTTACTGCTATTCTTTAGCAATCATCAGTCCCATTATCATGGGGGAGATGTGTTTATATTGCTGATGTGAAAATGTCTACAAATGAGAGGTGATTGCCAACAGCTGCCGTCTAGGTGGTTCAAATCAATGGAATGCAGGTAAAATGTTAGGTTCATGTTCAGCTAGAGAGCCCTGGATCAATGAAGTAATGACAGTAAAAAAAAATGTAGCAGCTCTGTTAACATATCAGACTAGTAATTATGTGTTTGTTTAACTGCAGTAAAGTAATTAAGCAGCACTCTACTGAAAGCACTGATAGGTGTTTTTGTGCTATTGTTTAGTGTCTGCTGATAAGAGCAAACCTGAATGTCTTTTAACCTATGTGAACACAAAACCTTCCTCTATTATTGCTTCATGAAAAATATCCAATTATGACACAATTTTGTAGTTCCTGAGAGCTATTTATTACTTAAAGTGGCTACTTGTGGCATTTTAAAAATCACTAACTCATTGTTCATATGATCATTATAAACAAGCAAAGATGATTGCCGAGATTAGCGGCCTATTCAGCCTCTACAAAGCTTTTTTGTTGTGTCCCGCTTGGTTAAATGTCAGAAATTTGCTTAATGGCACTAAACCTGAAAACAGTGCTGTTCTTGTACTGTAAATGGAGCCAAATCTGTCAAAATTTATGGAACTGGCAGCTGGTTGAAGGACTGAAAATTGCTTGCAACATGAGCAAAGCAACTTCTACAACAACAACCTCTTCTTCAGAAAAGCCAAGGATAAAACCTTTGACCTCAGAAAAAAAAATCCTTTTTGAGACAGGAAGAAAAGCTCTTAGTTGGTGCAGAATGGTTAAGGGCATGTGAAGGAAGAAAAAACAGAAAACAAATGCAGAAAAGACACACTGCCACATTAGATGACACTATGAAAATGTAAACTTGGCTGCCCTCACTATTTTCAGGCAGTGATGTGAAGACTATTAAGAGACTGCAGAAGAGAGGAGCAACGGCTCTAGCGTGAACTGTAACAGCTTGAGCAAACTCTCTACAGAGAAAACTAGTCTAACCATTACTGTGTTTCTCTCACCACTTTGATTCTTTATACCAAAGGAAAGCAGAAGCCGGCCAGGCCTGAGTGAAACATATTTTTAAAAAACCCTTACAGTATCTCTGTTTTTTGGAATTGACACTGCAAAAGTACACAATTTATGTGTACTTATGTGTACAAGTAAGGTTTGAACCACAAACTCTAGCTGAGAGTGTTGACCACTGAGCCACCATGCCAACTGGCTTTTGGTGATATGGCTCTTTGGTCTTGGCAGTGTTGCTTGGTCAGTGCACCACTTTGATCCAGACTGCCATAACAACTAATGGATATGTTGACATGAAAATTTGCACAGACATTCATAAAAACTTTCCTCCTGACTTTTCCTCTAGCGCCCCCATGAGATCGACATTTAAGGTTTTGATTTATATTTAGTACATATATTTATTGTCCCCAGAGGATGAATTTTAATGACTTTGGTTACCCACTGACTTCATCATCAGGTCAAAATTTCAATTTGTCCAATCAGAATCAGAACATGTAACGTGTTATGTTAGATCTAAAATCAGAGATGTGCAAATAAAAGATTATGAATTTTTATGTTACGTGTAGTGTCCATTGGGGGACATCAAGCCCCTTGCCACAGGGGAGCGTTTCGGAAAGTTTATGTCTGGGATGGGAGGGCATGATTTTACCTGCTCGCCTGAGTGTCCTGGAGGTGTGTAGGTCAGGACGCCGATCACCTGTTAAACACAGTGGATGATACCCTGCAGTCTGCCATTGTCCTTGGGAGTTGCAGTTGTGTACCAGATGGTGATGGAGGAGGTGCGGATGGACTCAATAATGGAGGTGTAGAAGTGCACCATCACTGACTTTGGCAGGTTGAACTTCTTCAGCTGCCGCAGGAAGTATATCTTCTGCTGAGCTGATGTTCTTCTCCCACTTGAGGTCCTGGCTGATGATGGTTCCCAGGAAGCGGAAGGACTCCACAGTATTGACCAGGGAGTCACACAGGGTGATGAGGGCAGGTGGGGCTGCGTTCCTTCTAAAATCCACAACCATCTCCACTGTCTTTAGAGCACTGAGCTCCAAGTTGTTTTGACTGCACCGAGTCACCAGGTAGTCAACCTCCCACCAGTAGGCAGTCTCATCCCCATCAGAGACAAGCCCAATGTGCATGGTATCATCTGTGAACTTCAGAAGCTTGAGCAACTGATGACTGGAAGTGCAGCTGTTGGTGTCAGGGAGTCAGAGACGTGCTTCCCCAGCTTCATGTGCTGCTTCCTGTCAGACAGGAAGTCTGTGATCCACTTGAAGGTAGAGTCAGGTACATTAAGCTGGGAGAGCTGGTCTTGCAGGTGGAGTCAGATACATTCAACTGGGAATGCTTGTCCTACAGGAGAACTGGGATGATCATGTTGAAGGCGGTGCTGAAGTCCACAAACGGGATCCTGGCATAGGTCCCTGAAGATTCCAGGTGCTGGAGGATGTAGTGGAGGGCTTTGTTGATTGCATCATCTACAGACCTGTTGGCTCTGTAGGTGAACTGCAGGGGGTCCAGGACTGGGTCTGTGATGGCTTTGAGGTGGGACAGTACATGGTGCTCAAAGGACTTCATGACCACAGAGGTCAGGGGGACGGGTCTGTTGTCGTCAAATCCTGTGGTCCTTGTTTTTGGGGGGGGGACAGGGATGATGGTGGAGGATTTGAAGCAGGCTGGCACGCAGTATGTCTCCAGTGAGGCGTTAGATGTCTGTGAACACCGGAAATGGCTGGTCAGCACAATGCTTCAGGGTGGGGGGAGCGACAGAGTCTGGACTGGCTGCTTTGTGGGGTTCTATCGCTTGAACAGCCTATTAAGGTCTCTAACCAGAATGGTGATACTTTGGTTTATCACCAAATGCTGTTTGATCCAAAGATTGTTCTGAGACTGTAGAGTTTTGTTCTTTGTATAACTGAATGGGATGCACACCATCTGAAGCACAGTTGTTATTAAATGTGACAGATAAAACAAACACCGTGTGCAAAACTAGTTAAGGCTAAACCTTGAAATGAGATATTTCCACTCAACAGCAAGTTGATAGTATCTTGAAACTTCAAGACATCAAATAGGTGTTACATCAGTATGTGTAACAGACATCATTTTGTATCCATCTAAAAAGATAACCCTAAATAAAATGAATTGCTGATCAAAACAATGTCTATCAAAGTTACATAAACAGTCTTTCTTAGTCAGCACTAGATAATTCAATTCATACTCAAAACAGAATCTAGATTATCACACGTGTGTACAAATATTGCTTTTGCAGTAAACGTGTTTGAGCTGCCAGCCTGTAAAGTTTCCAGTTGCAGCTTTTAATTAGTTGACTGTATTCCATGAATTACAAAAAGGTTGTTCTTTCACATTTGAAATTTGTTTAGGCAAGACAACATTTCAAAAAGCATGTGGCCCTTTGTTGAAAATCTCCTGAATCAAGGGTATTTGATTGGAATATAATTGTAATGAGCATATGCATATGAATTATGCATTTTGTGAATTTTAATGAATTCCATAGTCATTGACAATGACAACAATCTGTCATTGTTTTGTTGATTACTGCTGCTGCTTCCTCTGTGTTCTACCTTTTATTTTTCCTGTATTTTTGATGAAAAACTTCACACTCATTTAAGCATTCAGTTTGGTTGAACAAACTGAAGCAAAACATTTTTTAATCAATGTCATGAATAATACACTCAGGGATGACTCCTGGATGCTTTGTGATAGAGTTTCTTTCACTTTTTGTTCAATTAATTTAGCTAATATAACTATTTTTTCCTTTTATCAAATGATCAATGTAATAAACATTCTTCATGCTGCTGTTAATAGTTTGTGAATGTAGTAATAATCAAGGTAACATAAGTTTGAGATCAGTAGTTTTCTTCCAGTCAGCTAGTTCTTATGTGTAGAGCAGACCTCAAAGACATATTATACCGTAACCACAAATCTACTACTATACAACATCTTGACTTTTTATGATCTGCACTGACTGGGCTGTGAATGCAGCTGAAATCATTTGTGTGGAGTTCACTGCTGAGGGAGAATTGGAATATTTCAGTTCTGCCTGGCTGGGGTGTTGAGAAGATTTTGGGTGCGTGAGCTCAGCGTCTTCTTCACACAGACACAGTAGATGGTTTTAATATACAGACTCTGCTTGTGTGTATCAATATAATGTAGATCAAGGTGATGGATTGACTGTAACATGAGCTGAGAGACGGTTAAATATTTAATATACTTTCTTTATAGTTTGTCTCACATTTCCAAAAATGGAGTGAAGACACTTTTATTGTGGAATCGACTGTGCAGCTATATTTGACCTCCACATGTTATTGCTCAGGGACTGAGAGACGCCAGTGGACTTAGATGCTCATATTCAGATTGTATCTGTTTGGCCAAAAGAGAAATCGATGGTCTTACAAGTCTTGGAATGTACTGTTATTAATGTAGTGTGGAATTATTCTATTGTAAGCAGCTAATAGATCAAAAGGCCAAGGACAGCTCAGTGCAGCTGATGAAATGATGAGATCCCTGAATCAGAGCCGGAGCAACACACTGCCACCCATGCACGGTTCCAGGAAGATGGGTGGGGAGCTAAGGGTGAGTGGGTGAAGGGCTGGGGGTGCAGGTAAATCAAAAGAAGCTGGTGTGTGGATTTCCTAAACCAAACAAGTTGTTCCAAGCCGTGTGTAATTCACCCCACAGATGATGGGTTTTACAGCCTTTTTGCCTGTATTCTATCCAGTAGAGATCTGTAAATCTGTCAAGGAGAGAGTCAATTCCATTCCCCCTGCTGTAATCTCATTTGCCTCTGGTGCCAATGGTGCATCAAATATTGTTGCTGGCTCCTGTGGTTGGGTGCAGTGCCTCCCTGCCTGCATGCCGCACTGCCGAGTCGAGCCTGGGAGTAAATCCCACCTGTCCCACATGAGGTGCTCCATCAACCACAAAAATCCATTATCCCAGAATGTTTTAAGGGGCTAATGGAATCCTTATCTTTATTTTGCACTGGAAGAATTTAATTACATGCTGTAGTAAAAGTCCCCCCAGTTCATCAGCCCTACATGCATATCTGTCCCTTTTTCAGGTCTCAGACTGTTTGTAAGGATGTTCCAGGGTGGATGTCTGTGTTTTACAGTAGTGCCTGCCAATCACATGATTAAATCATTATACTGTTTCACATAGGTTAGCCCAGTTTCTATATATAGCTTATACCAGTGAGATAAGATGAAATTACAGTAGTTAGGAATGTCCTCTTCCTCCTCCTACGCATCCTTAGTGAACAACATTTGGCATTTCCCTGCAAATCTGCTGTGTGTTATCAAAAAGAAAAGAAGAGCTGGTGCTGTACATGCATCACAATAATGTGTACAGTAGAAATTTGATCAAACTGGCTGCTTTTACTTTGTTTTCCTTCCAGCACGACAAATTTATAACGAGCATTTCAAAACTCTCTCAGTAGGAATTGTTTAGGATTGTATGAGTGTATGTGTGTGTGTGTGTGTGGTGTGTATGTGTGTGTGTGAATAGAGGGGGCTGCATGTCAAAAGCAATCCGTAAAGGGTAAAAGAAAGCCAGAAAGGCAATGCAAATGAAACAGGATAATTACTGTCATCACATTTTGTTTAGGGAGCGATAATGCTGAGATATGTTTAGTTTCCAAATTGTCTGGGAGAATATCTTTGATGACAAGCCTGTATAAGTGGAGGCTGCAAATGTTACAGTGGTAGCTCGTTAAAGTCGAGCATTTCTATGCTCCACTGTTGAGGGTCTCGCTGATTAGGTAGAGAGCTAAAGAGGAGGCGTTGCTGTGGCCTTTTCCTGGGCAACATTTCCTACCACATAATTTAGGGCCGCCAAGTCACCTTCAAATAGGCAGAAACTTCCTGCAAGGTAATAATTACACATTATTTCACCAAATTCCAATGACATAAATAAATAAAAGCTTGTAAGTGACAAAGGTTGTGTGAGTTATTCGAAAAATACCACACATTTTTTGTTATTGTTGATTTATTTTTGTCTTCTCCACAATAAAATTAGTAACTGCCAATCTTTTGCCATGTGTGCTGTGGATTCTCTATTTTCAACACTTTGCTTGTTACTTATTACTATAAAACATACAGTATATGAACATTATATTTACATCATAATCACATCAGAAAATGTCATAGTCACATAACAAAATACAATAACAAACTTAATGTATATAGCACTTTTGTTAACAAAGTTACAAAGTGTTTAACAGAGAGAAAAAAGGAATTAGTAAAGCAATTAAAAACAAAAGAAAAAAAACAGATCATGAAACAGAGTGGAATAAAATGAAGTTACACAGAAATATAAACTGTCAGAAGAGGGATAATAAAATAGCAACGCATAGAACATTTATAAAAGCTTTCAGATAAAAGAATGTTTTAAGAGGAGATTCAAAAGGCACTAAAGATGTTGCTTGTCTGATCTCAATAGGCAGACTGTTCCACAGTTTGGGTGCTCTAACAACAAAGGTGCAGTCACCTTTGGTCACTAGTCAAGACCTAGGAATAACCAGCAGAGCCCCATCCACCTATCTAAGTGAACGCCCAGGCACATAGGGGGTCAATAAGTCCTTGATGTAATTTGGAGCAAGGCCATTTAATGCTTTAAAAGTGATAAGTAGAATTTTAAAATCAATGTGTAATGTAACAGGCAGCCAGTGTAAGTTGGCAAGTACCGAAGTAAATGGCAAATGGTTAATGGTAAATGCACTTATATAGCACCTTTCGAGTCTTCCAATCACTGAAGGCAGTTTTACACTACAAGCCACATTCACCCATTCACACACATTCATATGCAGATGGAAGGGGCTACCATACAAGGTGCCAACCTGCTGATCAGTAGGATCTAATCATTCACACACACACACATTCACACACCAATGGCACAGCCATTAGGAGCAATTTGGGGTTCAGTATCTTGCCCAAGGACACTTTGACTTGTGGACTGGAGGAGCTGGGAATCAAACCGCCAATCTTCCAATTAGTGGATGACCTGCTCTACCTTCGGAGTCACAGCCATCCCAATAATATGTTTATATCTTTTAGTGCCAGTTAAAATCCAGGCAGCGGCGTTCTATACCAGTTGGAGTCAGCGAAGGGAGCTGTGACTGATGCTGGCATAAAATGCATTGCAGTAGTCGAGGCGGGAGAAAATAAATGCATGTATGACCTTATGTTAATCAGTAGGAGACAGGAATTATGTGATTTTTGAGATTTATTTTGAGTTGAGAAAAGCATGACTGGACATTTTTCACTTGAACATCATAACTCCAAGATTTCTAGCAGATTGCTTAGTGTTTTTGGTCAAGAGACCAAGCCTACTGTAAAGAAGGCTGGTAGAATTTGTGGGACCAACGACTATGACCTCAGACTTATCGTTGTTCAATTTTTAAAAGTTTTGGGACAGTCAACATTTAACATCACTGAGGCAGGCAAACAGATCATCAAGGTTGCTGGGGTTGTTGGTTTGAAGAGGGACATATAACTGCATGTCATCTGTGGAACAGTGGTGGGAGATACTATGGTTCTGAATGATCTGGCCAAGGATAGAGCCTTGAGGAACACCACAATTAAAATGGGCAACAGAGGAACAGGCATTTGCTATGACAAAAGAGAAGGTTCTACTGGAGAGATATGAACGGACTAGTTGTAGTGCAGTTCCCTTAAGACCAACTACACTGCTAGTTTTACGTGATGTTAATTAACTGACCTTTTAAATATGAACTACATATTTGTAAGTGAGGGATCACTCATTGCAAAATGATACTGCTTTCAATAGGACATGTAAAACATTTGCAGTATGAAAATATTTAAACAGATAAGTTTAGTTTCAGCAGCTCTATTATTTACTGTCTTCATCTGAGAACTGATATAACTCCACTGAAGCTTAAAAATGATCTTTTGAGCAGTCCTCCCAGATATAGGATATTACATATATTGCATGCATTGCACTGATGGTAGGGCTTACACCAGCTAGATGCAGAGCAATTTCAATTGGGTCGCAACTCTCCACATTGTCTGTAGTAACCAGGGCAGACTGAGAGAGGTATGTGAAAAGGAGAGTGGAATTGCTGGTGCATGAATCATTAGAATTTTAAACAATGTATCTTCTCTGGTTCTGGTTTCTACTTCAGGCACTACAGTATGAGTTGGATTTTGAGAAATGTCTGCTTGCACAGGCATGTATCCTGTTGAGGAGCCAATACAAGGATTTTGGTTAGTTTATTCAGTTAGAGCGGAATTAATGCTGCTTTTATGTAGATGGTTTTTTTTCATTTGTCCATCCTTACCCACATAGTATCTCTTAGCTTGATAATTCCATTTTAACAAAGCTAAGGGGAATAATGCATAACATTTCTGTAATATGACATTTTCAAAATTAGAAAATACAGGTGGAACTACAGTGTTCCTTTATTTGTTCATTCATTCTTATATTCACATGTCAAGAACAATATCTTGGCAATCCAAAACATTACACAGATTGATCTGATGGGGGCACAAAAATTATGGGTTAAAGACAACAGTTGTTACCAAGGGAGACAGCATCATTTTCAAGGTATGGCATGTTTACTGCTGCCTTGTTAAGGAAATAAATTTAAACTGTGAAGATGTAGAAGTGGATAAGCTGGTGTTGATTTCTTTTTTTTCACTTGAAGTGCTCACACTATGTTATTCCACACAGATGGCATATGAACACCCAAGGACACCATACAGCACAGATAAATTTAGAGTCCATTAAAGATGACTAAAGAGAATACATTTAAAGGGGCCGAAAGCATTGAGATAGCTGCCACAGCTAAGCATAAACCACTATGGTGTGTCAAAAGTAGAGAAGTCAATAAGCAGTGGCAGTGAATCAGGCAATTACTGTAGCCTATTGTTTTGTTTATCTCTCCAATAAAATCCTTCTGTCTATTTTTAATCTCTGCTTGGTTCTTATTTATTTCCTTCCACGTATCTAAGTGTGCTGAATACAGGAATATTGTCTGGGTACTGTGGCTCCCACCCTTGACCTCTTCACTGGTAGTTGTTTATAAAGTTGCTTATCTACAAATTGAAGATTTTCCATTGGAGCATTGCACAAGCACCAAAATCATAGAATCTATCCATCTTTAAATAACCTCTGCAGCTTGTTATGTCTCTATGGTGCTGTATTTGTAATTGTAGAGAGGATAGTGTTTCCTTTCATTTGTAAATGGTCAGTATTGCCCTTAAAAGAAGAATAATAAAATTGAGAATATGAACTTGTATTGCAATCATTTGTATGCAGTATAGAAAAAGCTTTATGTGTGACAGAAAACATAAAACAGATTGCTTTTCTGGGGGCTAATTCAATTACATAGAGCGCATTGCTTGTATATTTTTAACAACAGTGCTATCAGCAGGAACTGGGCCCTTCTTTAATCAACTTTGGCGAGTTTGAAAGAAAATGTCACCAATCCAGGCACTGTTCTTTCTCTTGTTTTGGCTCCACTGATAATGTCTGGTAGCAATAAAACTGCACTTTCAATTCATAATCTAAATGTCACAGAAGCTGGGGAGTCATATATCCATGTGCAAATAATATTGTAGGTTTTAATTTGAAGCTTATTGTTTTCAACTAAAACATAACCCTCTTTTTGAACATTCTGGCAATGGAACATCATATGAACATAATGTTGCTTTGCATTATGCTTTAGAAATATGCATGCAGTGGTCAGTCTGTATAAATACAGCTTTAAAATAATATTATTTCCATACATCCATTCATATGTGTACACATTCCAGGACAGGAAGTTAAAGCTTGAGGTTGCAACTGATTGAATGAAATGATGGCATTGCCAATGCAAGCATGGGAAATGAACCTATATCAGACAATTAATAGTATTATGGATGACAATGATGGTCTGTCGGTCCACACAGAAATATCTCAACCACTACTGAATGGATTACCGTGTATCTTTATACAGACGTGCATGTCCCCTAGCAATTGATGCCTGACTTTCCCTCTACCTCCACCATCTGGTCAAAATTTCGATTTGCCCAATATTTTGCAGTATGACTAAATCTCTGAAAACCTAATGACATTCAACTTTACTTTGTGTTTAGTGCTACTTAGCAAATATTAGCATGGTAACAGGTTACACTTAGATGCTGACCCTGATTAATGTTACATGCTAAACATCAGCGTGTTAGCAGTGTTACAAAGTACAGCCTCACATAACGACTATGGTTGTAGACACTTGTGATCATGACATGACCATGACATTTTCACTTCCTTTCCTAGGAAATGCAGTGCCTTGAAGTTTATACCTCTTGGTATTATCCTTCTCCTGATGGGGTAAACTTTTTTCTGCAGGGTAGGGAAGGTCAAATGCACATTTCTCTGGACACTCACATAAGTAATGCACTACATATGTGCATCCTGACTTGACTGTCTGGGAGGTGTCCAGATGCCCTTCATTGCTTGACTGAGCAAGAGGATTATTTCCGGGGGTGTTCAGGGGGAGTTATATGGTGACAGCTGGCTGACACAGCAAAAAGTGGGGTAGGAATGACAATCTTTAAATATTGTGGAGGGAGCATGACTGTCTCAACGTATAAAGGAACTGCGCCCCAGATTTAAACATGTAATCAATCTTATCTCACTGCTGAATTGAGGTATTTTAGGTGAGCAATAAGAATGTTTTCACCATTCCATACTGTAATTGTCCATTTAAATCTATGAGGATACCTTGAGGGGGCCTGAGACCTGCAAGATACCATTTGAAATTAGTATTATAATAAATAAATGCCCATTGTCAGTCAGTATACTTTATATACTGATTTGTGCACATGGTACACTCAATTTTACCTAAACCTTAGCTGTCCAAAACGAAGGTTACGATATTGTAACCCTGGTTCCATAAGCACAGGCAGGGCTCTGTATTGCACTCTGCTGGACTCCATGGGTAATACTCTCCTCCAATCACACACACGCAATTGCCCACTGAAATTTGCATGTACGTAGCCAGCCAATCAGGACGTGCCTACTGATTATATGTGTCTCGCACACTATATAAACAGTATCTCACTGCTGCTCACCATCCAGAACCACTTCAGCGGATGGCGTAGGAGTGGCATGGTCCACCAGTAGAGGGCTCAGCCTGTGCTTACAGAAGTAGGGTTACAATATCGTAACCTTCGTTCTCTCTCACATAGGTGATGAATGTTTGCCCTGCCTGGACATGTCATCAGACTGCCTCACTGAGCTGTTATAGGTTAGTCACAGCGGCCCTCTTACTACTTTATAATCCTAGCCACTTAAGCAGAGCAGTAGGGGGCCCAACCCAGTCCAGTTAACATGAGCTGGACCTGAGCTGGGTGAAAACATGGCCTAACCTTGCGGGAGTCATAGGTCATACACCAAACACCCTGCAAGCCCCATTTCCCAAGTCATCTTGGATCATGGGAGAATGCAGGCATATAATTGCCCAGGGGGAGTCAAGTGTACCACAGCTGACACTCACGCTACCCTTCTCACAAGTCCTGAGAGCACGGACCTTGAAAAGGAGCCCGTCATGCCTAAGAGATAGAACCATATTAACATACAAGGCATAGACCAAGACGCTGCATATGTCCTCAACACTCACCCAACTGAACAACGCCGGAGACGCTGACACACCACATGTGTGAGATGCTGCTTATAGAGTGTGTGAGATACTTGTAATCTGTAGGCATGTCCTGATTGGCTGGCTACGTACATGCAAATTTCAGTAGGCGATTGTTTGTGTGTGATTGGAGGACAGTATTACTCATAGAATCCAGTAGAGTCCAGTAGAGGGTGGAGCCTGTTTGAGATAAAACTGTAACTCTAATTGAAGTTGTAGGAGCAGTTTGTTATTTACCACAAAGAAAAAAGATGACATATTTAGTATTATCATATAAAACAATGCTGCCACTTTTCACTGCAGAATTACAATTTGTGGGTACAAATCAGAGCTGAGAATATATAGGATTTTGATTAAAGATACTTGCTGATTTAAAGCCCCTCACCCACAATACGTCCAATTTAAATAACCACTTAATCCTACTGAGTACCTCTGTCCAGCATGCTGCAAAGCCCAGTGTGCTGGAGCAACAAATGCCCTGACTCCACACTACAAAGCCATAGTATTTGTTGGCAGGCTGAGGGGATCTGACACACTTGTGCTCCTATTTCAGTACAATCCCTCACTCTCCCACTGCCTTGACAGGCCTCATCAACTAAGAGACAGGTCTGAGGTTGGCATTTAATCTCAATGACCCCTCTGCCATGGCACAAGATGCAAGTAACACAGCAGCTGAATCATCTTTAGATAGGAAAGCAGAATTGATGGGTAACCTAGAAGTGTCCAGATTGTGTGTGTATATGTGTGTGTGGTCTAGTGCTGCTGCCATGCTCCTACTATCATCTCGTTCCCAGTTTCTCACTTGGCACGTCTTTTTCTTTTTACATCCAGTGTACACAGTGGTTTGTAGAGTTTGTTGCTGCTGTTTGGGCACATGTGTTCATGTTTTGTCCAGCTGTCACTAGTCTACCAAAACGTATCTGCAACTGTTCAAGCTAGAGCAGAAAAGACAGTTCAGAGTGCTAATCCAAGTCATGAGGCACAATCAATCCATGACCTTGACCTAGAAGTATGAAGGTAATATAATAATAATAATAATAATAATAATAATAATAATAATAATAATAAACTTTATTTGTATAGCATCTTTCATACATAAAATGCAGCTCAAAGTGCTTTACATTTTAAGCATTAAAACAAGAGCAAATAAATTTAGCAAAAACAAATGAATACAACAGCATAGATGAAAACATTTTAAACAAATTAGTAGAAATAGATTTAATAAAATAAAAACATTTTTAGGGGATAAAGCACAATATAAAAATGGGTTAACTTAAAAGCCTTCCAGTAAAGGTATGTTTTAAGTTCTTTTTTAAAATTGTCCAACAGAGCTTGCCTGTTTTATATACATGGGCAGGGCATTCCACAGTTTTGGTTCATAGTACATAAAAGCAGCTTCCCAGCTTTGAGGTTTGGAGGATCTCAGTGCTTTTTTTGTTTTATAGGATATTAAAAAGTTAGAGATGCATGAAGGTGCTGTGTCATTGAGAGCTTTGTAGGTAATTAAAATTACCTTAAAATCAATTCTAAAAGAAAAAGGGAGCCAGTGCAGTTCAGCTTAAACAAGAGTGATGTGCTCTCTCTTATAAAAGTCTAGTGGCAGAATTCTGTATGAGTTGCAATTTCTTTATAGACTTTTTTGGGAGACCAGTAAAAAGTGCATTGCAGTAGTCTGACCTAGTAGTGATAAAAGCATGAATTAGTTTCTCAGCATCCTGCTGTATTAAAATGGCCGTACAGCTTTCTTCTACTTCTCAGGTAGAAGAAAGCTGTCTGGGTCATTTTACTAATAGGGTGCTCAAAACTTATATCTGAATCTAAAATGACACCTAGAACTTATGACTTAGTCTGGTGAGCCAGGCTCCCGAGCTTAGTAAAAAGGGTGTCTCTCTTTGATTTTGGTCCAAGTAAAAGTATCTCTGTTTTATCCTCATTCAGCTTTAAAAAGTTGTCACTCATCCACTGATTTATTGAGGCCAAACAGGCAGTCATGGAACAAAGGCTGTCTGGGTTTGTTGGCTCAACAGAAATGTATAGTTGGGTATCATCTGCATAGCTGTGGAAATTAACATTATGTAGACTAATTATGTTACCTAATGGCAGCATATACAGGTAAAATAGCACGGGACAAAGACATCTTGGGCTACACTGAAAGGTAGGTCATGTATTACAGACACATCATCCCTTAGGCTAACATAAAATTCTCTCCACCTGCATCTTCCAGCAAAATGCAGCTGAATCAGTTCGAGGACAACAGACTTCCAGAGAACAAAAGGGACTGGAGCACATCAGTTAATTCACAGCCTTTAATTGTGCAAACAATTAAAGCAATTAAAACAATTAGTGTCCAAACATTAGTCTGTTTGCACCCTTATAGAGGTGACTTTAAAGAAGCTTGGAAATTCTTCATTTCAAAGTAGATACTTGAGTGAGTTTTCAAAGGTAGTTGGATTTAGTAGTCTATCAATGGTAGAGAACAAAACCCTAGAGTTTCCACTATTCTCTGTAATAATTTTAGAATTGCATGGTGAACTTATAGCTTAGTTTCCTCCATGTTTTTTCAGCATTCCTATAGGATCTTTTTTAGGTCACCAACATTTTTGTTCATCCAAGGCATCACTTTGCTACAAGACCTTTTTCAAATCATTATAGGAACTACTCTTTCAAGCATGACACCCACTTCAATATTGAAGCATCCACCATTTCATTAATAGAATACTTAAAAATGTTTGGATCTATGGAATCTGCTAGATCAGCAAACTGTTGCTCCGCTCTAGTGTCAAGGTGATGTGTTTAATTGTAGTTTCATGATAATTTGTTAAGGCATTTAATAGGACATAAAAAAATGCACAATAATGATGAGACACATTCATATTGTTCACCAGTAGATCAGTGACATTTATCCTCTGGAGATGAATAGATCAAGAGTGTTACCAAGGTCGTGGGTAGATTCAGTAACATGTTGCTTTAGCTGTAGGCTGTCTAAAATATGAAGAAGCTTTATGGCTTTGACATAAGTCTTATTATTCATGTGGATATTGAAATTGCCATTAACAAGTATCTGATCATAACTAGTGATGATGAGTGACATAAGTTCAGAAAACTGGTCAAGAAAATCTGCCCATAGTTTAGGAGGGCGGTATAATGTTAGTAGGAGTATAGCTGGTTCAGCCTTCAGAGTGAAGGCAATGTACTCAAATGAGGAGAAATCACCAAAGCTGACAAAAATCACCAAAGTTGATAAATTGTAATTTGGGGGGCAGGTTTCAACAAAGACAGCCACACCGTCCGAGCTGAGCCAGGTGTTGTAGCGCTCAGGCTGCCTGTTATTGTTCTTGTGAAGAAAGATGAGAGGGATCAAGCAGAGCTAGTCACTGATCTGATTTTTTTCTTCTGTGCATTTAGTTAAATTGACAGATAACATAAACTTGAAAGTGCAGGTTCAGCACATGGATGGTGTTGCCTTTTTTATATATGATATAAAATGCTATGATATAATTATATGAAAGAAAAACTGTAGGTGATTTATCCTTCTCTTCTTATTTTCCTCAGTTTCACTGCAGTTCCATGCAGTCTCTGCATATGTGTTATTTGCTCATGCAGTTTGACAAAGCAAAGGTGACTATGAGACTACCTGAGCTGAGCATCTTATAGTAAACAATGTAGCTAAGGTAGCTGTTTCCATGAAGCATAACCCACTCTGTATTGGATCCAGAGGCAGTTAAGGTCTATTTATTTTGTTTTGTTTTGATGGCACATTGCATTTGCAGTTCATCATTTCTGCTGCAACTGGGCAGCAGGTTCCAGGGACGCTGACCCAGTCCTCAGTGTGATGCTGCAGAAGATAAACAATCAAATATATCATGTTAGAGGCCAACATTAATAGTACACAGTGTGTTATATGAACTGTAGTCAAGGTCACTGGCATCTTGGCAGTATTTGATCAATCTCAGCTAAAGTTGGTGCAAAATAATCACTTAAATCTATTCATCAACAATTATAACTCCCCCTATGAAGCAAATGTCAGTGGTGTGTAAATAGTTAATGTATGCTTGATAGTGTGGCACAATGTGGTGTAATCATACATACACTGTAAAATTGTTAAATTAAAAATGTTAATTTAACTATTTATGAACAACTCAAATCATGTGTGTGTGGCATTTAAGTTTTTTTGTTTTGTTTTGTTTTAATTTATGAATAACCAGTTATAAGATATTTATACAGTGTCTTGGCTGATAATAACAAAAACAGTGTGCTATAAAGTATAAGTTTGTATGCACATGTACAGCAGGTTTAAAGCTACTGAAGACATCTGATTATGTATGATTAAAACTCTTCTGTTGTTCAGCAGAAATCTGACAGGGCTAGAAAACAGAGCAGTCTTTAAACAAACCGTCAGGCTAGGGAAACCGAATTTAAAGAGAAAACAAAGGCTAACTGTAAATTTGAATCTAAATTGTCTATCATAGTTTATAGACCTGGTTGAACTTACCATACCTTACTTGAGCTACTATAGTCATGTGCACACAGTTTTCCTGTGCAATGAATTCTTATTACCAACATTTTAGGTGCGTTCACTATTGGTTTTGCCCCAAAGTAAAGTGGTTTAACTATCCCATCATAACAGCTAGGAATTAAGGAGCAAAACTATGAAAATAAGACCCAATTTGTAATAAACCAGAATTATCCTTTAAGCACATCCACATCCACAAAACTAATAACAGAATATCTGCAGACTGTAATAAACCATGTCATTGATTAATCCTGCACTTCTGGCTCTATATGCTAACAGCGTACAGAGCCTTATTATATTATAACCAAAAGCATGCAATATTTTAAAGTCACAGCTCCTACAGTAATTTTCACACACATTTCAATAACATTTTCTTCTTGAATATGCATGAAAACCCTCTGCTTAAAAAAGTCACCAAGTTTGGGTGGCCGAGAGGCTTTGCATATTTCTTTGGCTAATGTATTATTAGTCACAGTAAGCTCCTTTTTCCATTCCTGTAGGAGAGCTAGTAGAGGCTTGATTTTGTCAACAAAAAGAATATAACCACATAATAATTACATGTGCGCACATTCCCGCCTTAAGCTGACACTTTAATAAAGCTTTACTGAAAAAGCTCCATAGAGCAGCAAAAAAATGTGTTTATTAAAGTGCCTCTAATCAAGGGAAAATAAGTGTGTGTGTGTGTGGTGTGGGGGGAGGGGGGAGGCAGCTCTTTTAAAACAGCTGTTGTATCAGTATGTGTGTGTGCAAAAAAAAAACTGCTGAGATGAATAAACAAACAAGCCCATACCACTGTCATCAATAATTACTGAGCTGCTCCCCAGCTCCCCAGATTATTAAGACATCTGAGGATGAAGTGCTTTTTTTCCATATTGTGCGTTAATGCCTTACATTGCTTTGACCTGTGTGAATTAGTAAGTCCATCGCCTGAAGTGAGATTTTTTAACTTTACTCTGGGTGACCACATCTAGTTGTTTACGTGAATATGCTGCTTTATGATATATGGCCTCAAATTCATTTCCCTTCGCCACACAGTTCCCATACGGGGACAAACGACAAAATGAGATGCTTGTGAAAATGCTGCTGCCACTGTGGCGAGGCATCGCTGAATGGAATGTGTTTTTCCGCCTTCAGATGGGGGAAGCCGGGAAAGATAGCTGAGGATGTGTCACTGCAAAGTGCACTCAACATGCCTTGCAGTCTAGAAGCCATTGCTGAGGGGTGATGAAGATGACTTTGCTGGCATCAATCTCTTTATTAGAAAGTAATGGTCACTTCCACTCTGGGATGTCTAACACCTAAGGGCCACTTTGGTATTGATTGCTTGAGCCCACCATGATTAAGATCTTGGCAAATGCTTGCTCTTGGTGAGTGTTGGGAATGAGGGGTGGAGCAGAGCACGAGCCCCAGGCGCGATTGTCCTCTCACTCTCATTTGGTGCGAATTGGAAGCCTTTCCCTAGACCACAACCACCCGTCCTCACAGCCACTCTACCACAGTTGCTGTCCCACAGCTGTTATCACCACTGTTTGTTCACTCTTAATTATTGTTTTTCTCCAAGAGCCCAAACCCCAAGTCAAGTGCTTCCTGTCTGTGCATCTGCAAGTGCTCCAGCACAATTACTTGGACATGCAATCACTTGCATACAATTGGGAAATCTCACAAAAACACATTCAATTTTTTTTTCACCAGGCTCCCTTGAGATCCAATTATATTGTGAGTTTAATTCTACACTGGGCAAAATGTGTGTGATTAATGTGTGAAAGATTTACCATGAGCTTTAAATCATTTTGATTTTCCAGAGGTATTTTCTGTGTTTCAGCACAGTAGGTCAGGATGTCCAGCTGACTTCCTCACTGCATTGCTCCCTCCAATCTGCAAGGTGATATTTCATTAATGCCGATG
The DNA here is from genome assembly GCF_963924715.1 of Thunnus thynnus. NCBI lineage: Eukaryota > Metazoa > Chordata > Actinopteri > Scombriformes > Scombridae > Thunnus > Thunnus thynnus. Next base: position 2,301,297 of record NC_089529.1, read on the forward strand.
GCTAAGACCTCATTACCCAAGGTTTCCTTGTGGACAAAGAGAGTCTTAAAGATGGAGGATGACCATCTGGAAGTCATCAAGAGGTATCACAGTGCAGTGCAGCAGAGATAACTGTTTAACTCACTGTCCAGACCACCAACATGATCCATTTCATGCACATCTGGCCAGTGGCTCCCAAATAAAAATGACACATTGGAGACACAGTGCAGTTGGTATTGCCAATTGCAGCTGAATGGGGGCTGCTGCACTGTGTCGTGTGATGCTTTGTTGACTTTGTTCCTGTCATTTTGCCAGCATCAACTCCATGTGGACTTTATTCTAGACAATCTAACAACTTCCTCCACTTAAGGCATCCAATGACAATGTCCTCTATGGGGTGTTCAGCCAGTTTAGGTCTCTATGGTAATATGCTATTTGAAAAGAGGCAGACCTGTTACTTAACAACAGTATGTGTGTGAATCACTGTTATGATGTCAGACTGGCAGTGAAAATAAAGAGGATATTTGTTATATAAAATCCTAATTGATAGGTTTGTAGGGGGGAAATGGTTATAACATAAAAAAAGAAAGCATCCTGCTGTCTGTGAGGCATCATAGGCTAATTAAGCCAACATTTATGGCAAATATCCACTGTTTTCTCAGGAGGAGGCATATCTGAAGGTAGAGAGAAGGCAGAACACACTTAATTGTCAGTCTGCCATACACAAAAGCTGCTGTTACACTGTAGTGTCATCCAATAGAGAAGCAATCTTTATTTTAACTCACTTTAATGTCCACCTTATCATTCCTGTACATTCTCATCCCTCATCCTCCCGCCCCACATCTAAATCACGTAATCTAGTTATCACAATATAATCAACTATGCTACATCTTTCCCCTTGTTCAAATTAGTTATCGTTACTTTAACGTCAATATAATAATGACTTTTTTAGTTCAGACGTAAATCCTTCAACAGTATGACATTAAATGTTTTGATTCTTTTTCACATTCTCAAACATAAATATATTTGAACATTTTGTTTCAACTATTTTCCATATTCTTAAATCAATGTTTCAAAATCAATCTGGAATATCAATATTCAATGAATCAATATTTTCTTTTACTTTAAAGCTAACCTGAACAGATTCAGTTTCTTTTTCCTATTTATCTCAATTAAGTGTCTTTGTATCAGGCTGGCTTCTTGAAAATTCTGCCACTTCTGGTAAATCTTATTGTCAGGAATGGATACAGCTTCCTGTGGACACTCTACTCTCAGCATCTTATATGTTCAAAACTCCAGTGACCTCAGGTGCTTCTGCCGGCACATCAACATCAAGGTCCATTACCACAGTGTGGCACAGATGTTTAACATTACATAACAAAGTGCTTTTATTTTTGGGGGGTCTGGTTTTATTCCTTCAGCTGAGATCACATGTCCTAGCATCTCTATGTGTTGTAACCCAAAAACACATCTCTCTGTCTCTGTTCCGTCTCTGTTCCAGTACTTCTTCATTTTCAGCATGTACTATCACGTCATCCGTTTAGCAAACGACACCTGACATCCCTGCTAGCATCGAGTCAATAGCCTTCTGATAGGCCTCAGGTGTGCTTGACAGTCCAAAGGGAACCTGCAATAGTAGCACCCTCTGTGTGTGATGAAAGTAGTCAGTCTTGACTGTGGGGCTAACTCTACTTGCCAGAAACTTTTTCTTGCATCCAGTTTAGCAAATATTTTGGCTCTTGCACAGCTTGCAGCATACTGTCTACAGTTGGTACTGGATGTCTCTCTTGGATTACAGCTTGGTTTACTTCACTGAGATCTCCTCTCTCTTCTTTTGTGTCTTTCTTTTGTGTAAGTAGAATGTTAGAAATCGGCTCAGATCCTTCATCACCCTCTTTGATGATATCATCATCAAGCATTTTATCCAGTTCTTGGTTTACAGCTTCTATCATTGGATAAAGGACTCTTCTCAGACTCTGAGCTACTGGTGGAACTTTCTCATCGACTGTTACTCTCTGACTGCAACAATTAATCTGTCCTAGACCTTTAAAGAGTGACTTATTCTTGTGTTGACTGACTCAATCTATCTGCCTGATCTACTGCCTTTACATTTACATTTCCTCCAGAACGATCTGTCTGATCCACTGCTTTTACATTTACATTTTCTCCAGGAATGCTTTAATGCAAAGCTTGACTTTCTGCCCATCAGTGCTTCCACATTTCCTTTAATAACATAAACTTTTCCTGTTATGGCATTGTCTTGCCATGTCAGTTGTGCTTTAAAGTAACCAGTAAAAACCATCTGGCCATAAGGATAGAATTTCTTCTTAGTCTGTTTCAGTTCAGCTGACACTTTCTTATATAGATGCTCTCCTATGAAGTTTCTTCCACTTCCTGTATCTATCACCATCTTGAGCTTTTGACCAATTATTCTTATTGTTTCTTTACCTCGTGGATCTACTCATTGGAATCTGAGTCTGATCTTACTTGTTTATACTTTCTGTCATGTCTCTTTTCTTTTTGTAAGCTGTTTTTCTTTCTGCATACTCGTGCATAATATCTAGTACAGGCAGTACAGTACAGGCATTTCGCTATTTTGGCTCCACATACAGTTGCTATTCCACATCTGTAACACATGGTGTTGCTGTTGCTGGTCTTCGTCCATGCTTCTACTTCCAGATCTGCCTCTTTCTGCGTGAACAGAAGTTGCATTTCTAGTGAAGTTGACATGACTGTCTCTAGTCTTGCTGTTACCATTTTTTTCTGAAAAAATTTTAGACTTGGCGTGTGCAGCTTCAAAAAGTCTAGCAATTCTTTCTAAAGTTAGTCCTAGATCACTATTTGATCTCTCAGCATGTCGTCTTCTAGTTTGCCAAATTCAAATGATTTTGCCAGCTCTCTCAAAACATTAACAGAAGCATTGACAGATAACTCAGGGCACTGAGTTCTCTGTCTAAACCCGTGGCATGAAATACGTGTCAAGGGCAGCTACCGCCTCAGCAAATGTACCTTTTTCTCCTGGAAAATTGGCAAAAATCCTCTGAGTGGGTGCTCCGATAGTGTAGCTCTCCTTACCGCATCTTGTAAATGGTAAATGGTAAATGGACTGTACTTGTATAGCGCCTTTCTAGTCTTTCAACCACTCAAAGCGCTTTTGCACTATGAGTCACATTCACCCATTCACACACACTCATACGCTGAATGGATACAGGGGCTACCATGCAAGGTCCCAACCTGCCCATCAGAGGAAATCTAATCATTCACACATTCACACACTGATGGCACAGCCATCAGGAGCAATTCGGGGTTAAGTGTCTTGCCCAAGGACACATCGGACTGGAGGAGCCTGGAATCGAACCACCGATCTTCGGATTAGTGGATGACCGGCTCTACCTCCTGAGCCACAGCTCGTCGCTATAAATGTAGTTTTATCTAATAAAGTAGCAATATTTATTTCAACTCACTTTATTGTGCTTTATCATTGCTGTATACTCTCATCTCTCATTCTCCTCCCTCACATCTAAATCACATGATCCAGTTATCAGGATATAATCAACTATACTGCATACACTATGTGCCATCCCCCCCAGAAATTACTCATACATATACTACCAACAACAACAGCATATGAGAGAAATGTAATGTTTTGCAGATAACTTTTTTTTTACCATCAACATAATGAGGAAAGATTGTTTCTAAATGTCTCTGGCAATTTTCAAAATGTTCACAGACAACACATTTCATTCAGACTATAATATCCACTTGTAGCAACTAAAGCATGATTAATGTTTTTATGCTTACGTTTAGGCACTCAAAGCATTTCGTTAAGGCTCAGGAAAAATTATGGTCTGTGTTTGATATTGAAAAATTGACTTGAAGCGTGAGACAGGACATGTGAATTAACATTCAACTGAAACCAGGATCTTTCCCTAACCTTAACCAAAGTGCATTTGTTGCCTAAATCTAAGCGCACTAGACTCCTGATGTAAACCCTGATCTCCAGTGACAAAGTCCTGTGTAGACACTTGTGGCTGAAACACACAGCTAACTGCAAATAAAAGTGTTCAACCTATACAGTATTTTACTTTTTCAAAAATTAATCTTAATTTAAGCCTCAGCTGTTTGTTATCACCAGACCAAAACATCATCAACATGGAAGGGGTCAAAATCATCAAACAGGAATCAATGGAAGGTCAGAGAAAGATCACTAAGGACATCTTTGACCATCTTTGAACGTGATCACGACTGAGCCGTCTCCATGACAACTGCATGAACGCCATCTGCTGATAAAGACAGTGAGATGCTTTTAAAAGCATCCCTGGGTTAAGACTATTTTGTAAAACCAATATTCTCAAATTCAAGAATGAACTGTCACCCTGTTTCAGAGAGGGTTGTTGTGATTGACTAGTCACATGGAAAAACAGACGGAAAAAAAAAAAATAGGACATGGTTCAGCATGATTGTGTTGACTGTTACGTTGTAGCACCACATTGTGTTTTGTTGTAACCACGTCACTGCAGAGTAATTTTATTCATCAAATAAAATCAATTAATCTAAGGATATGAACCAGCAACATTTTAGCCTCAGGTGTACTTCCACACAAGTATTTTCCAGTCATAAATATATCAGGCAACATTTAAAAAACACCAGCTCCAGCATTAATGTGTCATGTCCTTTAATCTCTCAGGCAGAGACTGACAACCATTTTGATTTGAAAGCATACTTGAAATACAGTATGGTCACTTACAGTATGTCTACCGTACAGATAAGTGCTGTTAAATGCTGAAAAGTGGCCTTCACTTTGTGGTCAGTCTGGCCAATTTCCATGATTTTCACTAATGGATTTGATTGCTGTGTAGTATCATGCTGAACTCCTCACTTGTCCTCTGCAGAGAATTCTCTTTTATTTATCATCATAGTTTGATTGACACGTGTGGAGGATTGCCTAATATTGGTCATTAAACTGATTACGATGATTAGCGAGTCAGTCTTATAGAGAACTGATGAGTAGTGACATCATGACACACTATGTATCCATGACATTCATCTGTCAGTCTTCCTCACTTATGTTCCTCATGTCAGTCTTTTTCACTGTCATTTATTCCAATTAACATATAAAACGCCTTTGTTGCCTTCAGGCACATCAGGGAATCTTGTCTTTTTTAAAGATGTGAAATATGCTTCACCAAAGAAATGTCAGTTTACTGTACCTCCAGGTAGAGAAGTGAGGCTGTGTTGAGTGAATACATTTTTCCAGTCATGCCAGGAAGCTGTCCACTCTGCTCAAGTGGTGTAGTTGGAGGTTAAGTACTTTAGTCAGTAACATCTTGACAGTATTTGAAGCAAGAGTGTCACTGACTGTCTTCACCCAGCTTCTCCCTGTGGTCCTCTGATTCAAACCACCCAATTAGGCCTGCATGATTACCATTAGTTTAGCTAGACATCATCATCAAGTAGATGCAGTCTTGTTTTCTCTTGCATTGTCTTTCTCTCCTTGTGTCCTTTGTTTACTGCACAATTAGCACTTCATTACTTTTTGGCACAGCTACCACAGACACACTTCTCACAGAATCTATTTATTTGTCATGGTCAGCTTTAAAATCACTTAAAAATAAAACTTTCTTGTTATTTTTTTTCCTCTTACAAAATATGTTTAAATATTACTCATTTATTTTGCCATTCATTGGCAACTTTTCTGTTGAAGCCAGACATGTGTATGGTGCCGGCAGTCATACAGGCTTGCATGGTTGGGAGTACAAAGCACATGACACCAAATACTGGGGTTTGCATTCTGTGTCATCATCTCAATATGAGACAAACAACCACAGCCCACTCATAAAAAAACTGCTCAATAACACTACTAGAAGTCTGGAACTCAACCTTTAAATACCTTTAAATATTGAATAAGTCTATGCATCCCATCTCCATTTTCAAGTTCAGCATTCACAGGTTGTAATTGGTAATTAAAAGCAAAGGTAATATCAGACATTCAAAGGAAATCGAAAAAAAAATGCAGTCATTTGATCCATTGTTAACATTAAAATATTGATCAATGCAGCTATAATATCACCAATACATATGATTATTTATAAAGTAAACACAACTATGCTGTATGAATGATTTTTGCAGCCCTACAGTATCCTTAACAGCAGCCTTTTTTAGTTGGAATCAAAAAATTGTAGACAATAAAACCTATTTAATTGCTCTCCACCTTTTCTTTCATTTGTTTAGGTGACATGTCATCTCTAGTTTACTGACTTAGCATTGTTGACCCAAATGGTGATGGTGAGTGACTAAACAGGTGTTCCTATCAGACAGAGGCTTTACTTCGCTCATTCATTTACTAGACAGCTTCCTTCAGGTGAGATGGAGGATGCTGCAGAGCAGTGGCATTTATAGTCTGTGTGGAGGTGGAGCCTCGATTATGAGCTGCAGCGCTTCAAGCAAGTCGAGTGACATGACTGTATAGCTTCCTGGGAATGTGCTGCCCAGAGGCTCATTGTTCTGGATGGTGACATCTCATTCTCTCCCCTTCAAGATCTGGACTATAAAATAGCTTTGCTGCTGTCAAGCCTGAAGCAAACCAACTTCCTCTAGCCTCATAACATACTGCTTAGAGCTGGTGGGGGAGGCAATTGATACAGTATCCATATAATATTACTGCAAACTAAGTGCAACATATTTTTGTTCACATTTCACATCTGCAATTGAGAGAACACATGGTAGTTTTCTGCTAAATAATGCTCTGCAGATTGAGAGAAGGACTCAATGTGCTTTGAAGTCCATCCAGTAATGATTGCAGGTTGTCATTTTCAGATGTATAATGAATTCTGTCATTGGCTCAGCAGAGCTTCTCAAGGCCCTTCAGGCACAGACACCGATGACTAACTTGCACCTTGGTCAAACTAATTAAAACTTATTATCATTCCTCTGTGTGAACACCTCAACCCAAAGACTAGGAACCCTGGACATGAAGTAGATCATTTCAGATTTTAATGGCGGTCAAATTGAAGAAAAAAAAATTGCAAATCTTAAAAATAATATAGCATAAAAAGACAAATTGTATATTCACCAGTAATATGTTTTCAATTGCAGCTCTTGTGATTCACGTTTTATGACTTCATTACCTGCACTCTACAGTGTGACAAATTGAGGTAAAAGTGCCGAGAGGCAAAATATCAGGTGTTGAAAAGCACTGGTGAATGATGGTATTAAATGAGTGAGAGCAGTTGTGAGCACAGGACTGATTAATTCTAATAATAATTAGAATGTTGACTTTTTTTGTTTTTTCAGAGATGTAGTTTATATCATGCTATGAATGGAAATAGGCAGAGGAGACTGCTATGAGGCTGCTGACAGACAGAGAACCTATAGTAATTAGGCTAAACCAAGTAAGCATGAATTTTAATGATTATTATAGAAGCAGCCTTAATCCATCAGACATTGTGCGTTTGGATCAACTAAAGTAAAATCACCTCTGTCACAATGTGACACATGTTTTTTGATCAAAAAGTAACAAAGTTTCAATAACTAAAAGTAGTTATTGAAGGTCTACTATCAGGTGCTCCCTATGTAGTTTTTTCTTGTAAATACTATAGTTTTTATTAGTCTTAAATGAGCAAAAAGCAGCGATTAGATACATCATGACAAGGGGGCTTAGGTTAAGTGTGTACATGTCCATTGGGTACCATGAAGTCAAGTATACAGTAGTGACTCTTGTCTTAAGATAGCTCTGTCCAGTGTGCACTGATGCTTAAGCATAGTGGCAATAAACGTAGTATGAGGATAAACTTTCATTATAATCCAAAGTTAGTTCTGATATTTATTCCATTGGCAGTGAATTCATATCTTTTGAAAACAAATCTCAGTCTTCTGAACATCATTATGACTCAGCAGTGCAAACACTTTAGATGTGTGATAAAACAGCACAAGAAAAAAAGCTCAAATCATGCAGGTATGAGACTCTCTCTACTGTTTAAAGAGACTGATGAAACCAGTCGTCTTAACCTTGTCATCTGAACATACTAAACATTATGTTATGGTTGTTATACACAAATGCAATATAGATAGATAGATAGATAGATAGATAGATAGATAGATAGATAGATAGATAGATAGATAGATAGATAGACAGATAGATAGATAGATAGATAGTTAGATAGATAGATCTTTATCTATCCTGAGGAAAATGTATGTTGTAGCACCTTAAAACCAAGAGATCATAACCAACATGTAATAAAGCAATGTTAGAGAAAACTAGATCAAAGGAAATACAAACCAAGTAGCTGTTAGTGTAAAACTGTCGATGCCAGTCAGCTGACTGGATGTGCCTCCATAAATTATGTACAGTAAGTACAGTTTATTTATTAAAAAAAACACAAAAAAACAAGATAAATAACCTGAGAGGTATGAAAAAATGTGCAGATTTACAAAAACTGTGAAAAATAGGCTGATGCAGATAAACAATATGGATAGACAGACACTGCAGTTATGAACATTTGATCTGACAAGAACTATGAAACATATAAATGTGTATATATATATATATATATATATAGACACACAAATTGGAGTTTTGGAGTGTTGTGAACCTTACAACCATCTTCTCACAGTATTCTGTAAAAAGTGTACACTTTCATCTTGGACCATCAATGAGTAAAAAAGTTAAATATCCATCTTTCAGTTAAGGAAAACAAACCATAGCATTCAGGCCAAATTTTCAAAACAAAGTATATTTGCATTATTACCATTATTTAGTGTTTATGAATAGCTCCAACCAATTCCAAAGTCCCTCTGCATATTGAACTCAATATATCCATCTATGAACAAAATTTTACAGTTGTTCCCAAAAATCATTTTATTCCTTTTATTTGAGAACACATATTATCCAGTAAACTCTATAAAAATGGCTTCAAGTCTAATTCCTCATTTAACCCTCTCAGGCTTAAAGTGCCCAGCTTAGAAATCCAGAGTGCCTCCCTCTTAAGAAGTAATTTCTCCAAATCTCCCCCTCTCTTTGACAAACATACCCTCTCAATTCACACATATTTGACGGAGGAGACTTGATGACTCATTTCCATAAAATGTGCTGTGACTGGATTGACTGGACTAGATCTCTCTTTTTTTTTTTTTTTGCATCTTATGGTATTTTTATGTTCCTCTGTGTTTTTCCTACATATCCCTTTCCTCAGTTAATAAATAAATGACACCTTTTGTGTTGCATGAAATCACTCTGATTTATGTTTTTATTACTTGTATGTGGATGGTTGAACTAAATTTGGCTTTAAAAAATACTATTTACATGACAGTTAATGGCCAGACAGTGCTTTTGTCGCCAGACTTGATTAAATAATGCACATCTGGCTACTGTTAAGGCCACTTCATACTTTGAGGCATGAGGGTCTATGTGATGTAAATTTGTCATCCTCCCAAAATTTGTGATCATGCAGACTATACACACTATAAGTGTGCCCACTCTCTTGTTGCTCTGCCAAATACAACAAACAAATGTAACTTTTTCTCTTGTTTTCTAGTGTGTATGTGTGAAATGTGTAGTGCTGAAACTATACATTAGCCTTTAGCCTTCAGGCTGGTGTAGTTACTTGTGGCTGAAACTGGCATTGAAGCAAACTATGCTTCTGAACTCTGCATTATTACCTATGACAATTACCACGTACTTCACAATCACTATAGAGGCTGGTTACTAAACTGAGATAATGTATAATTACTCTAAGTACATCACCTCACTTCTCTTGTACAAATCCCAGGTGCTGCCATGACAACCATTTTGTCTCTCTCTCCCTTTTCGCACCATCATCGTGATGTATGGCTTATAACTGTTCAGAGTATGCTTTTATTCCATTGGTAAATGTATCCAGGTGCTTTTATTTTTCAAAGAGAAATCAGAGCTGGTGCTGATGTTGTTCTGTTGCAATAATGTTTGAGCTGTGAGCAGACCAGAGATGTGTGTTCTTGAGCATTGTGAGTTATTGTAGAATGAACGCAGGTCACAGAGGTCATGAGCATGAACCTCTGTTCTTCCATTGCCTGGTTTCATGCCAAAATATTGTCCTCCTGGGTCCTATGTCATCCACTTTGACATCCACAACCATACTAAAAATGGTATTATGATCCAGTTGTTTCAAGGTTCGCTTGTGTTTTTCACTTCATTTTACCAGAGTCAGTGGAATTAGTTTAGTTTTCAGTTTTGTAACTCCTTTCAAACCATCAATGTTTTTTCTTTTCTTACTTCATGCACTGTATATGACAGACTCCTCAGAGGTTGTTCAAATGAAATCAGAATAATCAAGCATTGATTGTGCATAGAGAGCCAGAGTGGGCCTGATGCACAATACACACTGCAAACACCCAATAGATATAAAAGGAGGCGCATCACAACATGAATCTGTAAAGGTTAAGCAAAGGCATACAAATGCTGAAATACTCAGTTAACATTTGCACATATTCATTTCAGGCTAGCAGCTGCTTCTATTACAAGCAGCATGGCTTCAGATTGAAAATAAATTGAATAGGAATTGGAGATGAATAGTGAGAATTATAAAACATAATATGCATGGTGTGCGTTGAATGAGACAAAGCTACAGAATTGCAGCCACTCAACATCTGTACACATATTTTCTATTGCATTGTAATTTGTCGCTCAGTATGAAAAATGACATTTGATTTAACAGTATGGATATTTAATGACAGCATTTAATGACAGCGTTGTCTGCAACAATGGTGCTTGGGTCATGGAGTTTACTTGACAGAGCTCTCTGACTTATATAGTATCTTTGATTGAATTACCACTCATGTTAAAGTAGCTGATAGACATGATTTTATGCTTTATCTAAAGGACACATTTATGCAGCGCTGACATTAAGTTGTCTTGCTATTGTGGTATCACACTACTACTTGTCCTACATTCTTAAGACACTTTATTCTTTCAGTCATTGTCTGTGATGTAACATTTAGCAACCCAAAATATGCCGTGCCTTCAGGAAACTTGTTTGTCTGGTCACATGGTTTGATGAGGTTGGTTTGTGTCATTCCCAAATCTCACCATAGATTAACACTGTCACATGCTTAGTTTTTATGTAGGCTGCCTTTAAAACGACAGACCTTAAATTAAGACTGTATCTATTAGTGAACAGCCACTGTGTCTGTTCTTGGTAAATGCTAAAAACACAGCAGCCACAGCCGGTGGAGTAAAGTCATCAACTCAGAAAACTGGTAACTGGTAATGACAGTTAAAGGTCCCCTGTGGATTTTTTGACCCCTAGTGGCATCATGGAGCACTTTTTTTTTTTAAATGAGTGGGTCACTGTTTTGTCTCATACACATGCATGACACAATATACAGTCCTGCCAGTGGTTTCACACTATCCCACTGATCTACAGCTAATAAACACAGCTATGTGTTGGCAAAGCCAGGGAATTGGATGACTGAAAGCTAGTAAACATGGATGTGGATAACGCTTAAAATAAACTTTAAACTTGGCTTTGCAAATGTCATAAGGGAAAGAAAATGCGTTCAACAAAAGAGAACCAAAAACATAACTTTTGTTTGTTTACAAGTTTAAAAGAGTACTTTTAACAATACAAAACTGATATGCGCTTATAGGTGTTTATAGTTTGTGTGGTCAAAAAATATTATGTCGAGCAACAGTGTGTTCTATTGCTTATGAATGCAAATTTGTAAGAGAAACTTGCAGAAGTCACATAGTCTTGCTTTAGTCAGTGTTTGCTCTGGTTTTCACATCAGGTTGCACATTAGCCATAAGAAAATAATTCCACAGTGTTTGTGTATTTGCAGCTTGCATATTGCATTTGTGGAGTGTGTTATTCATTCTTAGGTCATTTATTTTATTCCCTGCTTTTAAGCACTTAAAACTACAACTTTTAATCAACAACTATTCTAATAATTGATTAAGTGTCTAAGTCATGTTTTAAGCCAAAATGTCAAAAATTCTCTGGTTCTAGGTTCTCTAGTGTGAATATGTTCTGGTTTTCTTGGTCTAAGATATTAAACTAAATATTTTTGGACTGTTTGTCAGTAAAAACAAGCTCCATATATCTACATGACCTTTTGGAAATGGTGATGGACAGTTTTGTCTGACATTTAAATGATAAATCAAGAATAATCAACCGAATAATCATAATGAAAATAAACCAAAATTGTTAGATGCAACTCTGCTATAGATGCTGCTCAGCCATTTTCTGTAGGCTTTTGCATTTGTTTACGGTTATTTTTTTATGATAAAGAAATGTAGATACAGTGGATCTGTATTTGCAGCATCCTTGATTGAGTATATAATTGGTACAGCCTACCATAAGAGATAAAAATGACTGATAATAATGAATAATGAACAATAACTAAACTCACTGTTTAAATACCTAATAATCCACGAAATCACTGTAAACACTAAACTCTAGCTAGCACCCTGCAGGATTTTTACTATGTTGTTTTTCTCATGAGAACATACTTGATGTCAATCCATGTTGCTTTCACGATCACCCCAACTGTCCGTCTCTGACGTAGCTAGACAGTAAGGACTCATAATACAGAGCATCGACACAGACACAACTCGTTGACAGCCGATGCAAATCTCAAACTTGGCATCTCTCTTTTCTAAAGAATATGAGTCGCGTGACTTGTTCGCCTACTATTTCTAGGCATTTTTAGGCGTTGTTTTAATACTTACAAACGTGTTTTGCTATTTTTTATTACTTATTATGTAAAAAAAAAAAGACTCGGTAAAGGAATAGGGACACCAGCACAGACTGTCAGAGAGGAGGGATTCTTTTTTCTTTTCCTGTTTGAAAACAATAAACAGTGGATGTTTTACAGTGCAGCCAGACAGGGTCGAGTGTCTCCTCCACGGCACACCGCGACTACCTGGCTAGAAGATTTGGATTAAGACTAATGAACTGGGGGTAAATAATCTCCACGGGACCGTTTACACGGCGAAAACCGACTCATTTTCTCGCTGTTTTTTTTTTCTTTTTCTTTTTTTTTTTTTTTTTAACACCACTGAAGGCTGAAGACGATGTCTGTCCGGGGATACTTTGTCTCTTTTTCCAAATGCACAGTTCTTCTCTCTCTGAGGATTTTGCTTCTTGTGCCTGCAGGGTTGCCAGTCCGCAGCCAAGGGGATTCTCAATCCGACAACAAAGTGATGGACAATATCACCGTCCGACAAGGAGAAACGGTCCTTCTCAGGTGAGTCAACACATTTCTCTTTTTTTCCCGTTCCTCCTGCGCTGCTTCTTCTCAACTGTATCCCCAAAGCTGAGCGCTGCCTGCAGGCTGTTTAGTGAGGGGGACAGACAGAAACATGACTGAAGTGTTGTCTGTTTTATCATGTTCCCGCCGTTGAAAAAAAGAGGAGGGGGGATTTTGAAGGATTAGTCTCTGGAAAACACTCAATTCAGAAACGATACTCTGCTAATCTTTAGCAGCTGTTAACCAGAGACTTAGCCTAGCGCTTTTAATTGTTGTGTGACGGTGCAGAACTAAAGGTGGAGGGGGAAAAGTGTGTTTCAGGAAGGAGAGGAAAAAGCTAAAAAGAGTCGTCAAGTCTCTGCTGAGGAATGAAGGAGAATGTTGCAGGTGAAAAAGGAAAGAAGACATACAACAAGCTAAACACTGGGCAGAGGAACGGGTTGACCAGCTCCCTCAAGATGGGAGCTTGTCTGTGGTGACCTTTCCCCTCCTCTGCGCCCTCAGAGGCTTACTGGACATAGAGGGATTTATGATGCTTTCAAGTGCTGTCGGGAATGTCCATGTGATCCTAACATGAGTAATAATCACAGTGGCCAAAGTGTTACCAGAGTTGTACTGGTGCTATGTGGAGACATTGATAACAGATGATGCCCTAAAGTGTTGTTGCACTACATTCAAACTGTATGGATAGAACTGGAATGTATTACAGAGAAGTGTCTTTGAGGCTGAGGCTAAATGAGTACCTCACTAGTTATCAGCATTCATTTCCTCGCTTGTGATGTCTAAATGTAGCACATCGGCCAAACTGATGAAAAAAATATGATTTCCTGAACAGCTTTTGTATCTTGGAAGCAGCTTGGTGTTTTTTTTTATGTGTAGGTGGTTTTACAATGCATCTGTCTGTCCCTCACAAAATTAGTGCAGCATCATACAGAGTTAGGGCCTATTCTTTACACAAGGTCTTTCTTTTCATTTCGGTCCAAATGCACTTTATTGTTCAACAAGTTCATATCTAAAAGCTCCACATTTAGAATTTTTTTCACCTCACACTGATTCACTAACTTGCCTCCACGGAGCCCCGGGGGTCCTTTGGGTTCCAGCACTTCATCAGTAATGTGAGGCTGTTTCTTCATTTTCTGTAAGCTCAAGCTGTGAGGGGATGAGATAGGAGGACTGTTTAGGATTACAACTACAGCAAGACTAAATAAACCCCCGAGACAGGTGATACAAGCAAAAACTTTATCAGACTGGGATCAGTTGTGTGCTGATCTGGGGTTTGTGAGGTTGACAGGGGCTGATTTGTTGTATAAATGCAATGTATTGAATTGGTTTTCATTTTTTTCATTGTTAAAGGCCTAATGAGTCTCTCTCATGGGTGAGTTAAAATCAATTAAAATATCCAGTGGTTATAAAGACCTGAACTGATAATTTCACAAGTATTTTGAAGTAGCCCCAAAAGCCCTGCAGAGGGTGTGTGAGAGGAAGGAGAAAGAAGGTGACAGAGTGAAGCTGCATTTGAATGAATATGTGTAATTTATTCTCACCTCTCTTAATGAGGCTTTTTTTTAAATAACATGTCAAATTATTTAAAAAAAAATTGAGATTTTTAATAAGCACATTTCTAATTCAGTGCACATTATGAACCACTCTTGTTGAAGTGCTTGACATCTCCACTCAGGTACTGCTTTACTGGCCTGACTTCCAGCCTTCACTGCTGACCTCATTCAGCACCACGGACAGCTCACTGCCATGTCTTTAATTGCAGGCTGCAAGTGTTAACAGTCAGAGAACTAGTTAGTAACAATGTCATGTTTCTGCTCTGTGTTGCACTGTCAAAGCTCATTATTTTTTCTGATCAAGTATGTAAATCTCTTCTTGTATTGTAGATGGGAAATACTTTGCAGTTTTACTTCTATCCTTCTTGAAAGTGTAATGCAGTGCCGTTATTACTCCGGCGCTCAGTCCTGCACAGGTCAATGTGACTGGCAAGTCTGAGCTTGCCATGATGTACATCAATCCTCCAGGCTGAGCAGTAATGGCTGTTTCACTCTTAAATTGATTCACACATTCTGTGGCTGTACTTTGCTTTCATCTCGGTGCTGAGTGCCCTCTTGCACGTAGTCACATGAGTTGAAATGGCATTGGAATCTAAAGCACATGCTGTTGTGAGCCTGCATGCTCAACTTATAATGTTGTCCAGCTGTCTTTAGTAACTGCTTCTAAATAAATAAAAAAAAATTGCAGCTCATGATTTGCCATTGAAGTCAGGCTCTTTTATTTTCAAAGATGGAAGGGATCTCAACAGTGGATAACAACTGCAGTTATTGAGTAAGCTGGGGATTGTAATGCCTGATGTGTGCAGTGTATTAACATACTTTTTTTAGTTTAGGGGTGTGTCTGATTTTGATGTCAATAATAGTATAGATCATTTATGCATGGCATTTGACTGCAGGGCACGAAGACTGATGGCATTTACAACAGCACTGATAGGTTGAGAATTTAAAAGTTTGATAAAAAATAAATGGCTGTTAAAAGATTTGCTTTTGTTTTCCCCTCATTATTCCATATACCCCTGAGACGTGCTGAAGCCAGCATTTTAAGTGGGGCAGTGGACTATCCAGTAGGTGCGATCAGGCTGCATGCCAGCCAGTCAAGACTGGGTTCTTTTCCAGCTCCCACCCAGGGCAGCTTCTAATAAGCTTTACTTTACAATTCAGTGTCAACTTCTTTTCACCCTGGTAATATATAATCAACTATATCCTTGGTGACAACTACAGTGACCTTTAAGTCAGCCTTCTTTATGTAGCGCTATAAAACAAAAATGTGATCACTGTAGATAAACAGTCACAGGGTAGCGAGGTTACAAAACAGCAAAAAAAACAAAAACAAATCAGAGGACAGAGCATGGAAATTCAATAGCACATGTAAGGCACATGGGAAATAAGAGCGAGTTAAAAGCACAATGTATTAGCAGTAGCATATGTGATACAGGTAGGCCAACCTCTCCATCAAGTAGCTGAGCCAATTTGTATTACCTTTATAGTCCCTCGGAAATTTGGATGTACTGTGTTTCTCTGGCACAAATGATGTTATAGACATGCGATGCACCACCCATGCTGTGCTCTGTGCTAACAAGCTCCCCATTGCCCTTTTTGACAACTGCCAAAACTGAGGGTGGTATCACATTTAAATTAGAGTCAGATCTGACATTTTCCTTTGTGTTTGCGTTTGTTTTTAGCACTGTGGCCTGATTTGTGGAGATGATGTATAAATAATGCTAATTATCACAATTTGATCTGAGATCTGACTCCCCACTGCTAAAACCTCCTGTGGAGAGTACAGTAACATCAAAACAGCAGTATTCCAGCCAGACATAACATAGGCACATACTGTATAAAACCAATTATTATACAATAATGTGAATTATGTGAAATATTCTAAAAAAAATAAATGATAAATATAAGGCATCCAAGGCATTAGGAAGAAGAAGATTTCTCATTGAATTTTCTGACAAAACGCGCAAAAATGCAACTGTATCAACTTTTATTGATTTTGCATAACCAGAAGCAGACTGTGTCTGGAGATGACTTTTACCAAACTGTGATGCAGTTTGATTGCACCCAGAACTAGACGAGGGAAGTGTTTATGTCTGATTCACTGCAAAAATTATTAATCATTTCCCTTTAGCTACTGCTCTCCATTGTGTACTGTAAATATGCTTTGTGAAATTTAGTGCAAAACATTCAATATAAACCTGGCTGAAATGGCGACCTGTGTTGTACTTCTAGATTTTTCTACCATTAAAAGATATGTTGGAAATGGAATGAGTCATTATCTATTCATACAGCCTTTCAAAACAGAACAATAAAGAGAAATATGAAACCACATATGGATGAGGCTTAAACTACATTCTGTGTTGTCATTATATTGGAAGGCTATACTTTCTTTGTCTCCTACGTTCTTGGCTTTCTGTTGATCAGCCATTCTTTGGCTGAAAAGATTTTCTGATTGTCCTTATGTGCAATAGGCTTTTATATCTCTCCATGAAATGTAAGGACGACAGTAAGATGCACTGATACTGAGTATAATCAGAGTTTTCTCTACAAGCCAGATCAAGCAGCATTTATATTGCTAGCACAGCAACATTAAGTTCTGAACAGTGGAAGGTTGAACCACGCTTCTTGTCAAACTCTGTTAACATGTACTGTATGTCGGCCTATTGGTAGCGCTGTGCTTTACATAAATCAGACCATCACTGGACTAAATAAGAAGCACATTAATTTCCCAAGGCGCTGCCCACTCAAGTGGACTTAAAAAGAGACAAGCTGCCTCCTGAGACTGCGATTAATGAATGTCACCGCAGTGGCCAACGTGGGCCGACAAGCTCGTGAGACACTTATCTACCTGCACACACCACGCCGGTCTCAGAGCCAGATCATGTTAACATTTATTCCTTTCTCTCCTAGCTGCCTAATAGCGGCATTCAAGATTCAGGTTAAATGTTTCAGGGAAGAGATTGGATTCCAAACAGAGAGAGAAGCTTTTAATTGCTTTGATATTTAGCTCGCATGCTCGACACATGTATGAATACATATTCTTTACATGTGGCTTTCAGCTCATTTCGTGCATCAGTGTTATGAATGGAACCAAGCAAGGATTTAAAGCAGGTCTCTTTTTAAAGGGACATTCATTTCATTCCTCACATGCCAAGGGCCAAGATTGGAAAGCTGATAATTTGATTTCACAGAGGGATGCTAACGATTCCCTCTGTAATTCCATTTTCTTTCACCTTGCATCGTCTAGCCAGACATTCATCCATCAGTCCCACGTTTTCACTTATTGTCTTCAGCGTCACTGTGCCAGAAAGGGGTTTTCACCGGCAAAATAAAAAGGCTTGCATAGCGAGAATGGCAGCAGAATAGGATCACTATACAATTTCATCAGTTAACAAGATTTTATAAAGTCCTTTCTAATAGAGTTGTAATATAGCCAAAAGCATTTTTTCTCATTTAGTTAAGCACTTGTAGATAGATTTCATTTTCTTTTTCTCTTTCTAGTTTTTATCACTTAGCCTAAGTGGCAAAGACTGGCTGAAGTTAGTATGTGTTGTCATGTAGGAGGAGCAGTGGAATGAGCATAAACATGCACACATAAATCATCAATGTCTTCCCTGTTATTTCTGTCATTCAGTGTGAGGGGATGATAGCAGAGAGCACTATGTTTTTTCTGACTGTGTGTAGCTTGTGGATTTCACCACAACATACTGCAGATGTGTGGTGCAGCTTTGTAATCTTCCTGAGATATTTGGATAGTTCTGACTTCTCTCACAGTATGTTCTCAGCTGAATGGCACAAATCAATTTCGACACACAGACGACGTGCAGATACAGAACAGACAAATCTGAATAAATTAGTTTAGATTTATTTATTCAAAATCTCTTTTTTATAAGAGAAACCTGGAAGTAAAATCCTAGAGGTGGGTGATACAATTGATTCACATCAGAATCGCGATTCTTATCTTCTGTAATTCTGAGTCGATTCACAAAAAATCTTTTAAAAGTTAGTTAATAATGTGATGTTAACAGAATGAAAAGGGCAGAACTCAACTGCGAGGGCAGTGCAGCACCCACACAGTTTACAGCACACACATGCTAGAGTTAACTTGTAGTGAATAATCACCTTTGCAAGATGAAGTATATTGTGAATACTTTCTATGCCGTCACTCAGAGACTAACATTAGAGGAGCGGAGCAGCAAACTCCAGCAGTAATAAACGAGAGCAGCTGTCCAACACACGGCAGCACTTAAACAACTTCAACCAACTCTTCGGTGAAGAAAATAACTTGGTTTTCTACCTCAAAAATCCCTGTGCCCGTTCAGCATCTTGGACAATGAAGGCTTTCCCCGAGGCTACTCACTGGAGACATGATGTGTTAATAACACAGCAGAGCACTCTGCCTCGCCCTCCACTTACTGCAGAGCGAACACACCAGCCTCTGTTTTCACATTTAGACATTTAACCAGTGATGTCGGTCAGTAAATTACACTTTCATTTCCTTATTCTCATAAGATGCTTCCAAAATTCATGCAGATAACTTTTTAAATTCATAAAGCTGTGTACTCTGCTGACAGTGACCTTCATCAAGAGCCAGTTATGTTTCATATTGCATTTCAGTGGACGAAGGACACCAGTGAATGGTTTGGCACACAGTGTACTGCAGTAAGAGACAAACCATGGTGCCCTCTTTTCTATTCATTCAATTGAGAATCGCGCTGGAATTGAGAATTGATTCTGAATCGATTCGTGACAACAAGAATCTAAATCGAATGAACTGTGAGATTCTCAAAGATTCTCACTCCACAAAATCTGTTTATATGTAATGATTATTTATTTATTTTATTTTTCTCAATTAATTGATTAATTGTTTGTTTGTTTGTTTTTTAAATTCAGTTCACTGTCATAGAAGACAAAGCAGAAAGAAGAAAGCAGAAAACATTCACATTTAAGAAGCTGGAATCAGAGAATTTGGATATTTCTTTCCAACTGACTGATGACTTGAAATGATTAACCAATTATCAAAATACTTGACAGTTAATTTAATAGTTGGCAACTAATTGATAAATGACTAATCACTGCAGTTCTACTTATATGCATCATCACAAAAAGACAATTCGGTAACAGAAAGGCGACATCACACACATACTCACACAACGTTATCACATTAATTAAAACTTTTGTAAGTTATGAAAAATGCAAAAGTGAAGTGAAACTCTAAAGTGTGTCAGGGAAATAAATTCTATTATCTAACCAAGTAACTCATAATGCTCTACTGTATCTATTAGATTTCTATCATTAGCACAGATTGGAGTAGGAATATTAAAGTTATAATCATTTATACTTTCATTAAATCAAACCTCATTTTTGATTCTATTTATGGTCAGCATTTTTTCTGCAATACTCATTCAGTGTATTTACTTAGAATAATTACCTCTCTATATTGTAGTTTCTATTGCATGTGGTGGAGTTCACCATTCCCACACTGCATTCAGATTGTCCATTTAAGCAGGAGGGATCTACAGGAAAACAATGCAGCAAGTAATCCAGGACAATTTGATCTCATTGATAACAGCCTCATTGTTTGCTGTTGACTGTCTTTACACTGTAGCGGTTACTGCTAATGCAAATAGAACATCCTACTGGCGCTGCTTCACATTAATAACAGTAAACAAGCAAAACACAGGGTGGCTTTTATTGTCTTTTTATTGTATTTACAGAAAACGCAATGTAATATCATCAGTTATCAAAAGCACTTCTATAAAACAAGACAACAGTCATTTTCTGACAGCAGATATTGCAAGTAGTAATGGAAGAAGAAGCAGCAGCCACAGGGAGCTGTTAGATGAAGAGCTGCAGATGACGGGCTGCACTCCTCCAACTCCTCAGCGTGATTACCAACTCTTTACTGTATCCTGCTGTGTGTGACAAAATACATGCACTATGTGCAGCGTGAAATCAGACTGTAGTTGCAGGTATTACTGACCGATTTCTTTTTTTAAAGTAATGTGAGTTTGTTCGGCTGCGCTGTAAACACATACACCAGTTGATCTTCTGTTGCAGCAGTAACAGATCAATGAGAATTTGCTTTGGTATTAAAACCAGCATTGGTTTCCAAATCAGCCAGGACTGAAATCTGAAGGATTACAACTTTAAAGCTCTGTGTTCATGTGCAGACATTTTTTCTTTTTCTTTGTTGAGTTTAGAACAAGGTTTAAATGAATATGTGAGGTCTGGATCAGTGTTCAAATTACAAGGGAGCCAGGGGATGGGGCTTAGCTCCCTCAAAAGATACCTGAGCTTCCCTGGAAGCCACAAAAATTTGAGTTTTGGGCCGTCTCAAAAAAAAAAGACCTTATTAATTAATACCTTACCTTTAATTACTTGTATTTCAGCTACAGTATATGGGTCTATCAGCTATGTATGTAGGCTATGCCCAACCCATAGGTGTTCAGTTTTGGAGCAACTTGTTCTCACCATTGTCATCATCAAAACACCAAATGATGGAATATCTTTTGGAAGAAATGACAGCGTGAAGTCTAGTTGATGATTTATTGTCAAGAAAGCCATTCATGGAACTCGTCTTCTGTTGTTCAGGACCCCAATCAAATGGCATTGTGGTATCATCTTGCTTCTTTAATTTGATAGATTTGAATTTGAATGAAACAAGATTATGACGATAGCACAGCATACATATGAAACCAGTAGCACATTGATTAGAGAGAGAAATGAGTTTCATTTGATGGGGAAAGGCAAGATTGTTCCAGAGTGTGTGATGGTATACTTAATTGGAGCTGGATCATGTTGCGGTCATCATTAAATGTACTGTTTTTCAACTTAAAGCAATTTGAAGAAAGTTGAAAAGGTCATTAATTTCAATGTGATTTGAAGTACCAAATTAGCCTCGTATAATTAGATATCCAACAGCTAAAAGGCAGCAAGCTGGAAGGTCATATCAGGTGCTGCAATCATACATTTCATCCAGAAATCTTAAACGGATAAAACCAAGAAGTAGTTGTCTGGTGTTGAATTTCATGACAGTAACTCATGCAGATGCTCTGGGAAACAGCTTGGCCTACATTTACAGGCTCTCTGTATTGTTGATGAGAATAATCTCATATCTCCAGTGGATTACAGAGTGAGGACTTGCTGAACTGTTGAACAGCGGCAGTTCATCGTCAGTAATTTCTGGAAGATATCTTTTTTTTTTTCTCTCCCTCTCTCCCCTCTCATACTTGTCTTGCTTTGAAGTGATTTAATTCCGCCTTGAATGCTGTCCAGGAAATTACAAAGCCACTGTAATGAAGTGTGGCTGATTGGACAAGTGCCCTTCTGTGAACATTAATTTTTCGGCTATCCAGGAATGTTGAAATGAGTACCGGGCAGGTTGGATTGCTCAGATTGCTTTTTATAGCCTTAACCCCCAGCAATTTGAAGCTTTCTAGTCCCAATAAAGTTGATAATCTTCTGATATGGCTGTTGCCCAAATATCCAATCTGAAGCTGATGTTTTAGTCATTTCAAACAACTCAAGTACAAAATTGTGGTGCAAATAAACTGTTCAGCTTCAAAAACGAGTTACTGCTGTAATTTTCAAGCTTTTTCTGAAATAGAGCATGTGCCTACATACTGTCTGCCCGTATGGAGTTAAATTAATCAGCCAATTAATTGTGAAGTGCCCCCCTCACCTTTCACCAATGTGCCCTCAGCCTCCCAACAGGCTCAACAACTGCTACTAAAATCTAGGCAGCTATTTCCAGCTAGCTACAGTGAATCAACCAACTTGAAGAAGCTGCAAATAAACAGTGAACTGACTCAACGAACCTCTCTGTTTATGTAGCCTAATGATGCTTCACATGCTAAATACTGAGACAGTTTAAAAGCTGGGTTGGCTGGTGAGATGAAGAGTAAGTGTTAGCAGCAGCTGCTAGTTGGTTGACCCTGATTGGACTCAGCATTGTTTGAATGTTGAACACTCCATGGGCCTGTGCCACCAGCACGGGTTTAAACTGAGACTGACTTTGGTGTGTGATTGCAGTAAGCAGTGTGAGAGTTGGACTGACCCATGGGCGGCACGAGTGGAGTTTTGCTGCAGAGTCTAGTAAACTTCAGCAGGGCTCCAGTCCTGTCTGGGTATTAGATGAGGAGATGGGCGGGGGGGGGAGTGCTAAGGATTATGTGCTTATAAAGATTCTCAGCTCCACCTCTCCTTTAGCACCAAGATATCAATACTGCAGGGCATGGTGCTCATGCGCACACACATGCTGTTTACCAACACAAGGATTAGTTATGGATATACCTCACCATTGCCTGGGTGGACTAGGCACAGTGCAATATACAGAGCTCCCGCAGAGGTTGTAAAATTTGCAAAGGTATGAAACATGATTGGAAGAAAAAGTTAATGGTACTTTTGGGAAAAGCTAGTGCAGAGTTTGAGCAATAGTGTGGAAAGGCTGGACCACAATCCACATTAATGACACCAGAGCATAAAGTTAAGTAATTCCACACAGTACACACACCAAACATATGAATGATCAGGTATGATGTGAATCCAGATGAAAGCCATCACCCCCCACTGAATTTTCACAAGTATATAGTATGTTATACTAATCACTAACAGAGCTTGATGTTGCATTTTTTATATCAACTGAAAAAGAGAATTGAAAGCTGTCCAGATAATGAAAGCTGGGATTTTTCTCTCGGTCAGATTCTTAGTCTTGTGCAATTATTTCCTGATTTAAATCACAATTTAGCTCATTTTAGATTGTATTTTATCATCTTTTTGGCTTGGGGGCGTGTTTATAATCCTCAATGTATGTAATGTATCAAAAAAAGTAGAAGAAGACCTGCTATCAGCACTGAAACTCAGGTGTCACATTGGAACTCTGTGGCTCTGTGAGGTTGTTCTAAATACTAACATGCTCACAATGACAGTGCTGACATGTGCCATCTTAGTTTTCAAATGTTAGCATGCTAACATCTGCTGATAACGTTTACTAAAAGTATTGTGTCGCAGTGGAAACTATTACTGATACAGTTTAGTTGCTGCAGTGTAAAAGGAAAACAACCTTTCTGTTTCTTACAAGGAGTCAGGACACCTGCTGACAGCTGGTTTATGCTGATTTATGGTCTCACTGTATATGAAGTAGCTGAAACTAGCTCCAGCAGCTACAACATGCTGCTTACACACTGATGCTTCGGCATTAATAATCTTATGATAATAACATATATATAATCCAATAATAGTCCATGTAACTAAGAATGGCAACTGCCTTATTTGAGTTGGATGTAGTGTCTTCATTGTGTGTTAGATTTTTGTATTCTCTGTCTTATCTGTTGTGTTTTATTTCTACTTAAACTAACTGTGTTGTCTTGGCCAAGTCTCCCTCGGAAAAGAGATTTTAATCTCAAGGGACTTCCTGGTTAAATAAAGGTTAAATAACAAATATCAGTCAGTGGGACCAAAACACTACTTTTACTTTCATACTTTTTAACTACATTTTCCCTCTTAGAACTGGTTCTTACAAGGTGCTGTCTGACCACTTCAGAAATGTTTTTGTCATTGTTCTGAACGGCTTCACTCAAAGGTGGAGTGAAAAGCCGACTGCCACAGAGAGGAGAGAGGAACGGGAAGACAAGATATTGTTTCACTACAGAGATAACAGAGCATGTTTTAATAATACCGTTGCACTCGGTCAGTCTTATGGCTCTCTAGTTTGTCATTCTGATGGCAGCGACACTACAGGGTAACCAGGCAACCTAGGCTACAACCAGCTAGCATACACCCATTAGCATGCTACAGCCAAAGGTGCTCTATAACAACAATAACTCTCTGAACTAAGCCAAAATGTTTGTTTGCTGTTCCAGATGCATATGTCCTTGCATCTGTGAAGGCCTCCATAAAATGTGTCATCAGATGATAAACTGCTGCATCAGTAATAAACATACAGTGTAGCTGCAGGATCTGGCATCTCCCTCCCATGAGTGATTGGTGAGAACAAATGAGTGATCGAATGAGCGCATCCGATCGATGTACCTTACCTCTGCTTTCGCTCCAGGCCAGCTGGCATTTAGGTGGAAAACAAACAGCTTTATTTATTTTCAGCTGTAATTGTGCCCAACAAACTTCTCCTCTGGCTGAAGTAAGTTTTTACTGACTTTACACTTCAAAGTGGAGAGACGGGGAGAGTGAAGTGAGAACAGGCAGGGCTCCGGGCTAAAGCTCCAACACACCCTTCATGGCTGATCAGAAACTGTCTGCCTGTGTCTGTGTGTGTGTGTGTGTGTGTGTGTGCATGCTGGCGCTGTTTCTGTCTCTATGCTTATGTAGATGTTTGTCCTCAAAAAGATACACAGGTACTGCAAATCCAGTAGAGTGATTTTGCATGTCCTCATTTCTACATGGGGTTGGTTTAAATGTGGTATTAATATTTGGTTCAAATTTGATTAGAATTAGGTTAACCTTTATGCTGGATTTGTAGGCAAAGTCAAAATATTTTAGCTTTTAGACTTGTATTCAGGATTATACGGATTACTTAACATTAGTGGCCAGAACTGTAATAACTATAATAATTGGTGATGACAGTTAAACTACACCACATGCTTTGGCAAAATTACAGTGTACTGGTTGCTCCCTGACCTTCCCTTGTATTTCTGTGTGCAGTAAAATAATCATTTATTCTCAAAAACATTAAATCTTTTTATACATCAAAAACAAAAGAGTTTTCTTTAAGGTGTGGTGTCAATTTATAAGTTTTCAATGAAAACATTGCTGCATGTGGACACAATCTCATGCAGTGAGCACTTCCTGTTTAATTTTACTGCGGAGGTCAAGGGAGAGATTGGATGTGATGAAGTCATTGCACAGGGTTATGGGTGATAGGAAGAGTGGATAGGAGTGAGTGTGTTGAGGGGAGGAGGGGCAAGGTCAACAACAGGTACCAAGTGTTATATACCATCATAAAACAGCTTGATTTA
Source organism: Thunnus thynnus (assembly GCF_963924715.1). Taxonomy (NCBI): domain Eukaryota; kingdom Metazoa; phylum Chordata; class Actinopteri; order Scombriformes; family Scombridae; genus Thunnus; species Thunnus thynnus. The sequence goes on from NC_089529.1 coordinate 2,327,029, forward strand.
TTTGACAGGCAATTCAACTATGGATGCATAAACATGTAATACGCTCAGTGTACTAAATCACACTTATTCAGGTGTGGGAGGGAAGCTGGAGAACATGGTTGGGTGTGGGTGGGGGGTTACTTCTATGTGGACGTCTCCAACACTTTGGTTTTGAGATATCTTGACATATCCTGGCCACCAGCATAAAACTAAAAGAAAACTACAGATCTCTCAGAACAAGTTAGTCAGAGTTTTGTTTGAACCCAGGGGCAACTCGTGCTTGGGGAACTCATGCCCATCAGAATTGAGCAAGTCTTGCTGACTTGAGCTTGCAGAGGTTTACTACCTACATGAGTATTTCTTTCTTTAGACTCTTTTAGTGGTGCAAGAAATTGGAAAAATGTCCTAGTGCATCAATGCATCGATGCTGTCTTTACATCAAGGATCACAGTGGAAATACGTCTTTGACTTCCTTGTGTTATTATTGACATTATGCAGATATGTGGCTAAACTAAGCTAAATTTAAATAATCTCTATGTCTCTTTATAGTCTCTTTAGGATGATTACTTTTGAATTCAGTGGCCATTTAGCCTAGCGCCACGATCAGCTCAAAATCTGCTTTGGACCAACACTTTGGGTTAATAAAAAGATACCTTATGGGGCACATCTCAGTTCTCTTAATTGAATCCACATTTCCAAGGAAAGAGGAATCAAGGAAACATGATTTTGGTGAAATGAGACGTCTCTTCCTCAAGCGTCATCTGAACCTGTCAGTTTCTGATGGCAGCAACAATGGTGTTTTTCACTGGTGAATCAGAAAACAAACCAACAAAAAAAATGTATTTCAAAAGAAGCAGCGGTCTAAAATTACACGTAAATTGGCAATATTATTTGTGTTTGTATAAAACTGCACTGATGCAGTGATGCTGTTTCAAAGCAGCCTGATCAGCTGCAGTGTCAAATCACTATCAGGTTTCTAATAAACAGATGTGTCGGTCTGTTGAAAGACTTCAGTGAAGGTTGGATTTGTGTATCCTCGCTCAAGCCTCCCCAAGGATCCCACCTCACTCCTCTAAAAAAGAAATAAGAGCATTGGAACGTCCTTCATGATGGCGGACTTCATTATAATTTTCCAGGTCAGGTGAGGAGCGATGAGCGAGGGACCATCAAAAGGGGAAGTGGGATGTAACCATGGATACTCATGATTATCCTTAAGTTTTGGTGACCTGTTACCTTTTCTCTAGTGCTGTCATCAAGCTAATACAACTCCGAATTTAGTAAACAGAAATTGCCATGAAATTTACTGAGCACAAAATACTTCCCAGAACCCTTTCAGTCCTGGATACTTCACGTGCTGTCTTCTCACATGATGCACTGTTCAAAATGTCAACTTTGCACAGGAAATATCTCATACACAATAAATATAGATAGCCACAAATGTGACATTTAGATTTTAGCTCGTTTCATTTGGATTATCTTTCCTCTAGCACCAACTCGAGGACATAACTGATGATCTATGAATGAAAGGCTCTTAGAATAAATCAGCCACATGTTGTTTCCATTCAACACTTAGTTGTAGTTTATAATCAAGCAATATTACAAGAGAGGGTGTGCTTTACCGTCGTTGTCGGCACGACAGTGATGCGGTCAGGAATGAGTCCTGTAAGCATCATTGAAATGTAATAACTATAATAATTGGTGATGACAGTTAAATTACACCACATGCTTTGGCAAAATTACAGTGTATTGGTTGCTCCCTGACCTTTCCTTGTATTTCTGTTTGCAGTAAAATAATCATTTATTTTCAGAAACATTAAATCTTTTTATACATCAAAAACAAAAGCCCTCTCAAATTATCAGCCTCTCAGCGTATTTTTTTTTTTTTTTAAGGTGTGATGTCAATTTATAAGTTTTCAATGAAAACGTTGCTGCATGTGGACACATTCAGTAATCAGATTGCTACCTGTTGTATAATTAACTTTGTACAAACAAGGTTTTAGACTTTAAATGAAATGAATTAATAAATGAAATATATTCTGTCTACACTTAGAAAGAGTGTTAATAACATTAACCTGAATTATGTTGTCTCGTGCATTCCTTGAGTTTTTACTTATAGGTCAAAAATGTCTCTTCTCAGGTTTGTTTTAATTCTTTCTGTTTTGCTACAAATATGAGCAGTTGTGTCCTCTATCAATATTAATTAGATAACAGTAAGTGAGGATGAACATTAAGTGTAATGGGAGGTGTGAGTGCAGTACAGTATGTGCTGTGTGTTGCTCAATGCTCAGTGAATAATAACCTAAAAATATTTATTTTCCATGATTTTTTTTCCTCCTTTTTGAATTGATTGTTCCCAAATGCCAAGCTTGTCCGAGATGCATCTCGTATATACAGACATACCATTTATGTACAATGTCCCAGGTGCCTCATTATATTTAGGGCAGTTCATAAGTCAATGATTTCTTTCCAAGCTGCAAGTCAGTCTGCAACACGAATACTTTCCATTTCTCCTGGGCATCCCTGCTCCATTAACCAAATAGAGAGGCAATGCTAGGTATCTTCCTAAGGATAAAGGCAAATCAGGTGGTATTCAAAGCAGATTATCTTCCCCTGAACAGCGGTTCACCTCACTTACCTAAAGCGCTCAGATGTCTGATTCTATAGTGGGAGCAGAGATCTAGTGTACTAGAGATTAAGGAATTCTTCATTGTTAATGCACCGGGGAGCTTTAAACAGGAGGCAAGGCAGGGATGTTCTTGCTCACCACTACTTTTGTTCATAGACTCTTCCCTCATGTCTAAGAGGCTCTGTATCAGTGTAACACAATATACTGGTGCAAGTATAGAGCTGCAGCAGCTTTCTTTTCATTCAGAGAGAGATTCAGTCCTGGTGTTTCTATTCATCCCTGTAATATAGTATGAAATGAAATCCAGAGTCCTAGAGTGCAGCATTTAGTTCAGCTTGATTCCTTGAAAAATATCTATCTTCATGTTTTTTGATTTTTTTTTTTTATTTGTTTGTTTTTTTGGAAAACAGCCAAAGTGACACATACGGCAGCAATGAACAGGTTACCACAGCGTGACGAAGAACACAGTGAGCTCTCTGATTGATGAGCAAGGTGTGATGTTGGTTGTCTTGTTTTTGTCAAGCACAACAGAATTTAAACTGAATTCTTTTTATACAAATATTAAATATGCTGAGATGAAGACAAATCAATCTTATGAAATCCAAGTTTCACCTCTGTATGAGTTTAGACATCACAGGAGTTTGCATTGCATTTATTATTGGCTTATTATAGTGCCCACAGTGAGAGAATCAGGGCTTTCTTTTGTGTCTTGGTTATAACTGTGTCCCATTTCAGGCTATGTTTCCTTTAAATTCCCTCCAAAACCAAATATGTCATGATGGGTCAAAAAAGCTTCAAAAACTCCTTCAAATGCAGCAGAGAAACGCAGCCTCCTTTTTCCTAATTTTACAGGATACAGTCCATCATTTGTGGTTTACAGTATTTGTGAATCCTGTGTATAGTTTTCTGTCTGTGAGGCTATGGGCGGGAACATACAATGATGGTATGGTGAACCCCCTGTAGCCTTTCTAGCATATCTTTGATGATAATTTAATACCACTCATTATATTTTATATTTAGACACTGTATGTCCCAGCACCATTATATCATCATGATGGCACATATTGTAGATCACAGACTTACACACGTTCCTCCTATAGTGTAGATAATCTCATTAGGGTTCTGACACGTATGGGGTCAGTTTTATGATAATTTATGTGCATAAATTAGTCGTTTATACACTGGGAAAAATGTCCCTCAAATAACAATCTGTGCAAATGAAGAACAGAACAAAAACAAGCCTGTTATAAACCCCAGTGGCTCATTCAGATTGTCTTTAACCAGGCAGTTTATTTTGAACTGCAGCACTCAGCTGGTTGTGTGCACTTAGTAACCGAAACTGATCTGCAAAGAGTAAAAAAGCACTGAAACTATGTTCAGTGTAGCATCAGAACTATGAGAAAGAGAGTTTAGAGGGACAAGATCAACATCAAATTGAGGGAACAAATTAAGGAATTCGTAGGCATGAGTTGTAAATTTGAGGGCAGAATCTGCTGATTCCTAATCACAAATTATCTAATTTGTGATTATCAGGGGTATCTTACTTGATACCTTTGTAGCTTTGATAGATTCATCAAAACATACTGTATTTGACACTTTTGATTCAGTGGTACAAAAGGCAGATATGATTCAGTGCTTCACACTAGAAAGACATGAAATGCAAAGTGTTGATAGAAGCACTGCGGCATGCAGTTCTTTATATTTATAATTAATATATTAATAACTGATATAGTCCGCAGGGTATATCAGGGATCAGCTCAGTGTCTGTGTCAGTGCTATCTCCCATAATGCATTCTGATTCACCACTTTTGCATGCTGTGCTGATTGCAAGGTGTGTCCTCTCAGACCCTGGTCCACATTTTGACAAGCTGTCAATGTCAATAGAGTGGAGGCATGTCTCTGATGGCTGTACCTGTCTGTCAGTGTGTGTGTGTGTGTGTGTGTGTGTGTGTTTGATAGAGAGAGACACAGACAGCCAGAGAAAAGGTAACTTTGAATTGTTTTGTTTTGTTTTTTGAGAAGGTTGGAATAATATTTTTTTCTCGAAGGTGAATCATTTTGCACTTATGTTAGCTTCTGCAATTACCCTAGCACAAGGTTTTTATAGTACGTAAAATGGAAATTATGAAACTAATTTTAGATCAAACAGAAGATGAATATGATGTTTGAGAGGATGATTTTTACAGCTTACAGTTTATTGCAGCATACTTGACTGCAACATATCCAGTTAACTGTGACATGATTTTAAATGAATTCTTATAATCTATTTTGATCAGTGGTGGATCTGAAGGTAGATGAGTTACTTGCTTTATAAAAAAAGTGTTGAAGCTTGAGTTATTCCCAAGAACAGTTTACAGGGATTCAACCAAATCCTGACTATTTCACCAGTAATAAAACCTATTTCAGAAGCACTGTGTTAAATATGCCACTGCTGCCAACTGTAGTTCAAGTGGAATCACTACAGGGGCTGAGAGGTAAAAAGACAACATTATGCATTATGCAACTATAGCTAGCTTAGCTCAAGCAGTTAAAAGAATCACTGATAATAGGGGTCCAAGTAACTATTGTTTTTATTGTTGATTAATCAGTCGTTTACTATTATAGAGGACCTATAGAAGATTTTTCTTAAAAAATGACTCAAAACGGTTAATCAATTATCAAAATATTTGGCGATTAATTCTGTTGATGCTAAACGATTAACTGACTAATCGTTGCAGCTTTACTGATATTACAAAGAAGATGTTATAAATGTGTCTCATCCAACTAAACTGCAGGAGGAAGAGTTGGCTATGAAGAGTCAGAGTACACAATTAGTTCCCCTGGTTAATTTGCCCTAAATGTGTTGGTGGTTTCATGTAGGGATGGTGGGTGTTTGGCAGCAGAAAGAGAGTTTTGCATTTGAGAAAATTTGTTTTACAAATAATCCAGCTATATCAAATTGTGACCACGCAGATCATTTTAGGACTCTTAGCACTTTTTTAAATGTTTTTTTTATATGTTTTGCCCACAATAGACAATTCCTACTTTGCTGTATTTGTTTGAAGTAGATTTTGTAGATACTGCAGGTGTAAATGAACCCAGCCACAAGTGATTTGCATAAAGTGCCACTGAACCAGATCTGATGGCAGACTGTTTTGACACATGTTCAGCATGTCTGGAAAGTAGAGTGCCGAACTTAGAGTGTTGGTTGAAGAGAAGACATTTTGGGAACTGCAAACATGTATTCATTTTTGTAAGAGGAGTATGTGAGGAAATATTAATGGAATAGCTTAATGTTGTCAGCTCTACAAACATATCAGTGATTTCAGTTCTGAAAAATCAATGTGACAAATTAACTGTAAGACCTATTACTGGCTGCTTCAATCAATCTCATCAGACTGGACCTGCTCCCTGCTTAGACCTAGCTACATCCTCTCCTTCTCTCTGTGTCTGATAAAGATATTGGACACATATTTTTCACCTCAGAAGAGGAACGCCCTAAAATACATATTGCATAAACACAAACATGTAATTTTCAGAGGAGCCACTTTCCTTCCATTTTACCCTGGTGCGGTCATTTAGTCAGCAATGACAAACACAATTTGACTGTAAGCACATAAAAAGAGCCAGAAATCATTTGTAAATATCACCTATAAGAATTAAAAGATTAACTAAGTCATATCCTCTGCTTAACGTCAGAGACAGGCCTTATAGCAATTATAGATATTTCTTCCTGAGCTACTGTACCACCTGTTGAATGTCTCTGAGGTCTCACCCACTCTTCATTATATATATATGTATAGTTTTTGCTGTGAGTAAACCATCGTGCTTTAACTGTAATGATGTATAAATGACAATCAAATTAGTGTAAGATAGCTGTGGAATTTTCACATTCCATATGGCAAAACTAATCCACCACCCAAACAGCCGTAGTAATTTACATATCATGTGCTTACCATCAACTTTGATCGTATACATGTAAAATGTACTGTACAGTTTCATTAAGTTCATGAAAGTCAGTAAAGTTTGTCAAGAGCGCAGGCACCTCAGATTAACTTAATGATTCCCAACACGATTGGTTAAGTGCGTCTTTATTGACACTCTGTGCAAATGAGGTCCTCAGATCTAACTATCATGCAAGTCTTTTGTTGAGTCAAGCATCTTTCAAGGAGGTGGCAGTAAAAAGGGAGAGTTGACAAGCTAAAAAATCAATCTTGGAATTTCCACATCACAGAAGCTCTTGAAACAGCAGCTAAACACACAGAGCGTCTGATGAAGATGATGATGAGGGCCCAGATGCCCCAGCAGAATGCTTCCTATAATTGATGGGCTGACTAGTGAAGGGCTGACTAGTCTGTCCTTATTACCTTGCAGTAAAAGGCCATCCTTGTTCTTGCATCACTGTCAGAACATTTCACCTCTGCAAAGTTTCACCTCCTACATACCTCTTCTTGGGAGATTCATCAGAAACAATCAACCTGCTGACCTTGCAGTATTTCACATGCATCCAGTTGAGTTGGATATCACAGAAGCAGTGAAGGAAAATTCAAAAACAAATCAGAAAATAAAAGATCTGTGGAAAGAACTGAGACTAGCTGATGTGGTCCACCAGGGACGGATTGGAATATGACAGGAGATTTAATAAAACAGCTCATTGCTCCTCAGGGAGTAACCACCACTAATCTAAGACTTAATCATGTGTAGTGGTCAGAAACACTGCGTGTTGTGTGTTTTGTGGAGCTGTCATACCACTAAAGGATGGGTGGAAGTGGCCTATAAGAGGAAGCAGTGGGCAGCAGAGGAGCGGGTTTGGAAACGTAAGGTCTGCTCAGTAGAGGTTGGCTGTAGGGGTTTTGGTGGCAGAGTTTTGTCCCTGTTAAGAACTGGGTGTAAGAGGATGAAGCCTAAAGCAGACAGTGAAAAACATAGAAGACAACCAGTTTCAGTGAGTGGCTGTGGGTTAGAAGACATGTGAGTGTAGGGTTGGTGATTAATCCTTTTTTTTTTTTTTCAATTATGACTTTGGTTTCCAATGACTATGGGAACAAGATTATCGAGATAGAACAATTATTGTGCTGCATTCCGTTTTGCAATGATGCTCTCATTTTGTCTTGTGTTATAAATCATCAATTATCATTATATATTATTATTATCATTATAAGAAATATGTTTTTATTTGTTTTTCAGTTGAATTATATTTAAAGTTCAAGCCAAGTTTTTTAAAAAAGTTTGATAAAAGCATGATGTTTCCAAAGTCAATGAGTAATCGCGTTAAATAACCTCAATATATGATCTCAATATCATGAGTAAAGCCTGACTAACATAGGCTTGTTGATGTTCGCTGTGTCTCCATCATTTGAGAGTAGGAGTGGTTAGACGACTGGCAACGAAAGGCTTTTTGCTTGCTCAGTTGTCAGAGACTGATGTTAGCCAAGTGTTAGCTTGCTTCAGAGGACTGTGTTGAGTGTGTGGGTGCAGGGAAAGAGGAGAACACATTATTGAGCCTTCTCAGAGTCGTGGGCCCAACTCAACCAATGATCAGTTATTGAGTTGCTGGCCACCTGACTAGACTTGCCTGCGCTCTTATGCTCATACTGTAGCTTTTTATTGAAACCATTCTTTTTTGTTTCTTAAGACAGGTCAAGGGAACAATGCTGGAATGTAACTAGGTACATTTATTCAAGTACTGTAGCGTACAAATTTCTGGCACTTGTACTTTACTGGACTATTTCCATTTCATGCCACAATTCTACTCCACTACTATTCAGAGGGAAATATTGCACTGTTTACTACACTACATTTATCTGATGGCTATGGTTACTTGTTACTTTACCACGATGTTTCATGATATGATAAGCTTATAGAATATAATTTACCACTATCTTTAAGGTACACCCCAGTGTTCTGGTCCTGTTTACTAAGTTTTGCTCTTTGATTTATTTTAATTTTAAATTTTTTAATTTCATTTTCTTTATACTAAATTGTTTTTGTAAAATTCATCATTACTCAGTACAATTATCCTTTCTTGCAACAATTTTTAAAAAAGACATGTACTGTCAAGGCCTCTAATGGTGTTTTTTCTATCGTTTTTTGGGGTAGTCACGCAGAGCCATGCCAGGAGCACTTGAGCTGAGCTTACATGCTGTGAGTGTTTTTCCATTACACAGCACAGCAAGGTAAAAGAAGTTGTTTACCTGTTGGAAGTGTACTGTTTGCAGAAAATGTATTAAGAGCCTGTTGTCTACAGCTCTTCATCTAACATCTCACTGTGGCTGTTGTTGCTTGTACCTACTAGCATGATTTATAACTGATTTACTGAGCAAATAGCTCCAAATATCTCCACATCTTGTTGTGGAGACATGTTTTATTTATCCACTAATTCATTTTCTATAAATTCTTCACAGTAAAAGTTTCCTGTTATTTTGTCATTTAAAAGCTTTTAATATGAAGCACCAAAAGCAGGAAATGTTTGGTTTTCATCAGCGGTAAGTTAACACTGCTCCAATGAGGCTGAAAGCAATCAGGAAACATTAAATAAACACCTGAAAGTACAAACAGGAATACAAAAGCACTGAGAGCTGAACACAGAGACTTTTAAAAATGGGTCAATAGTGACTCTGAAGTGTGAAAAGTATCAGACACACCTTAAACAAAGAAAATAAATATTCATCGGAACTTTGGCGTGAAAACGTTTAACACAGCCAAAAGTCTGCCTGTCTTGTCCAAACTGATAAAAACAAATCTCAGATGGATCTCCATCTCCCTGAGCTTGTGTCCAGAAACTCATGAGCCAAGACATGATTCTTCTAATAAGACGTCTCTTTTCTTTCTTTTTCAACTAAGTATGCACATATTTTAATCTTTTATTGAAACAAGTTCAGTTTGTTTTTGTTTTATTTGTCTCATTTTTTCACCTATAGTATTTCATTTTTTTAGTCACACAGACCCTTAAGTTTTATTCAATCCCAAATAGAGAAAAAGATTAAATTTATTTCAAACTGAAATATCACTCTGAAGAAGACACTGAGGTTTGAACTGGATCTCTGCCTGCTTGCTGATAGCAGCACAGCCAAAATGACCGGCTATCATGCCGCCTGGAGAAGCCGATACAAAGACTCTTCCCCGGTCAGTCAGAAACAAGGCTGACCCGCTTCACCGGTGATTCGTCACCACTGCATCCACAAAGACTTGCCTACAGCCCATGGCTTGATGTGGCTGTGCGCCAACTAATCCTTGCTGGTGGCTCAACACTGCAGCTAACTACAGCTCAACCAACACAAACAGTAAGGCATAATATGGCTTTGTGATCAAGGGTTGATGTCGAATAACGTTAAAATGAAGAAGATAATTTCTTTACAGAAGTTGAGTTAGCTTTCCCTTAGCATTCCCCATTACAATCTGTAGCCTCGAATCACACACTTCAAGCCACTATTTTGAAACGATTTTTCAATTTTTACTTCTATTATCATTTAAAAGCCTTATTATTCTTTTTCTTTATTATCTTATGCTTTTCATGTATCTTCAAGGCGTTTAGCTATTAATAGATGTCTTCATTTGTCCTAAGAAGTTGTTTTTTCTTTGGGAGAGCAGTAGACAGAGGTCACTGTTTTGAAAAGAACTTACAGTTATGAGCCTGATTAATTGATCAAATTGAATTCAGGGTTCATTGTGTCTTCCAAACATTAAAGCTGGCCCTTCAAGTAGGTCATTCCCAAACAAGGATTTTATATTAATAAATGTATTTATTCTCCTACATTATCAAGCCAGTGATGCAGTTCAAAGTTACAATAGGTCAGTGCTAGACGATGGTGTCACCTGTCAGAGGGCTATGCTGTAGATAGCATTGAGTTGTGAAAGTCTGCTCAATCACAGACTCTGCAGTTAGTATTCCTGTTTTCTTTCTTTCAGCTGTAACTGCTCATCCATCCTCCTGCATGTTTCATTATCTAAATATTTTCTGAGCAAGCTTATATTAGTTGGTATAATTTGGGATCCACCGGAGGGTTAGCTCTACCTGTATTTAAATATGGATGAGGCATCTGTCTTTGTGGGGGAAGCATTTTTCCCTCTGCTTCACCAAGGTGCAGTTTGCAGTTCTTCACATTGGAGCCATTTATCAGTTGGAAAGTGTAATTCAGGCAGGAAAGCTCAAAGTGTACATCTGGATCCCCGGTGGGAATTATTCATCGTCAGCAGGAGTGGTTGGCAGGCAACGAAGTCAAGCATGTTGGCATTTTCATGTGAGCAATACCTGATCTCATCCATAAGGTCAAATACTAGCTTCATGCTAATATCTGTTTTTCAGTGGGATGTGCTCTTGTGATATTTCTATTATTTCTCACATTGTTCTATCACACAAAAACTAATAATATGTTGGTTTGTTTTTTTTAATACAGGAAATATAGTTTAGTGTAGTAGCTTAGTAGTTGAAAAATGAAAAGGTGTTTATTAAACACTGCTTTTTACATGTGTAATGCTTTCTTACAGTTTGACTAGATGTACAGAATTAGGGAATTTCCTCACTCTTCTTGTTTGTAGCATACATATCACACAAACCTGCTGAGCTACTTCACTCTAGATTTTAATTTACACCTATCTGTTAATTACTTTAGTGTTAAGTATGTGTATATCTGTCGATTAAACATATACAAAACTTAACTTAATGCTTGCCACAAACACACCTGCTGTTGGTGTTTCACTTCTGCTTGGTTGAGGTGAGGAAAATCAGGATCTTCAAGAGGAATCAGGGAATTGCTTATCGGTGATGGTAAACCCTTCCTGATTTTATGAGAATAACTTATAAACATGATTTTATAGTGATGACATTTTATAGAAAATGACTTCTTACTTCTGTTAGGGGCCTCTTAGACTCCAGCTGTAAAGCAGGGTTAAATATATTGGTGGTCTGTATATGACTAATGTTGACACTACTTTTACACAGTGCCACACCTCCCAAATCCAAGAGAAGTCCAATCGGATTTCTGTTATTGGAGTTTTATGACAGGTTGTTCATAAGAGGTCTAACAGGGACAGAGGTCTAACAGAGAGTTTATAATTGACCCCAAACTAACATCACTATGTCAGATGAAATACTTTACATTTATTTGTCTGTGAATGATTTTTTACATATAAAACATAAACACATAAATAACAAACTATTTCTTTATTTGGTGTAATAACTTGATAATTTCTGTATTTTGTTATTTTCATCAAATGTATGGCAAAGGAGAGGGTAACCCCTTCTAATACTTTTCTACATATAGGGTTTTAATAAGATCTGAAAGAAAAAAGTAGATTTTGTAATTGATGTTATTATTTTTATATGCACAGCAGTGGGGTTTTTAATAAGTCTAATATTATATTTGTGAAAAAACGTATTTATTTCTGACATTTGCGGAGGAGCCCTTTATTTTAGGTGAGTGGGGGGGCCTTCACTGTCACATGCTGCAGAAAACCCTGAACTTGATCAAATCTATTTGTATTAACCTACATTATACAGTAAATGTGCCTGTAGTTTCTTCTCTCTTGTAACTGACTGAATGATGAACAATGTAGGATACAGAGGAAAACAAACTTTACTCTGTGTTAGGAGTTTTGAGTTCACTTTTTACCATCACAACAATCTTGTCAAAGCTATTAAAGCCTTAATACATGCATATAATGATAATATATATAATGACTGAAAACCAAGTATCTGTAATTGCTAGCATGTTTTATAATTTGATGAGTGACATGACAAATCATGTACTGTATGCAATAGTACAGCTCATCCAGGCTGCAGCACACTCTGGTGTAGTAGAGTCAAATATTTGCAATGAAGCTGCTTTGACATGGCAAATGTTTCTCCTCTCAGCACCTCCCTAAGATGAATTTATTAATAGTTCCATCAGTGTCCACTGGCAGCGTGTCTCCATGGATGTGAATGGCAACAGTGTTGTTCAGCTATACTTTGAACTGCTGGTTCCAGATGTCAATTCCAGAAAAAGACCACCCACTAGTGAATGTGGTTAGCAGCATAGTTGAGAACAGTATGAATTTAGTGAAGGGATTGGAAAGCATTGTTGTCATTTGTGAAGGCTGTGGGTTGCTCATTGTGACATTTTTAGCATGTAAACTCTCCGGCATGGTATCAGGCCATGTCACACAAGGCACTACTTCTCTGTAAATCCTCTGCCACAGACCTTAGGTTTGCTGTAGGGTCCATGTTGTGAACCAACTTCCTCCTCCCTAAGAAAATTTTCAAGTTTTATAATGTAACATTACTTCTGCCGTAGGTCGTAGGTCATGCAAGGTGTTTTAAACAATTGACTAATGTTGTAATTTTAAGCCTTAACACACCACAATCATACAATGCCTCGGTGATACTGAAACAGGCTAACAGCTCCTTTTACGACTGTTTGGTGACATAAACATTAGCTGTTGGTGTTATTCTATGTTCTTATCGTGTTCCTATTGTCAACAAATGCCATGAACAGACCAAAACCAACAGTTAGTTTGTCTCTCAGTACTGTCTGACTTTCCTTTACTGTCTGTAGCTCTCAGCCCCCAGTCCGCTGGCTCATGGATATATGTTTTTATTTTATAAAAAGGCTCAGTAATTTCCTACAGTGGTTGGGCGACGTAGCTTTTTCAGACGTTACTCAAACTGGAGGAAATAGTGCAGTGGATTAATACACATTTGGTGCTCTAGTGAGTATTTCTAGAAGCAGGACGGTGTGTCTCAAAATAAAGTGCAGTGGCTCGGTTCATGGTAATGAAGGGACATGTCACCCAATAACATGGTAATAGTTTAATGGAGCTCTATGGCACATATGAAAAAGATGCATCAGACATTACTTGTTAGCTGGGTCAATTTATTGTTGGTGTATTTTTTATTACACTATGAAAAACATAGAATATCACCAGGCTTTACTTCAAGCTGCATTAATATTTTTTTGGTCACAAGAGGGCAGGAAAACTGCAGACAGACTCACAGTCACCACCATATATCTTAACACTGATGTGCTGATCCAAATATGGTGAAGCTGTTTCAAACCTTATTATTCTGCCACTGCTGCATGAATTCAGGGTAGGATTTTTTGTTCCTTTAGTCTCAACGACTTTGGTAAAAACCTTCAAATGATGCTCTCGTCTGAAATGCGTATGACAAATTAAGTCGCCTTGGCTTTTCTCACCTGCCATCTGTGAGGAGACACGGGTGCGTTTGAGTCCGCACCACCGGGCTCAAGACCATCTTTCTTCCCCAGAGTCATCGTCCAGCTGAACTTTTCACACATTTATACTCACATACTCCTACATAACCCATGCATACTTCACTCCACCTCAGTTTTCCAGCATCCCTCCTTCTTATCTGTAATAAACATGTATTCTGTTCCTTGTGCTATCTTTTTGTACTTCCATTATACATGTTTACTACTCAGAGTATATATGCATACTGCTGATATTTTTTTATATTCTGTACCCAGAGTATTGACATTGCTTCTGTATTATTGTACAATTGCTCAGGTTGACTGACTGACATGTTTAATTGTGTACAGTAGAGGGCAAAAATATGCGTGTTTCCCTTCAAACTATTAATGAAGGAGAACCTGCATACTCTTAGAAATCCTATGTCTGCTTAATATCATTACAAAGTCTTTCCGGAGGCCAAAACATTAATGAAAGCGAAAAGCTGTCCATCATGTTCTTAAAAAAAAAAAATGATGGAGAATTCTTGTAAAGCCAAATTTAATTGCTTTTTAAAAAAACTGCCTGAAATCTGTTCATAAATGTTCATCTATGAATGGTGCAAAGTTTTTTGTTTGTCAAACATTCATAAGGACATAGATCATTGAGGTTTGAGGCATGGATGTGACAAAAAAAGAAATAATTTTTCTGACATTCCCTCAATATCTTTGTTTGTGAGTGTAAAAATTAAGACTGCTGGCTCAGATTCTCAAATTCTGATTTTCTTTCGTTCTTTCTTTGGGAAGTCATTTCAGCTGACATAGTGAGTGCTTTATTGCTCTGGATGTCTCATGAGAGTTTTTGTTAGTCGAAGCAGACGTTGACTAAATTGAGGAATTAACCTAGTGTTCTCTGCGAAGTTATTTAGGGCCTCTGCAGCTGTATATTTTCAGGTTGAGGGATTTTTCTCACATTGTCTTCACAGTAGCATTTCTCTAGAACAGTCTTTGAATTGATTTTCCATAAAAACCCCAACTATATAGTGATAGATCATTGTATTATTGATATCATGGTGTAAAATTATGTGCACTGTGATAGAGAATTTGATCCATATCACCCACTCTTACCATGTCCTAATTGTAAGCTTATATTTTGTTTTCAATGTGAGGTTAGAGAGATCTCACAATGCCTTTAATGTCACTGATCATTCATTGTAATTGCACTTTTGCAATTCCAAAATCTTACAGTGGTAATCACTGACTAACCACTACAAGTGAGAGCATCAGTGCATCCCACTGTATGGCTGACTCACTTTTTATATCACATGGATAGTAAGCAAAGACAGATGTGTTCTTGTGGTTTTCCTCCTAATCGTACTTTAAAACAGCAAGGCAAGATGTGAGCATGAGAGAAAGATTGCCCATGTATGCTCTTTGCAACTGCCTTTCAAACCTGCCAAGTGCTGCTAATTTGGTGCCCAAACTTTCCACACCTCGGATCAAATGTGTCCTAGTTTACAAAATCTCTTCAAAACCAAATCTGAAGGTGTTCATTAATTTGTGATTGCCTGCCTCCCTTTTCCCTCCTTTTATCTGATTGTTGTTGAATACACTGGGCTACACACACAAACACACACACATTCACATCTTCACACACATGACTCACATTTTGATGTACATTTCTGTGTGACTCAAAAAGAAGGTTTAATTGGGTCAGGTTCAACTTGAGGTTTCTATGCACATCCAGTACTACAAAACAAGATTGCTCTGCAAAGTTTAAACAGTAAAACATATGCTCCTAAAACAGCAATCAATTCAGATTGAAGAGAAATGCAGAATTGCAGAGCTGTCTGACTTTAAATTAAGATATTATTATATTTATACTTCATAGAGGTATATGTTGGAGGACTGCGGTAGGAGTAATTCATTTTCAGAAACTGAAAATGTGACAATCCTTTGCTTTTTTAATTAAAGTTATATATTATAATGAAAGCATATTATACCAGACTTATTATACTGCACATACTATCCTTAAAATAGGCCAATTAATAAGCACTGAATCTGCCAGTGTCGTCAGTGTCAAATGAAACAAACACCAGACAAGACAGCAGCTATAGAACACCTATATGCCTCAACAGGTGTTAGCTGTCAGCAATCAATATAGAACCTTCATGTTTTTCAGTTACTTCACCTAATTCAAGTAAAAAGTGTAGCTGTCAACATATTAAAGAATCTGTATTTGAATGAACATTTAAATAGGCTGCATGCTTTTCTAGTCTACCAACCACTCAACACATGCCAACATTCACCCATTCACACACATTCATACAGTGATGGCAGAGGCTGCCATGCAAGGTGCCAACCTGCTCATCAGATGCAATGTAGCACTTTTTTTTACCCATATATTTTATCCATATACTGTATTATTTAAGGAGTTAAACTTAATAAAAATGCTTATTCAGAGCAGTTGGCTTTCTTAATGGGGTTGACTGCTACAACAGGCAAGCAGATGTCAAAGCAATTTTCCAAACAGACTCAGATGATTTTTCCAGATGGTATTTTAGACAGCACCCCATTCAAAGCACTTGATTACTCTCCACTGGACAGGTTAAATCAGAGGTGTGTTTGTTATTTTAGGAAACTCTGTGCTTCGGAGTCATGTGCGTTTGGAGTAATGCATGCTTTTAAGCCTGTGCTTTTTTTCTCACACTCCTTGTTTCTTCTTCATCAGGAGTCTGGATGCATTTGGAGTGTACTGTAGCCTAAAAAGACTGGCTTATTTGGAGGTTTGGCAACAGCAGCTCCTCTGTTCCCTTCAATGAGTCAGCCTCAGAGCCAGTTTTAGAACCACATTCCCCGGGTGACTTTTTAGACACTAACAGACAAGGTGATGATTTCTCAGCCGCACAACACAATTGAAATAAATCTCTATTGATCTTGTTATCGAACTTCAACGGTGTCTGGTTACATCTGAAGAACTATTGAATCACAGTATTTTCAGAGGAATATCATTAATTGCACCTATCTGAATTCCAGCATTTTCTGCCGTAGCAGCTGTGTAAGAGCCCAGTGGTGCATAACACCGATGAAGCAGCCAGAGAGATAATCAAATAATTATAAATGAGAAATGTTATACTTCGTTATGCCTCTCTTTGATAAATGCACTGCCTCATTTTTCCATGACAAATGTAGATTACATTCTATCCAAGGCTACAGGTTGTTTCATGTATATTTAGCTTTGATTAAGACTATGCTGGGAACAGGACATGCACTTACAATTTAATTTCCTGCCCAGACTTGAGACACTATTTTGACTTCTGTTCGGACACTTATTGTGTAGGGATGACAAAAAAAGGTCTTTCTAAATCGTGTGTCCACGTTTGACATTTACTACTAACAAAAGAAAGAACACTGAAGACAGATGAATATCTCAGAAGTTTTCTCACCAACTGAGGATGGGGGCTGCAGAGCTTTCCACAAGTACCGGCTGCCAGCAAAACTGCCGACTGCTCATTTAAGTCCAGCCTGGCTACTTTATTATATATATTTTTGATTCTACTAAAATAGTTTTAATTAACAAGTTACAATTCACTTTGTGTGTACATTTACAGCCACTAACCTCCACTTCAAAACAATGTGAGCATGATGATAGAGAAACATGCTCTATATGAATGTGTGAGAGGTTGCGTCCTGCTGAGTAGAGAGCGGAGAGTCATCTTCAGTGTTTGACGAATATTAGCAAAATAACTGATGACAAAACACATTAAGAATTGCATTGATTGCACAGACAGGGGACATCCTCATTTGGAAAACACCAGTGGCATTAACTTGATGATTGTGCAGTAAGTATTAAAAAAGTCTATTGAAAGCGCTGCATTTTCCATATACACCACACAGACATTAATGGGCTTAATGAATGAATAAATGAATGAAAAATCTTTATTTTAATTGCTTTAACGACAGAGCCATCTCTAAGACACATTGCAAACTGGTGTAAAACAGGCAATGTTGTCAAAGTAACAAAAATATGAATCACATGATTTGAGTCAAGTGATTCACGTGTTTGTTATTTTTGGCATACATTTATTTTATAAATAATTTTAAACCACTACATAGGCTAGACAAGACATGGGATTAAAAACATGTTTCCATGTAAAATAACCTTGTTTATTTCAGTTAAATAAGTTTTGTGCATTTATGTTTCTAGTAAAACAATACATTAACCATCATTGTGGCACATCTTGATAAAACTTACAGTGAAAGTGGCAATAAATAAGTAAAAAAATAAATAAGGTGTAATAATACTTAATTACAAAAGTTCTGATCAGTCAGGAATAGGCGTGGTTTTTAATATTAATATCTATTTAAAGACTGTGTAGGCTAAAAGAAGCCTACTTCTCCTTTACAATAATGCACTAGATGTTTATAATCAGATAGTCAATCTCAAACTAAAATATGCAATAATTAAGATCAGTGTATATGAGGAATAGTGGCATTAGAACGTGCCAGAGGCCATGGCCTAGTTTGCTACTTTTTCGCGCTAGCTGGCTACTCCATACTTTATGGAAAGCCCTGGACTGAGAGAACAAATGAGAGCATGTTAAAATAGCATGAAGCTTTATGGAGTTACCATTTTTAATTCTGCTGTGATTTCTGTACTGTGAAAGACTACATGACATGTATGCTGGACTTTTATTTCATGCTGCCATGTGTAAAGAGAACACCGACCTAGGGACAAGGTTAGGAGTAAGCAAAAGAGCTGATTCTGTGGTATATGCTGTTCTCTGATAGGTTCATTGTGAAAAACATGATGTTGAACTATGTCACATGAAGTAAAGTATAAAATAACTGTAGATTAATCTAGATTTATTAATATAACACCTCGATTGATGGGTAGCACCTCCTATAAGGAACCTTTAATGTCCGGAGGAAGCATTAAAGCTTTGATTAAATTCTCAGTTTGATCAATTAATCAGTCTCGTAACCATAAGTTCTTTTCAAAACAGTGACCTCTGTGTGCTGTGCACAAAGACACAACAACAACGACTTCTTAGGATAAATGAAGACATTTATTTATAACTAAATGTCTTAAAAGTACATGATAAAGCATAGAATATGTCCGGCATTGTTTTAGGTTGAGTCACAGCGAGGTTTAGGCAGTTGCACAGCCAGGGGCAGGCTAAGGGCTGTGGGTAAGTCTTTGTGGGTGCAATATCATTTTACATTACTATTCCTTCAGTAGCTTTATTCTTTCATTGTGACTGCTTATGTAATTTAACTGTCTATAAGGTTATTATAGCAAAAGTTAAATGTGATTTTAAAAACCATTACCATATAAACACTCATTAACGCTTATGACATTTAAAATTTCAACATGAAGTTCTAACCTTATCAATAGAGGACAGTATTGTCACATGTAATAAAATATAGACGATCGCACAGCTATCAAAGTTATATCATTCCTCATGTATTTCTATGACAAACATTATGTGATTTACATAATAATTAGACATTTAATTCACACAAATTCAGATTCCAATGAATGTCCACCAGGAATGTGAGAGTTTTCTGACTCTGGTCTGGGGAGATAAGAAAAGGGCTTTTCTGTTCATGTTTTCTGAGTTGTCGGTCCTTTCTCCTGGTTGATGCTTTTAGTTCAGGCCATGATTTAGTTATTGGCCAGAAATGTGTCATGCTGGCAAAGAGGTCAGTTCAGGGAGGGCCAGTGCACATCTTTGGATGTCTGCACTCACCTCCATGTCTCTGAATCGAAGAAAGGTTGTTTTATCCCATGGAATTAAAGAAAAAAGGGTTTGGTGTCCTACAAGACCTTATGTAATGATGAATGCCATACATATGTGCTAAATCCGTGTAGGCCGGTGGCTTGGGTGGACAGTATCATGCTATCTTAAAACAATCAATGGATCTGTAACCAGACAAGAGAGAGAAGGTAATCTCAAGTAATGCTCTCTCCAAATGTAATGTGCATTGCATTTTGTAATTATACTTCACTTCCTGTGAAAAGTGTTCTGTGTGTGTCTGTGTGTTTCATTCCTGAGTCTAGAGTGCTTTCAGGCAAAATTTCCCACAACAAACACAATGCCAATGCAATCCTCTCTGGGCTTATTTGCTATTTATTGGTGGTGGAGTGTTGGACATTTTATTTAGTCTCTTGATAAAGTACTTTTTTGAAAGCATCCCAGAACATTTAAAGGCATTTCTGAGGAGCCTAACATGTCAGAATAATAAGTTTTGTCTGGAACATGTAGTGATGATGCCATAACTATAGGGAAATGGTAGTGGAAAAAAACTCAGTGAAAGAATTTAAATGTCAAACTATAAATATACATTCTTCCAGCATATTACCACTTACCGAACTACACCTGCCAACCATCCCGCTGTGCAGAAGGAATTGTGCATCTACTTATGGTTGACAGCTGTACTTTAGTAGAGAGAAACTAGATTCCTACATAAAACTGCTCACCACAAGGTCTGTAGATTATCTTGAGTAACCGGGTCATGATTTCTTGAAAGATACAACACATTTTTTTGGCACTTTGAGCACCACCATCCAGTTCCATTGTATTAGGGAGAAGGCAGACATCTCTACAGCAGATATCTCCAAAACTCAGCAACTCACACCAAAATGATCTAGATGGATAAATAGCACTATGAGTAAGAGGAAAAATATGTATTTTTGATTTTTCAGGTGAACTTTCCTTTTAATGGTGGTTGGCAAACAGGTTTAAGGTGCATTACCGCCACCTTCTGGACTGGAGTGTGGATCAGTTACTATTCATTAAAGTCTCCTATTAATTCCTGTGTTTTCTCAAAATCTGAAAATATCCCTGTACCCTACATCACCACTGCAACATTTCTCTAATACCTAGTGTCATGTGATTCCTTTGGAGTGTTATTTTAAGTATCTGTCTCTCTTGTTGATATCTAGGACATTGTAAAAATACCTGCTCTGCCATTTCCTGTAGTCCGAATGTTCACATCTACCCGTAGCTTATTCATGATGTTTAATGTACTGTTCAGACTTGTGTGACCAAACCTCATCCTTGATATAATGTCCTCCCCCTTTCTATTTCTATTGCTTCCTCTCATTTCTCCTACTTTTATTTGAATACTGTAGTAGTATCGGCCCTTATTTCCTCTATCCCACTCTTCCAGCCATTTATTTTTCATGTCTGATTTGATTATACTTTTAACCTCAGTCTTGCAATATTTTACGACCGTAGTGATTTCTCTCTTTCCTGTTGCTCCTATTGCATATTTATTTGCCAGTTCATTTCAATCCACACCAATATGTGCAGCAAAGAATTTAATTTCTATTCCTGCTCTCTTAATTCTGAATATTGTTTGAGCTATGTCAATTACTAAGTCTTGCCTTACATCTGATTGCATGTATTTAATACTTGTTAGTGCACTGCTGGAATCATAACTTATCAAAACTTTGATTGGTTTGACTTCCTCTATCCAGCTTAGAGCTAAAATGGTTGTTCTCTCTGGCAACTACCTGTCATTGTCAGTATTCAAAGTGACCAATCAAAGGAGTAGAGACATCAGCCACTGTCTATTCTATCCCTGCCTCCAAAGTCTCAAAAGTCAACTTGACAAGCGAGTGAGTGTTGAGCAGTTGTGAGCGCGTAGGGAGGGTCGAGCTTGTGCTCGAGGATGCTTTGGATACTGTTCTGTATCATGTGCACGCACCTGGTTTTTAGGTGTGCGGGTTTTGAGACCAATTTAACACCATAATCACGTCTTATGACTGCAGAGAAAGTGAGGAAGAGTTGTTTCATAAAGTCAGCAGTATATTTCAGGGCTTTTCCATGTAGTGCCCTGTTGTAATCATTTTAAAGTAAATTCTCAAACAAACAGGGATCAGTACAGTGAAACTAAAATTAGAGTAATGTGAAGCGTACACTTTCTGTCATCAGATTGGCTTGTTCTTTTCTTGTTTTTTCTTTCACAAGGACAACTTGGCATTACTGCATGCAAAGCCTCATAGTCTGAACCTGATGAGTCTGATTATTGTAAGTCTGATGGCACCTCAAGTTCAAGAGGTGAAGGCAGGGTACTGGAATATGAAGGATGGCATACAAAGAGTATTAACATTTTAATTTCTTGGGAGTTCATGGCAGTAATAAACAACGCAGCCTGGGGTGGATCACATATTTCTCAGGCAGTGACAGTCTGCTGCTGACAGGCTGTGGAGAGAGGTGCAGGGTAGAGCTGCTCTCGCTGGTGCACAAATGTTGTAACCTTAACCACAGTGCAGATGATAAAAAAACAGAGTGGTAAGAACATCATCTGGGACTCAGCTGCATGTCTAGTTCTCCATTATCATACTTTATTAGAAGTGATACCTTCCGCTCTTTCAATTATATAGGGAAAAGATTAGGAGTTTTTCATTAACCTCCTGTCTCTCTTACATAGAAAAGAAGCTTTGGAGCGGTCACACAAAATTACAAAAATTATCCCTGATAGCCGTCTTGCACAGTTTTTTCCTCAGAGCTGCAAA
The DNA here is from genome assembly GCF_963924715.1 of Thunnus thynnus. Lineage (NCBI taxonomy): Eukaryota > Metazoa > Chordata > Actinopteri > Scombriformes > Scombridae > Thunnus > Thunnus thynnus. The sequence goes on from NC_089529.1 coordinate 2,349,305, forward strand.
TCCTGTTTTCAGCTGCTGCTTATTACGGCGCTGGATTGCCTCTGCCAATCATCACACCCTGACCATCCCTTCAGCATTCAGAAAGTGATCAGTCGTGATTTGGAAACTAGTCCTCACTACAGTGTGGCCTGTAGTGTCACATCTTAAATACACATCACTGAGCTGCTTTATCCTTAAAATGCTATGCATGAAATGCACACCCATCCATTACAAATAATGTTTTAGCAGCTTCCTGTGCTACTCGTCACTCTTTGTTTGCCTATTTTGTACCTTAGTAATTTTTCCCTAACACAGCTTTTACAGCAGGCTGGAGGCCAAATTTTTAGTTTTATTCAGTTTGTCTAATTTATTCAATCTCATCTTGGTGCTTCAAATTAATGTCACAGCACTCTAAATAATTGATTGCTTATGGTAATACACGGTACATGGAATCATCAAGCACCACTCAAGGTCACCAAGGCTAATACACCTTCTGGTCGTGTTAATATAGATTTAGTAAAATATTCTTTTATCTTAAGAAACATTTCAAGGTTTACCTGAGCTCCACAACACAACTCCATCCTAGCATGTTTATACCTTTACAACAGTATCCAATATTGTCTTATTCCATAGTAGTAATGATATGCCATTATTAGCAGTTTAGTGGATGACAACATTGTGATAAGAGTCCACACATGGCCTGATAGCCTGTGCACAGTGGGTTGTATGAGAACTGCAGTGGGAGTGAAAACAACTTTACAATGATATCAAATTGTTTTATCACTGTTATCATAATTTGCAGAGTTCTGTGGTCAAACTAATTCGTCAGAGAAGCCTCAAAATGAATAACAAGTGGGCTAGAGTCAAAAGTTGAAATAAAGAATTTTTCTAAAACTTGAAATAAACTCGAGCACCACACAAAAAAAGTCTGAATAGCCTCAGAAAACAAGGCTGTGAAGTCACTTTGGCGCATTATCGCAATTTACACAGAACACTCAAGTCGAACAAAATTATCTGTAATGGAACAATAGCAGCTTTTTTCAAATGTCAAGCTACAGAACTTGATAAACATAATGGGAAACAAAATAGCTGTATTTTTACTATAAATGATAAGAATATAGAAAAGTTTTCTGCAGATAATTGTATATTTACCATGTTGATTGCCAGCTCTCAGTCTATAGGTCTTCTGTAGACAGCTGTTTATATGCTCATTCATTATTTTCCTTGGTGTGAGGATATACCATAAAGTCAAAACAACTGACATAGCAGTGTCTTGAACCTTTGTAGTGAAGTTCTGTAATTGTAATATTTAATAAGTAAGTTCAGGTTTGAAAATGTGATGGTGTGAATCTGTAGACCTCAAGGTAAATGTGTCTCTTTTGTCCAGAATAATTGTACAGCGAGAGCCTAACTGGGCTGATACAGCTTTACCTGCTATATGTTCAGTGTGTATGTGTTATTTAGCTCATGTAGACTTGACTAAAGGACTCCTCTGGTTATAAATATTGCACTCCCACTGCTGGTACACGTCCAGACTGTGCAGCTTTTAAAAAATGAATGCGAGTCCTGGGCAGTGTGCTGGTATACTGTATAAGATTCTGTGCCACGGTGAAACATAAATGCAATGAAACAATGATTTGGACCAGGGAATGATGAAATCAGCATCTCGTTAACCTCTGGTTCAGTCCTCACACCCACAGTATATGCCTTTATACCTTCTGCTTTGATACGCCTGTTGTTTGATGTAACCCCCTGACTCGCTTTTCTCTGCATTGTTGGGCCTTATCATTTCTCCTGTAAAATGGGCCAGCATGTGCTGCCGTTTTAATTTCAAGCTTATTAAAAAGAAGGATGAAACTGAGGGAGAAGTATTAAAGGGTAGGATTAGCATGTGGAGACAATCCTCTATGAAATTACTGCAGACGAGGGCAGCTGAAGTTACCTACCAACACGCACTGTGTCAAGCACATTCACTCTGTTTACCCCTTTCCCCAGAGCCTCAATTAACCAATCCCTCACTTTTGAACCCCTTGTAATCATCGCAAAATCAGACAAGCTATCATTTCTCATGTGTAATTGTGAAAAATCATTTAATTTAGGATAGTTGATTATTCTCAAAAGAGTCGCAAGGCCAACGTGAGCACTAAATCTACCATATAATATTTCTAAATAAAGTGATTTGTATAATTTAGAGATGGAGGGAAATCTATTCCTCTCCCCAGCTCACAGGCAGAAAACATCACACTACCAGCTGTGCTTGCTAATGCACTTGGCAAGCCGCTTTCAGAAGAGCTGTGTTTTTAGTGTATGGGCTCTGCTTTCAGGATGGTGAGTGGAGAGACTTTGCTAGCCTGAGGCCATGTTGTACACAGTTTTGTATTATTCTTCTTTGTGTTTGATGTTTTAATAACTCTTTAAATTTCACTTTGCTAAAGTGATTTGTTATGTGATGTGCACATGATATGATCATATTCAGCTTGCCAAACCACATTGTGGATGATATGTCAGCTAATTAATCTTTGATATGAATCCCTTAAGCAAGAAAAAAAAAATACACAGTTTTTCATTCAAACTAAAATAGTGGCAGGCCTGTTGTCAACCAGCATAGAACCTTCAGTATGAGCTGGATGTGTTTAAAGATGGACTGACTGCTGATGCTCTCCTCTCATAATCAAACTCTTCCAGCGCTCTGCTGCTGGTTCTGTCTGGTTCCTCTGACACACTGGGCCTTGGGTAAGCTAGGACCAGTGCTGGTATGTATAACATGTCTAAGAAATTGTCTTAAGAATGGTCCTAAATTTATTTTGACTTATGAGTCGAAACATTCTTAACAAGGGCATAGCGTTTAATATGCAAGAAGACGGTTGATAGAAGATCTTTCCCTCTATAGTTCCAGTACGTTGACAATATCAGTTATAGATTTAGGATATTATTCATATAAATCATAAAAAAGTAAAAGAGACATGGTTAAATGACACATTCAGCTGAAGGAGAGGTGGAACAGGTGGTAGAATTTCATCAAGTGTTGGCAAAGACACTACAGTAGCTTTCCTAATCAGATTCAAGCTGTGCGAGACATGCTTTTTATTAGTCTATAACATTTACAATGCTGTTGGCACAGGTGCTATTTTGTTTATTTGCTGAACAGAGCTGTTGACAACCAGCACAAACCACCACTGTGCTGGTCAGGTTTTGGAGCGCTGCCTTCTCACCTGTAACCACGCCCAACAGTGATGTCACGGTGTCCTGGTGTGCACCTGTGCATCACAGCAGCAAGGTGAGAAGTTAAAACACTGAAGGTCAGCAAAAGGATGTGTTAAATTACTCTTTAAACAAGGATATATGAACTACTTGGTGTGAGAAGCAAATCAATGAGTTTGTAATCCAGAATTAGTCCATAAAATGTCCGTTTGTTAATCAAGTACATGTATAAGTGTAGTTTAATGTAGTTTAATATTTGTTTAATTAAGAATGCAGGAGTCCATCTATAAGTGAAATACATCAGACAGGCATTTTTTTTTAAAATTAAGAATCAGTTTAATTTGTCATTTATATTGTTTTGTTACTCATCGCCCTTCAGACTCACCAGGATCATTGTATTTCACAGCTAATACAAATTACATTCACAATAATTGATTTAATTAGGGTATATATGAACATTAGATAGTGTGCAAATTTGGTCAGATCTTGTATCAACTTAACATTTCGAACACATATGTCTGATGTATGTCAGTAGCAGCTTATACACGGTGACTCAGATCAAGGTGTTAACTTGATATAGTACATTATCACCTCTGCATTATTTTCTCCATCATACACCTACTTGGTGCAGAGCACATTGATGGGGGCAGCATTTGCCATAACTACTTACTCCACCTTAAAAAAAAAACGTTAAATATAGTTTTTCACATTTGCTGTGTTGAGCAAATTATGTGTCAAGCTATACTGCTGATACTGTGCTGCTTCTCACACATGCTTTGTGAATGAAGGCAGTGATAGATCTTTACTGTCAAACTACAATTTTTGACATTCATGATAAGTTCACCTTACCAAAAACTGGCTGAATGCAGTTTTTCTAAAACTATATTTTGGCATTTTCTGCACATTTGGGCAAAAGATCAGTTTGAACCCTAACCCTAACCCTAACCCTAACCCTAACCCTAACCCTAGTCTACAAAACTACTACTTTTTCATGAATGCATGAGATTCATGATGTTTATTATATCATAATCTCAATATAAACAATACTAATCTACTATATTAAGATCCCTTGCAGGTTCAAGATGTTATTACATCTGAAAACATGGCTTGAGTTCGAAACTTTGCTTTGTATTCATTTAGGCTCTTTGCCAGAAACAATCAGTCAGAATGTTCCAGGCTTTATATCAGCTTGTAAATGTCTAATCTGATAAAGGTATTAGGCACTTTTATTATCAGCAGCCAAAAATAATAACAGTTAGAGTAATAAAACCGTGGAGCAGGGTAATTTAATCATAGCACAGGAAAGCTCTGATTTGTGACAATTAGACTGATATTGTTTGTGATAGAAGGGTTTATTCATGTGTTTAAAACTTACACTATAATAAGATCCACATAGAGTTAAAGCAGAAGCATTTTAAATTTGCATTGTCCAGCATAACATATTTTTCATTTTAACAGAAGTGAATCCTGTTAGATTTTATAACTGTCTCCATCCCTGAATGAATTTAGACAAAACAACAAAAAGACTCAGACACTGAATTTTATGTTATATTCAGCTACACATGAGAAATGACTATTTCATTGAAGGTGATATTAATCTTTTAAAGTACTTTGGAGAATCCCTGAGGGACGATGAGCAAATTGCTCTGTAGTTGTGTTCATCCTTTGTGCGTGTAAAGATCATCAAATGAAAGCTGACAGCCTGCACTCGTCATCACCTCTCTGTGACTGTTACTCCTCTCAGCCATAATGTTATGGAAGCAGAATATCAAACCCCAAAATAGATATGGTCTTTGCATTAAAAATGTGAGGTGCGTTTAAAGCCTGAGGCGGTCAGGTCAATTACACAACTCGAAAAATGATCCTAAGATCACATCGAAAGTAGTATCCAGTTTACAAATGAAGCCAGAGGACATCACAGGAAGTCTCTAATGTAAATGAGAGAGTGAGGTTGTTGTTGATAATGTTGGGCTTTGTGTCACCTTCATTGATGACTGTTACCCTGTCACATGTTCTGCTTGTCATCATGACAGCACCTCTGGTTGATGACAGTATTTTAGAAATATGTTAAAAGTCTTGCGTTGGCAGCTTGGGTATAGTGAATATGATATTTAAATGAAATGTGTTTAGTTGTTGTAATGTATTCTGCTTCTGTATAGTCAGTGATTAAATGCCATTAAGGCTACACATTGCATTGGATTTTGTCTTTTTTTCTGTGAAGTGCAGCACACTCTGGTGGCTTTAGCATCAAAACATCTATTGTTTTCTAGGTAAGCCCACACAATGGTGGTGACTTATGGATGCATCAGGAGAGGCCACTGTCTTATTTGCCAACACCAACATGCATCAGTATTGATAAAAGTATTTACCACTTATTACCAATAAGAGACAGAATACAAGGCATAACAGATGTCAGTCACACTGACTCTGCCATTTTCAGGTTTAACAATGTTTTTCCTCAGACATTAAAGGGTAATTCTGGTATATTTCAACCCTATTTTCCCATCAGTGAGATCACTTCAGCCAGCAGCCGTGAAATGGGCTGCAATGTAATCCTTGGGAGCAATTGTGCCTGTTAAAGTACCTCCGTTAAAAGTACTTGTTTTTGCCACCGACAGGCTCAGATTGTTATTATAAGTGTCTGACAATGGAAGTAAACACAGGAACCAGCCGCCTGTAGCAGCATGCGACTGGAACACATTTTAAAAATGTCTACTAAAGTTTTCCCCAACCACAAATCAGAATTGACAGCGATATTAAGATGGGTTTACATTGCGATGTAAGTGGAATGCACATCCTGCTTGCACTTGTGCTGCCACTTGAGCTGAATGTTCAGCCCACAGTTTGCATGCTAGATTGCGTGTGTGGGATTGGAGAAGAAATCAAAGCGCTATTCAGGACCTCTCAAGAAGCTTTAATTTGTCAGGCAGCTTTTGATTACTGCCGGAGATTCGTTTGCTGTAGGTGTATGACATGATTTTTTGCCTCTTTTAAGCTGAGTCAAATCATGTTCTCTCAATCGAAAACATCAATATTGCGATGGCATATTTAATTTACCATACATAATTTGAAGCCTGTCACTGACTTTGGGTAGGGGGAAATAACAGCGGTGGTAAAAGCTTTGGAAATGGATGGAACTTTGTAACTGTAAGACTTACAACTGTAGAGTCAGGAGAGGAGTGACACTGCTTGCTGCTTTAACTATCAGACTATAAGAATGATGAAACATTAGTGGTGCTTGACTGGACTGGAACTGCTGGGACACAGAGCACTGCACCGTGGAGTTGAGCAGCAGGAAAAGATGACACCTTGGCTTTGCTCTGCAGAGTGCATAAATCACAAGCTGTGAACTGTGCTTAATATGATTGAAGCAGCAAACATGCAAATGTTAAAATCACCTATCATCATCAATGTGGCTATCCTTAACACCGTAATATCTACAGTCAGAGCTACCTGACTGAATATAGACGACTTGCCACATGGCTCACTGTAATGCCACTTGAAAGCTGGAGACATTATTTCAGGGTTGGACTGGCAACAAAAAGCAGCCCAGGGATTTGCCATCTAGCAGCCTTAGTTTGATACACCAAACTGACACGTTTGTCCATCAATGAATCATGAATCGGTTATTTTGTATTGTTTGTGTTTGGCTAATATGTAAAATGATGAAACTAATTTTCCAAGGTTTTCCTCCCCATGTTTGTGTGCACAGAAAGCAAAAAATCAAAGTTGAATCAATGTTATGATCACCTGACACCTAATTTGACTTAATAGCCTGCTTTTATTATCAGAGTTATGAGCAGTAATTAGTTGTATTCAATCAGTAAGAACACATAAGAGTGTAAAATATATCTATGCTTCAATTACTTTGAAACTACTACTAATGTAGTGGCACCGGCTGGTGGTCACACATACCTGTTTCCATAGAGATCCCTGCAAAGACTTCCTCGGAACTTTCCCTGTCTGACTCAGGTTTATCTGTTTGTTAAAAATGCATAAAGCAGACATCATATGAACTGTCTGACATGAGCATTAAATATTGTTGTATATATTAAATTAATGATGAATAGTCCAACCTTGACAAATACATATGTGATGTATTATGCAACATACTTGCCATTCATTCTATTTCTTGTAATACAACAATAAAATAACTTGAATGAAGTAGTCCAACCTGTGCTCTCATTTACTTCACAGTCACACAATAACATTCAATAGTGCACACACACCTCTAACTGGATCTGTGCTGGTTCCTGCTCCCTCCTCCTTCATCATTTCCTTTGCTTGTTCAAAGCCATGTTCACCTGATTGTTTGGAGTAGTTGTTTGTAGAGTGTTTAACCGATAATTTTCATTGCTGGGCTGGCTATCAAATATTATGTGCCTTATAGGCTATAGTGGGAAAAAGAATTGATGAATAGTCTAGAAGACAATGATCAAATTTGCATGTTTATTTTACCCATTAACCGTGGACTCTTTAGAGATATTTAGTGTAAACTTCTCTAAATGTTTGTGCCCTGAGTGACTAGTTAAACCTTGGAAACACTGCAGCAAGACTCTAGCATCAAAACCCCAAGGTTAACAACAACATTTTGTTCTTTAGTTAATTCATTTAGCTTTAGTCCACAGCACATAGCATAGAAGCATGACAAAGCACCTGCTCCCTGCTCACTCCTCTTTGTTGTTTCTGCCTCTTCGCCACTGGCCTCATCATCACCCGCTGACTGCTTAGATAAATCCGTTATCTTAGCACACTTTGCGGCATCAGCCAGCAAAGCCTTTTTTTCTTTGTTTGGTGCACCTTCTCTGCACCGCCGGCCGTGGGTTTTCTCTTTCTATCCATGCTTCAAGTGCTAGATACTTTTAACGAGTTCCAGATACTAACTGTCAAAGTGCTAGATTCTTTCACTTTCAGTTGTGATGGCAACTGCTACCTGCTATTATGGATTGCACCTAATAAGCAACCTAATGCAATCCAATACAACAGCTCTGCCATAAATCTACATTTATGAAGCTTATACATTTTCAGTTTTGATTGATATTGTCAGAAAGGTGATAATTCTACTTCATGTTTATTACTGAGGTCATAGTGTGAGCTTCTCCATGGCCAATCAGCGCCTGCATCATTTTTAAGTGTTCCTAAAAAAAAAAAATCTTAATTGCAGACAAGTGAAATGCATGAAATGAAATGATACCTTCCCCTGTGTCTGTGTGAGAAATGTTTTGCTGAGGTTTGTGAGTTTAGTACACCGGCAATCATAATTTAATTATGTCTTAATTTAATCCCACAATCAGACAATGGCAAGTGGATGTAGCGAAATGGATGTCAGAGCTGCATTTCCCCACAGGCATATGGACCATACACATGACAAAAGGGTAGCGATTCAATTACGGCCATGGCAGGGGAGCTCCTGAATGATAAAAGCCATTCAGGAGCTCATAAACACGACAATTTACAAGCATCGCTTCTATCTTCCTTAATCTTAAACCATTGCCAGGGAAACAGAAAAGCCTGCACAGCTCGTACATCAATGTGTGACAACTGTCTCGTTTTGCATCACACCGTGCCTGAATCCAGCAGCAGATAGCTACATGCACTAAGTAACAGGAAAAATCATGCAGTTTTAGGTGGTGATGTTTCTGAGAGATAAATATGTGGCTGGCAGTGCTAGGTCAAAGAGAGGAAGAGTTAACACACTCTCTGCCATTACATTACACAGCACCAAAACTCCTTGATGGGAGAATGTCGGAGACTCAGTCTTGCACATCAATAAGAACATCAGTAATGCAATATCTTAAGTGCAGGTTGTAAAATGTCTTTCTTGGCTGTCTCTACCCACAAGTTTTCCCCTCTCTCTTTATCTTATTTTACAGCTGCTGTCAGCTGTCTTGCTGTAGTTACACAACCACCTCATAAAAAATAAAGCAGGGTTTTCTCATATAACCAGACTAGCATAGAAATATCAGTGCCAGCTGAGTTCTTGTTGGCGTCCGAGTTACACACTCTATTTTCTCTACAGTGAGATGTTGCAGTCTACATGACGTCTCACTAAATCATTTGATATCAGGGAGATGACGGTGGAAATTTTTAAAGGTTATATGGGGAAACAGTATTTTTTCAGTCCGAAAAGATAATGGTCAAGAGGAAAATCTTAAGATACACACAAGACAAAGAAAATCACACATTACAGAAAACATTTACAAAGAAGTAAACTTAAGGCACTCATGCATATTGACCTTATGCAGCCTAGCCACTTGCGCTTTGTCTCTTAAAGGACAGGTTCATCATTTTCCAAGTCTGTCCTAAAACAGCAGTGAAGTGCCCTTATGAATGCTGAAAGAGTTGTAATAATTTCTCTTCTTCATACTGGCTATTAAAAGATGGCTTTCAATGCTTTCAATGTAAGTGATGGGGGCCAAAATCCACAGTGTGTCCAAACAGTCATTTTGTGCAAATATTTGACTGAAGCTTATATGAAGCCTCAGCAGTCTGAGTTAGTCATATCAAATGGATATCTGCCACATTTACAATCTTTTTAGCATCAATCTCTCTTTGTGTTTCCTCGGACAGCGTTTCCCTGTTGAGCTGCTGCTGTATTCCTCTATGCAGTAAGGTTAAAGAATAGTGCATTGTTGCTGTCAGCAGAAAACATGACTCACACTTCCAAGATTGCAGGCTCTCTTAGGGTTCAGAAAGTTCCCCAACCTCAGGGTCTATAAAAACCTTCAAAAACCCAGTGGACTGACTGAAAAATGGTTGTCAAGTTGTAAAGACTGTTTTTTACTAGTTCTGGAAAAATTGACATTTGTGGAGGATTTCTTTCCGCAGCAGTGAATGTAAATTTGTTTGTAGAGTTTACTGTCAGCAGAGAGCATTTAATAACAGTAATTTCAGTGACAGGGGCGGTTGTGTATTATGTATAATGTTGACATTCAGGATTTTTCAAAGAGCCTCCCAGACAGCATTCAAACTTTGATCAGTGTGATGTGGGCTAATATAAAATGGAAATAAAACAAGACATCACCTCCTGTGTTTTGACCTCTAGTTTAATTTGTGCTTGTTGTGAACATCCATTCATTCAGATGTGCCCAGCTGCTCTAAGACCTTGCCAGAGGAGATGAGAAAGTTATCAAATTTGACATCTTCATGTTCATATTAGTTAATAAATCAAAACACTCTAACAACAGTGTTTAGTAGCAGCTCTAAATTGTGAAATGCTTTTTTTTTTTTTTTTTGCCTTTTTAAATTGCACTGAGGTAGATTCTGTTTCATGAAAGGGCTGGAGAGTCACTGTACCTATTTTATATTTCTGTCATAAGAAAATATGTTCCCAATAAAATAAATCAATCAATCAAAATCCCTGATCTGATCTACACAAAATTAAGATCTACAGTAAATTATTCTTATCATTATTCTTATTCTTATTTTACAATATGGAGACAAATTTGTAGGGTGCATGGAAGAGGGAAACTAAGGGAAGGTGGAGCTGAAATAATGGCCCTGTGGAATATATGTAGAGATTTAGTTGCATGTAATTCTGAATTAGAGCAAAACCCGATATTAGTCAGAACTGTGCGGAGTCTGGTAGGTTAAAGATCTGGCATTATGGTTGGAATCGGAATATGACCAAATGAGTAATGCAAATTCCCTCACGCCACATCTTTACCTGGAATAATGTCTGCAGCTAGAGGCTTAAGACAATATACAGTATAGCGGTCTATGAAGTGGAGTCTGATCCTTTATGAAGGGAAGAACCTGCTGTTGCATAGTTTCAACAGGATGTTTCAGAACAGTAAGATTGTGTCTAAGTTTCCGCACAAAGTAAAAGTATTTTTTACCAAATGTAGCCGGAGGTTGCTAGCTTAGATTTAGCACAGATATATTATATTCCTTTAGCTGAGGAACAGTGAGAAACAATGTTTAAAACTTCATCTAAAGATTGAAGATGAAAAAGTTGAAAATCCTGCAGAGTACTGAGTCTTGTTAAGCAGACACACACACACAACCGCTCACTGATAATGGAGGAAGGATTGTCTCCAACAATGTATTTAAACCATTCCTGATATAAATTTCCATCCTCTGGAAGGCTGTAAAGACTTTTTAGCTGCTGAACAACCAGCAACACTTCCAGTGTCCTGCTTTGCTCGTCGAAATGCAAACTCCGACTACAGAAGTTATGGCAGGGGTGGGCTCATAATGAAGCTGGATAAAGCAATGCATACCACCTCAGCGCTCTTGAGAAATTTCAAAATTTCAAATAGTTAAAAAGCCAAACTTTAAAGGACTTCTTGTCAGCCACTCTGCGGTCAGCTGACGTTCCATCTGAAAATGGAGCAGAGTGAAGAGAGGAGTGCTTTATTACTCACTGCACGATGTGACTCAAGCTCAGGACGAGTAAGTGTATGATGAGCATGTCTGAATGATGCTCTTAGGTCCAAAATCGTGTCTTTCATTGATTACAAAGCACAGACATAATTAGACAGACCAGAAATGTTAATAAAAGCAACAGTATGACTAACCAGTATATAATTAAAGTGTGTCCAGTCTAAAGCCCTGGCACCTTGGGGAGAAGGTGAGTGAAATGTCAACTGGGAGCAAATGCAGATGAAGAATAGCTGTTACAGATAAACAGATGCCATGTCAGTTGAGTGGCCACACTTTGACTTGAGTAAATATGTGGCAGATGCAGCAGTAATACTTTGATAAAGTCACTAGGTTCCCTAAAACACCCTGCAGATGGAATAAGATAACAAAAGCCATGAAGGTGTGACTGACATCTATTTGTAATAAGACCTATTTTAACAGTCAAGAGATGGAGAATGCATGTGTTAAATAAATGGTACTCAGAGTTATAATGCCAACTTCTTTTTATTGTTTAGTAGAAAGAATTAAAAAGAGGTCCAGGTGTACTTTAAAAGATATAAGGGAAGTAGGGACATCCTGTGTGTGACGGTGTTCAACAAGGTTTATGGGAAATGTAGTCTTGTTTTTCAGAAGCATTACTGTTATAATAGTTGAGTGAGCTATCAGATACAGTATGTCAATCCTTATATCATTTGTGCAAAATAAAATGTATACTATTGTGTTAGACTTTGTTGATAACATATTTTGTTTTGGATGTTGTGGAGGATTTAGTCCATTGATGACATTGCTTTTTTGTTTTTGTTTGTTTGCTTGTTTCCATCCTCACTCTGGTGCACACTATCAGTTGTCTGCACACTTTAGCCCTCTAGACCTTCCCAGTCCCAATCTCAATGTCCAGAACAACAGCTTTCTCTTCATGGGTGGATCCAATGACCCTGAGGCACCGAGTGCAACTCGCCGCCATATCATAATCAATCCTTCACGGTGATAGCAGTGCCCTAAGACACTTGGGATATGGAGTTCAGATAAATGTTGGCTTTTACTTAGCGGACAACACACAATAACAAATTGTTCACCTCTCAAAGGGCAAAGCTTTGGCATATTGAAAACAGATCAAGAAATTAGTCATGTTTACAATATAAATGGTCCTGCCAATTGTCAAGCTTCTGCTTGCCAAAGTGATTCATGAAGGAGCAGCTGGTACTCTGTTGCACTGGTTAAATGAGTAACACCAGCAGCTAGCAATCAAACAACCGCTATGGATTGTATTTACTGAATGTTGCAGTGGTGCATGCGTCAAATTGTATGTTTCGATAAACTACATCACTCGTGTGTCTTCAGTTATTTCTCACAAATTGGGTTAACAATGTTTGTGTATCCATTTTATGAATATATATCACGAAGAGTGGCATTAGGAAATAGAAATAGAGGAGGAAATGACTAAATGTTTTAAATTGCTAGTGATGTAAGTAACTGCTCACCCCCCCCCAAAAAAGAAAGAATAGATTTAGAGGGCATTAGTGGAGTGGGCATTAGTGGTATGTAGTGAGCAAGTAAGTGTGTAGGGATGGAGAATATTGGATAGGTAGGGGAGGTGCAAAGCCATGGGGAGATGTGCAAACAAAGAGAAGTACTTTAAAACAAATGTATTTAACTGGGAGCCAGTGTAATTACTGAAGGGTGATGTGCCCCCAGTGAACTGTGGCAGAGAACTCTTGCAGCTGAATTCCGGACATACTGTAGTCTATTTATCCCCCGAGTGGGTACACCCACGAAGATGGCATTACAGTAATCGAGATGTAATAAAGTCATGAATGAGAGTCTCTGCAACAGAGTGGGAAAGAGACGGATGTAGTCTGGAGATATTCTTCAGATGGAAGAAGTTTTTGATATGTGTGTCAAAACAGAGGTGTACAAACATTTTGATCAAATTAATTCAAATGTTTGAATGTGTAAAAAAATTCTGTATCTGAACAAATAGATTTAATTTTTGAATCCGTAAGGAGATCTGTAGCTGTGCATGACATTTTGTGAAAAAAATGAAAAAGATTTACACAAATAATTTCCAGTGTATGAGTGCATTACAGAAAGGTTTGCAGTTACTTTTGAAACCAGAGTTACAAGGTGCTTCACAAAATATGAAACCATACAATATAGGTTTAATAGAGGCTTTTCTAGAGTGGAGGTTAGTTGTTAGCTCTCTTGTTAGCCGATAGCTCCAGTAGCCATTAACTTAGCCATTAGTTCCGCTAGTATTGGAGATCATATGGAATATACACTGTTTGTGAGAGTCAGAGCTCCAGTCAAGCACTTAACTATTCTGTGAACAATTTTTTTTACTTAACTAATTCTAGTGATTCAGTACACAGAAAAGAACTGCTTTGCACATCACTAGCGATCTACCTCTTGGCAGACTGCAGGAAAAAACTGCTAGAAAGGCTTGTCCCCCTGGCTCTGTGATTGCATAGTGAAATGATATTGATAGTCAAATGATATGTTAATCTGATCATCACCATCGGCTATTTGGGAAGTGTCAAATGTGGGACAAAAGTACCCGTAGATTTGATTTGTACTCAGATTTGATCTGTAGCTGTAAACTTGGGATTCACACATACAATTGAGTTTTGTGTGAACTTTTCACCCCCACAAACAGATAGATGTGTAACTGCAAACCATTTTTGTAACTGCAAACATTGGTGCAAATCTTCTTTATGCCCTCACACACTGAAAATTATATTTGTAAATCTTTTTTCATTTGGTCACAAACTGTCAAGCAAAGCAGCAGATCTCTTCACAGATTCAAAAATTAAATCTATTTGTTCAGATTTTTTTGAACATCTGAATTCATTTGATCAAAACGTTTGTACACATTCACACATTTGAATGTATTCAAACAAAATGTTTAAATGTTTTCATACATTCAGATATGGTGATACTCAATTGTATTCCATACAAATTTAGATGGGAGACTTTGCAAAGTGTGGCTGGGGAGGCAATGAGGATAGCCTCAGATTTATCCTGGTTAAGTCTGAGATAATTGAAGGTCATCCAAGCATTAATATCATTTGTCTGAGAGGGCTTGGTGTGTATGTAAAGTTGTGTGTTGTCAGCATAGCAGTGAAAACTGACGCCATGTCAACAAATTATATGTTCAAGAGGGAGAATGAAAATAATGAATAGTAATGGTCTAAGAACTGAGCCCTGGGGGACACCATGGGAAGGGGAACTGACACTCTTCTCATAAATTGCTGTTGGATGTGTTGATGAGGAGTCAAACTCACTAGGGCCTTCACTGTACCCCCGCTGATGAGTGACTGTGCCTCTGCTGGGACATGACGAGTGGCCATGGCTTTGGGCTTTGCTCCATGGATCTTCAGGCCAGGCTGAAACAGCCTCAGGCTCTGGAACTCCTGTGGTGATGGAACCGGGCCACAGAAGAGTGAGATTATTGTCTGTTACTGGAGTAGGACAGTCGGAGGAGTGAGATGTGCTGGTCACGTTCTGGTTACCACAACCAGAGGAGCCCAGGACTGTGAGGTGTTTTGCCCGAGCCGTGGTGACAGATGAAAAATTCCAGGATGAACTTGTCTTTCTCTTTGAGCTCAGCTTCCAGTCAACCGATATTTTTCTTCAACTTTGAGATGGTTGGATGGCAAGATCCACACTCAGCCATCACACCTGCAGTTAGTGTACCACATAGGCTCAGTCACTCCAGTGGACAAACACGACCGAGATAAGTGTTACGGTACACCACTGCCTGTAGATTAGAGTCACTTAAGATCCCATAGGAAGCCACAAGAGCCAAGGTCAGTTCAGTTGGCTATATCTAGCTGACAGCCAATTTAAGATTACTTATGTTTATGTGCATGATTTTGTGTTACATAAAACAATTAAAAATTGTAATTATTTTCATGTTTCACATATGATTTACTTGAAGAATTGTATCTAATTTGATTTGAACTACCTAAATTCCCAAACATCCACACTTTGGCAGTTGCTAGGTGGTACCTGAAAGACTCTGGAGTAGCTGAGATAATATGGTAAAAAAAATCATGATTTCAAAATAATATACTATTTATATGAAAACCACTACTATATATATTTTCATTTGTATCTGAGATTTCCTCCTCCACCCCAGTACAAATGGATTCATGTGTTGTGCTCACAGCATTGAAAAAAAAAGAATTAAAAATTCAATAGCAACCTTTCTTTCCAGAAATACTGTCCCAGATACTCCACAGAATGGCATGTAAACTGTTTTCACAGGGACTGTGTCTTCCTCAGAAAGTAGTTCCAATGAAAATGATCACAGTGAGGTCTATGGATTATAACAGGGACATGGTTTCTGAAAGATGTAGTATATTTATGATTCTTTCAATACTGTGAGCACCACCACCATTATATTGGGGTGAAGGTAGAAATCTCAGTCACAGGTATCTCTAAACCTGGACAAATAAAATACAAACTATTTACATGGCTAGATAGCAGAACATATGCATTTGTTTTTCATGTGGTTTGGGTGAGCCAATGCTTTAATAATAAAGGCCCTAAAACATTTTTTGGTAGTATTAGCCTCTTCATTAATGTGGCCTTCAGAGAAGAAATGTTCAGTGGCACATGGACAGCCCTCAGCTCTGTTATACTCATACTCATACTTACATCTGTTGTATATCTCCCATTTCATTCTGGCTATCACCACTGACATGCACCAATTGCCACTGCATCTGTATCCATCTTTGCCAGATAAGGTAACAAATAAACTGAAATTATAAAAACACTAAACAAAGGCACCCACTTCTTTTGTGTCTCTGCTGTGGCCTAGAAAGCTGCCTCCTGCCCATCCCTGCAGCTGTCTGCTTCCCTTTGATTCTTGTAATAATGGAACATGCTGGTGTAAGACAGATAAATACACCGACTCTTCCCCATCCTGCCATGTTTATTCTGGGAGTTTTGTTTACCCACCCCAGATACCATTGCTCTTCTTCCCTGGCTTTTAGGTCCACTTAAGTCTGAATCGATGTTCATCAGTCGGGGCCAGAGGTGACTAAAGGCCTGACAACTGTGCACTATTGATTAGCATCCACCCAGACTAATTTAAACTGCATATGGCATTATCAATACCTGGTACTGACGCAGATTCAGTATTACTATTCAGCAAGCATTCGTCAGGGCAACAGATAGGCGGGACAGCGCGTGAGAGGCAGCTGAACGCTGGGTAATTACAACAGGGAGTTGTGGAATCCCTGACGATGCGATTTGCCAGTAGCTCTTTTGTTTGTTCACTTGCTTGTTTGTTTGAACTCTTCCTCCATAATGGACTGTTGGGTAATGAGGTCAGGATGTAAAATATAAAGATGAATGAAGACCAGCAGCATTATTGTGTGTGTGTCATCCCCAGGCTTCTTATGATAGGGTGGACAATATTTTGGCCTTTTTGAAAATTGGAGACATTTTTGAGATTTTTTTTTTCCAATTCTAGATCATTTTTGTTGTTACTCAAAACAGCTTGACAAACTGAGAGGAGGGGGAGGAACTACATGTTTCCCTTAATGACATTTAGTCAATGGAGTTGTTGGTAGGCTTGTTGCAACACTTGCTTTTTGGAAAAGAACATCACTCGTGTACATTTTAGATTGACTGCAGAGCTACAGTTTCTCTCCTAAATGTGTTAGAGCAGAATGCTTGATGGCAAGTACCAGACCAAATGAGGCTGCAATTTTAGATTCAAAGGCTCTACATTGTGCATAATCCTTTTTAAACCTTCCACTACCACTTATCCACTGGCCTATTGTATTACCTTTAATGCCTCTTTCATCTTTTTTTGTCTGCCAAGTTTTTCCTGTCTGATTTATAGTTGGAAAGGTGAAACAAATTATCACGAGGTCACAGAACTGATAAGTGAATGATAATGATTTCTAAAGAGATGCCACCTACTGTAACAATACCTTTTATTCTACATTGCACACGTGATTTGGCAAATTCTTGTATCTTCCATAAGCAATCTGGTATGAGAAGATCTCATATTTTTAACTGCAAGCTGTTATATATTTCTTCAACATTTATAGTTTAATAGTATGAATGCTTGACATCTCAACACCAACATTATTGTAAGTCACTTGCCCTTTACACTTGTTAAATTTCCAGACACCCAAAGCGCATGCAACTCAGGAAGCAGGAGTTATCACTGTAATGTCATGAGAGGTCACCAGGGCAGGCAAGGTTGGGGCAGTGCAATATAACTGAAAAAACAGGCACAGATAGAAGGTTCAAAAAGAAGTTGAAGTTTTATTTTCCAGCAAGCATTTTATTAACAGGTACCTCAGGTAATTTCTTCAATAAAAATCAAAGTCCAAGAGCCAACTTAAAACATCCCAGAGGAGAAAAAATATGCAAAAACATAAAGTGTCAGTTTTTACCCGCTCATCATATTTTCGCTCCTACATTTTCAGCTATTAAGTGGTCTTCTTCTATTTGAATAGTTCGTAGTCATTAAGGTACTTTCATGAATGTAGGTGGTCTTTTCAAAGTGTTTGCCCAGCTACTTCCAGCCATGTGCTATCTGTTCCACTGCTCCCCTTGTTCTGCCTCTGTCAAGTCTCCAAGTCCTGCTTAAGCACCTACACCTGTCTGAGTGGTGAGGCATTCTGGGAGATGTAGTGTGTGCAACAGCAGCAATTTTGTGGTGTGGCAACCGCTCCTGTATGGGTATCTAGCACTACATGTCCCCTTGTGATGCCAGATATCCCTCTCCCCAGGCCTGTCCTCAGCAGGGTGAACAAGGCCCAGAAGGCATAATGGCGAAACAGGGCTTCTGTGTTTCCATGGTACCATCCCGGCCTGTGAATGACAGAGAAGTTAAAAGGTTGGAGGCTTAAGAACCACCTAGTTACCCTGCTGTTTGTCTCTTTGTTTTTAGCCATTGCAATGGCAATGCATTGATCCATCACTAGAGTGAACCTCCTTCCAAGCAAGTAGTATTTGAGTGTTTCCAGGGCCCGTTTTATGGCTAGGCACTCTTTCTCTTCTGTGGCATAGTTCTTCTTCTTGGCAACAACTTCCAACTTAAAGAAAGAACTGGGTGTTCCTCACCTTCATTGATCTGGGATAGCACAGCACCCAGACCCACTTCGGAGGCATCTGCCTGGACCACAAACTCCTTACTGAAGTCTGGGGTAGTATGGACTGGTTTTGAACACAAGGCCCTCCTCAGGTTGCCAAACGCTTCTTCAGCAGCCAGGGTCCATTTCACCATCTGGGAATGTTTCTTTGTTGTCACTTCTGTGAGAGGGGCAGCTACCATAGCAAAGTCAGGGATGAATTGTCTGTAATAATTCGCAAACCCCCAAAAGGATCTTACCTACTTTGTCAATGGTTTTGTCCAGTCCTGGGTGGCACAGAGATTTGGCTCCTGGGCATACATTTCATGAAATTCGCTGTCAAGCCTGCTTGTTGGAGGGACTGCAGAACCCTCTGCATACAAGGTAAGTGGCTTTCCTAATCTCTGAATCACAACATCATCTAAATAGGTAGATGCATATTCTCCATGGGGTTTAAGTACTTGATCCATCAAGCGCTGGAAGGTGGCGGGAGCTCCAAACAGACCAAAGTTATCACCCAGTATTGCCAAAGGCCTCCAGGAGTGGCAGAGGCAGTCTTCTCCTTTGATTCTGCAGACAAGGGAACCTTTGTGAGATCAAGGGTGGTTATGAATTGTGCATTGCCAAGGGTTTCAATTAACTCACTGACCCTGAGGCATGGGATATGCATCAAATCAGACACTTCATTTACTTTTCTGAAATTTTTACAGAAACGTACTGTGTTGTCAGGTTTGTCTGCTAGGATGATGGGACTTGACCAGGCACTCTTGGACTTTTCAGTTACATTCAACTCCAACATCTACCTTACCTCCTCATCAATCAGTTTAATGTGGGCCTCCGGTACCCAATACGGCTCCTGGCTGGGTACGTATTTCATGTTCGGGTTGCACCCACATATTTCATGTTCCACATGAAATACATGGGTGCAGCCTGGGAGGAATGAAAAGACATCCTGATTACCATCCACTAGCTCTAGATGTCTGGGCCAAACCGCACGTCCCGGGCTAGTTGTTTTGGCTGTCTGGGGCAAAGACAATTGAACAATTCTTCTCAATCATGCCATTTCTTAAGGAGGTTCTCTTCTTGAGTTGCCGTACTTTGTAACTGACTTCCCCAATCTTTTCAGTTACTTCAAATGGTCCCTGCCGAGTAGTCAAGAACTTGCATTCCACTGTGGGGACCAGAGCTAGGACTCCCGGTTTGGGCTGCTCTCTTATAAGCTGCACTCTGATCTCTCTGCACTTTCTCCACGTGCACCTTCACAATGGGAACCACAGCTGCCATCCTGTCTGGCATCACCCCCACATATTCAATCATGGTACGATGTGGGCAGGGTTTCTCCTCCCAAGTCTCCTTGGCTATGTGTAGAAGACCCCTAAGTTTGTGGGAATACAACAAGTCAAAGGATGAGAACCAGTGTAAGACTAAGGGACTTTTCTTACCGCAGATAGAAGGTAGGGGAGAAGATGGTCCCAATTTCTTCCGTCCTTGTTGATGGCCTTCCTCAGCATGGCTTTGAGAGTCTTATTAAACCTCTCCACTAACACACAGTATATAAACACAGTAGAAAATATAAAAAAATATAAAAAATATAAAATCAAAGCACTAAAAAGGGGGGCTTCAAGTAAAGTGTTATCAAATTGGCACGTTTGTTATTGAGGCACTGCTTTTAATGTAAACAGCACAGCACATTTATTAGATATAGCAGCTTTATTTAAAAATGCACATTAAAGTGTATTCGGCTTCCTTTTCTAAATCTGACCGTACCCTTGACTTCAACAAACACCTTTTCTTTCAAGCAGCTTTGAAAATTCTTTTGGGATTATAAAGCCAGGACTCTCTCTGATGTCCTCTTCCAGTGTTTTCTTGTCAGGCTAAAATAGGTAAGGGAACATGGACATGGTAAACCATCTTTTCTTGTTGTCTTTTGATATTATACACACACAATTTAGACTCACTTCCTTCCATGACTGCCTGCTACAACAGCAGCATGTTACAAAAATGACTTAGCATGGAAAGCAAATAAAAAGCAGTTATTTATCAAAACTGTCTTTCACTCTCATCTATTGTTTGTGAGCTGTATAATGTTAAAGTCCTAAGAATGCCCTCTGGGGAAGAATAATATTACAGTGAGTCTCATATTTGGTGAAACATTTTGTTTTTAAACTGCCTCCCTTATAAACAGTACTGTAGGTGAAAGCAAAGCCTATGCATATCACTGATGAATCTGCAAGAAGCCCTGTTTTCTTATAATTCTCATAAAATGACTCTGCTGCTTTTCTGACTGCTTTTATATTCAACTGTGCCTTCACTGAAATCTTTTGGTCACAATACTTACATTAAGATTCTCCTCACATGGAGGGGAGCAGATGCCCTCCAAAGGTCACTAATTACAGATTTTCATATCTCCGCATTTCAACTTTTAACTTCAAATTTTAAATCGGAAACCTGCCTGGTAAACAGAACCCCGCCTCTCGTGACACGGTAGTTGGTACCTTCCAGCTAGAGAACTACAGTCATGTACAGTCAGTGTGCAGCAGGCAGATTGTGAGGTGTGAAAAACACATCAAATCGGCATGAAAACAGTTTAACTTTAATTTGACTGAATCTGTAAATTAGCTAGAGCTTCAGAAATAATGTCTCATAGAGATGTTAGCGTCACTGTGAGTGACTTCATCATCAGTAGGTTTAATTAGTTATAATCCACATCTAATCAGTGTTACCTTGTGGTCCCTCGTCCTTATTATCAACCTACAATTTCACAGAACTGAAATGCCCCCTAAACAGAGGAAGGTGGACATTTGGAGCTTTTTCCTAAAAGAGAAAAGTTACATAATATAAGTACTGCAAGAACTGTAGTTTCGTGTTGAATGTGAGTTTTCTATATTAAATAACATTGTTAGTTGACAGCCTTGCATATTCATTCAGTATTGCTGTTGATTAAACTGTCATTGATTTATGACTGTAGGGGTGGAGTTTGATGTTTAATACAGCCACCAAAACAGTTCATTACTGGTTACATGTTGTCTTGTTGTGAACATCAACATACGTGCAAAGTAGCCAGATTTACGTGACTGATTTGTCTCTGAATGCCATGTTCAGGGTATCTGCATGTCTTGAAAAGTCTTAGTATAGCTAAGAAGCTCATCCACTCAGGATGAGCAAGTGTCAATTTTAGCAAAAACTTAATTGAATTAATTATTTTGTAATTGTTTAATCCATCTCTCAATTTTCTGCCACTTATCCGGGTCCAGGTCACATTAATTGTTAATTTTAATATTAATTATATTACTAGGAATTATTGTTGTATACGGCGTAGAAATAATGATAAAAATGTGATATAAATATCAATACATTGATGTCCTCAATAATTATAGGCCTTATTGTCTGACTGGTTTTACCATCATAACTATTACGACCGTGAAAAAGGTATGATATTGCGTTATTTGTGCAAAAAGTCTTGATTTTAATTTGTTGAACACTGCAGAAACCCTGCATGTTTCACTTGAATATGAGCATCCAGATGGTGCTAATTCCAATTTTACTTCAGGTTGATTTTTTCTCCTGCCAGAAACTTTACTGTTTATGTCTTCTAAAATGAGTAGCAAGGTTTGTGGTACCACCAACATATTTTGCAAAACAGCATTTTGCAGACTGCACAGAATGTAAAGATTTCAGGCATTGTTGGACACTGCAGAGTCTGACTTTTCATAGCTCAAAGTAGATATGATCTAGGAACCTAACTAGCATGCAGGAGAGAGGGGGGTCACACACTTTGACACACACATGCACAATATTAGAGGAATGAGAGCACTGGGAGAGATAGTTATATCCCTTTTTGATTTAATTCACACAGAATTTGATTTGAATCTGTGGTTGTGTGGCGATGTATAGCTTTATTTCTGATTATTGTACATGTTTTATGTATCAGTTCCTCTTTTCGACCTTAAATTAAATTTAGAATGAGCTGGTGCCTGTTTTCCCAACTACATAGTTTAGCTTTCACACACAGGAAGACTGATTTATTGTGCTATGAAAAATCACTGCTTTTACAGCTGTGAGAAAGAAGGCAAAGGAAAATATACTGTACAAACACTAAGAAAATAATTGAAATAAACACAACTGGATCCTCCAACTACTTACTGTATGCAACAGAAGAATCTCAATGGATGACCAAGCATAAAAAAATATATATATATATTTTAAGTCAAAACTTACCTTCCGCTGTGATGTGTGACACAGAAAAGCAGATAAATCATATTAATATTCCACTTTCTTTCAGTGTGAAATCTTCTCCGCAGTCATGCCCTGATAGTTTCTCCCCACTGTGAGACACACACTGGATCTTAAGACGACTATGCGGTCTATGCACTTCTGTCTCTTCTATCCTGGTAATTTTAAAATGGAAATCAGCAGACCTCAGATTGATCCGTGCGAGGGCCTCTGACCCTGACACCTGACCTCTGTGAGCAAATTAAGATGTCAGATCTGCAAAAAAAAACCCCACTAAAGCTACCTCTAATGAACAAATCATCTATCCAGTTAAATGAGCACCAGTTAGTAATGATCTGAGGGGCTTTTTTTGTTGCTCCAAATGTATCAAGCCTCAACTTCTCATGTTTAAACCTTCACTCTGGAATACACTTTGCTCACAAATTATGGTCTTTTTTTAAAGCCAAGAAACTTTTCAAGGCCAGTGATTTAGCTTTGGAGTTAGTTAACCTTGTCCAGAGTCAGTCCTTTCCCCTACTTCCACGCTAGCCTTAAGTGATGGGCCTCTCATAGCAGCCAATTAGGCAGTGTCATTTCTCGAGGTGTACAGGCCCCCAGTTTGATAGATCATGCACCAGAAGCATGTGGAGGGAAAGGCAGCCAAGCATGCTCTTAGGTCAGCTCCATCCAACATACACCAACCCCCAGTATCAGTCAGCCAAGGCTCTGTGATCAATGGGGAGGAAACAGTGTAGCTATTATTTATAGGATCACCAGGCCATTAGACCCAACTACCCACTTAGCCTTTGCCACTGACTGTTTCTGTGTGCCAGACTAGAGAGAATTGGAGATTGAGGATGGCTAGCCAGCCCATATTGTAGGAATCATTCTTTTCATTTATCTCCATCCACACTAAATTTACTCTGGGCTCCAGCGCCTACGATCACACAGCAAACCCACCTGACTTTTGCGGCAGGCAATTGCATACCATTTGCAAACCACACGCAGTGATGTAAAACCAACATTTATTGTACCGAAAATGTTGCAGATATGTATACCATGCTTGCAAATTGGGGTTTTTGCATAAAGGTTTGTTGAGGTACAGTCAAAAAAGGTGGCTGAGCCAAGATGCAATGTGGTCAGAAATAAAATGAAAAAACGTTTAATAGATGTGAGTATTTGGTTACTCCTGCAAAAGAGTGTAGACTTACAGTACAATACAAATTAAATATACCATCCCATTTTCAGAGGCATTTGTTGACATGCACACTAATGTACTGTTGTGATGACCTCCATTAAGATATTGCATAAGGTCTTTATGAATGACCTGCTAATATGCTCTCTTCTCATTCAATGTTTTTTCCTTTTTTCATGAAATTGAAAAAGGTCTGTTTAGGTTTATTTAGAGTCAAAGGATGATAATTTTACAGAATTATTTTTATTATTTTTTTCCTCCCTGGTGCACCTCTTGTCGGAATTGAGATCTATCTCCTGGGAAATACAGCCTTGTGGGAAAAATATCTGCAGGAATGCCAGGATTTTTGGCATGTGTGCGTCTGTGTGGCTCTTTGTGTTTACATACTGACATACTATCATTTGTATCAATTATTTTTCATGCTGAAATGGCAAAAACTACGCAAACAGTTCCACTGTCCTAAACATACATGTAGGGTGTAGGCTCCATCCCCACGGATAATAATAATAATAATAATAATAATATGAAATAAAATGCCAGTCCAGTGTAATTATCAGTATAACTCCATGCAGTAATAACCTCAAGTCAGCCCTATAAAGATTGTAATCACAATGGAATCACTTTATTAAAACTAATAAAGTTAAGAAGATATGCAGGGAAAAAGGAGGATCAGGATTTCTGAATAGTTGTCAGTGTGAGGACTTGTTCTACTACCACATACAGTAAATTGAAGAATAAAGTCAGAAAATTTAAATAACAATCATTTTATGATGAATTCTGCAGTTCTGTGTTTAAAATCCAACCTCATGTATGGCAAGTAATTTTAAAAATTGCTGGTGATTGAATCCCTGCAGGCTCAACTAAAGCTCATATCCAGCTATTTCTTTGATAGAGATGATCTTTGCTGACCTGACCAACAGAGAAGATCAATATTAGGGATGCACGACATTATCGGCACGTCATCGGTATCGGCCGATAAAAGCTCTAAAATGAAATATCGACTGTGCTTCCCTCCACGGACTGTTTCACCCTGATGGTCCCGGTGCTTCCTCTGCAGGCTCCACTTCACTCCAGCTTCCCGTCAGACCCGCTGCTTCTTTCCACTTTAACTTGAATAACAAACTCAGTGCTCTGGTTGGATCCACATGCAGAACCGAAAGTCCAGAAGTATTGGAAAAATAATTTATCCAGGTCTTCAGGACTTTTGCTAAATGCACATGGAGCTGAGGACAACAGTATGTAGTACAGTCATCAGCAGTCACAGTTGAGCTAAATGATGTTTGACATGTAGAGCATAACATACTGTATGACCCCGTCTATAAGGGAACTTTGAAGGTCTCCAATACAAGAGCATGACAAGTGAGCTGCACTATGCTTCATTTTGTTTCTTTTTTTATACTAGCCCCACAACTGTCCTTGAACTCTGTGACTTAATTGGTTGTTGAAGAACCGGTGGGTGTTATTTGCAAAAGGCACCTTCATTTGTATGTGTCATTGCAGCTGTCCACAGATGATTTTGAGTTGCAGCATTAATCTGACAGTGGCTTTCCTCTGGTGATGTCATACTGTGTTCAAATTCAGACCATAGCAGTTTATTTTGTACAGCTTTCAGGTCAGTTGATGATTTCGATTCATTCAAGGTTTTTAATGAATATACGTAGCTAAATGACATTTGGCTAAGCAGAAAAAGAGACAGCCAAGACATTATTTTGACAAGTAATGACACTAAAGCAAACATTCTCCTGCTGGGAGTAGTTACAGCATGGTAGGAATATATCTCAAAGCTATTTGCACTGCATGTGTGAACTTACCCTCCTGTGTGACTCATTGTATAGCCTCTGTGTTGTTAGTTGCCAACATGGCACATAGCTCATATGGATAACTGGATCAGTAGCGTCTTATATAAGACAAAGATAAATACATTACGGCTTCAGATATGTACATACATTCCTAGCACGAACCACAAATATATTGTCAACTGAAATTTTGAGTATTGGATTTAAAAGGACAGGGAACTCAAAATGGTTCATTTGTAGTTGAATATGTGCTCATTATGTATGTTGTCTTTCCATCAGCTCTTCAAAATGCCATCAGTCACTCTTAATTGCTGCTATATTGTTTCTTTACTTACATTTTATGATCTTCATTTCCTTGTTTGGGCTCTGGGTTTTAACATAGTTTGCATCTTTTTTGTCACACAAAAAAGAAGGTCCATATGGGAAACACTGCTCTCACTTTGGCATCTCCTTTCATTAGTCTAATTAGTGTTGATAGAAGGTGACATCCAACTTCTGTGAAGTGCCAGACAGCACTGGACTATTACAGGTGAAGCATGTACTGTACGTTTGGTGGATTTTTCACCGTAACACTTCCACAAAGTCACTCCAGGTGACAATGAAAAAAGGATATTTGTGTACAGCATGAATTTCAAGCAGAACTGTGTGTGTGGCAGCTCTGTTGTTGGGACTTTGTGGGTGTCAGCAACAGATGAGTTTTTTTTTACATATACTGTAACAGCTGTAACAGCAAATTACAGTTGTTGCATTGTTGATGCATGAGTAGGAGCTGGTCTCAGGTGGATAGATACCCCCCCCCCCCCAAAAAAAAAAAAGTAAGTATTCAAATATCTACAACCAAGTCCAGTTGCACTTGACTCAACCCTCCTTGGATAAATATTCACGTTCTATGTGCTCTTTCTCACACAGGCTCCAACCTCTACTGGACTCTATGGGTTATACTGTCCTCCAATCACGTGTACATAATCGCCTACTGAAATTTGTATGTATGTAGCCGGCGAATCAGGATGTGCCGCTCCAGCAAGCTTGTTCCTGCGTGCCGCCGTGGTGCATCTTTTCTGCTTTGAGTGCCTCAGACGGGACCATGCAGAGAACGGTATGATGCAGACACTTCCCTGCGTTCACTGTCAAGGATTCAACGCTGGCAATGGTGAGACTGTTTTCAGCTGTGTGATGTCTCGTTCCACTATGCGGAGAGCGACCCAGAGCTCAAGATAGATGCCCACATCAGTGATGAGTCCCCTACTTTGTCCAGTGCTCCACTGCCGCAGCCACCGTCAGACACGCTGTCACCGTTTGCTGATGCACAATAATAACAACCTCTCGTCTGTGTCTGCATCACTGCTGACCTTCAGAAATCCACCTCCGACTTCAGTTCGCCTGAGGGTTATGGACATGGTGGCAGGACAGTCCAGTTAGCCGGCTTTGCGAAGGCTCTTACGGCCTGGCTCATCTGGCTCAACCTGTCTTTGTTTCGCCTCCTCTCCCGGACATTTGGTAGTGTTGAAGAGTTCTGGAAGGAGCCACTGAAAACGCCTCCACTGGTGCAGGATAGGGACACATTGGAATATTTCGAGAAAATAATACGGCTGGGCATGCTGCTGGCCGTGGCAGCTACCAACCTGGAAGTGTTTGGCATCGCTAGACGCCCCCCACGCCCCACACCCACCCCCCATGGTGGAACAGGTTGAATTTCTGGGCCACACCATTGGCCAGATACATAACCTGATTCTGGGTGTTGCTACTGCCTGGGACTGGGCTGGAACTCACTGCCCTACAGAGAAAGGACAGAGAAGACCTCTCATTGGTCAGGCATAGACAGGCTTTCCAGGTCCTTTCCTCTGTCACTCAGTGCTTCAAGAGGCTGGAAGAAGAAAGGCACAACTGAGTAGCCACCTGCCACTCGCTCCTTCTTGTAGACACTGCAGTGAGGAGGAAAGCATGTAGGCAGGGCAGAGCACTGCCAGGCCCCTGCCACGTCAGTCTCTTCCCAGACCACCTTGACAAAGACACCACAGTATGGGCCTCCCACGACTGTAGAGTGGCCCATGCTGAATTGAAAAACTCACTGTGTTGAAAATGTTTTAGTAAAAACAAATTACATTTTCCACCAAAGAGCAAAAAATCCTCCACCTTCCCCTTTTCCACCTCTCCAGCCCTCCATGATGCTATGATGATAGCAGCCCAGCCTGCTTCATCCAGCTGCTCACAGAGGTTTTGTGTGCTGAAAACACTCACTCAGGCCGTCTCAATCATTCCCACTCACCATAGACAGAGTGGGTTTTACTCCACTTACTTCCAGGTTCCCAAGAAGACAGGAGGTTTCAGATCCATTTTAGATCTCTGCATCCTGAACAAGCGCATTGCCTGAAAGATGTTACACTAACCATCAGGAGGTTGCTGGAACTTGCTCAACCAAGTGACTGGTTCACAACCATCAACCTGAAGATGCACACCTTCATGTTGAGGTGGCGCCGAAACACAGGAAGTTCCTGCATTTTACCTTTAAGGGGATAGCCTATGAGTAGAACAGACTACCGTTTGGCTCCTCCCTGGCTCCCTACATATTCAGCAAGTGTGTGGACATGGTGCTGCAGCTGCTTTGTGACCAGGGCATGAGGGTCTTCTTCTACTTAGACAACCTCATTGTCATGTCTAGATCCAAGGATTCGGCCATTTTTCACACAGCCAAGTTGATGCTCCACCTAACCTGGTTAGGTTTCGCCATCAATTGGAAGAAGAGTGCATCCCAGCCACAGCAGCAGACGGAGTATCTGGGAGTCATGCTCGACTTGGTCAGTCTGCTGGCCGTTCTGTCAGAACCCTGATGGACGGCCCTGTAGCAGGCAGTTCTTAGACTGTGGCGTGGAGCAGTGGTGATAGCTTTGGCTGTCAAGCATGTGGCAGTGGGCCATCCAGTGGTTCCACTGGGGCTCCTACACATGCATTGCCTGCAAAGGTGGTTCACCAGCCTGGTGAATGTTTCCCCTTCAATGAAAGAGGACTTGCATTATTGGGGGTCCCCAGCTGGGTCCTACATACCGGTGTTCACAGATGCTTCCCTGTTGGGGTTAGGGGTTCTTCAGGGGAAAACCGACACATCAACCTCCTTGAACTTCAGGCAGTGCTCTTGCTTCTCCAACACTCCCTGACTCTAGTTCAGGGGAGACATGCGTTGGTGAGCAGCTGTTTGCTGCTTCGTCGTGACCATAGTGGTGTTACTCTCAGACCGAATCCTTCCTTTGTTCCCAAGAACATAAGGAGTTCATTCAGGTCAAGAACTATTCAGCTAGAGGCATTTTGTCCTCCATCCCACGGGGATGCCATGGAGGCAAAACTGCATCTATTGTGCCCAGTACGTGCATTGGCATGTTATGTTGAAGGCATAGCCCCCTTTCGGCGCACTAAACAGCTGTTCGTGTGCTATGGAGAGGGAGTGACTGGTAAAGCCCTATCCAAGAAGCGCCTAGCTAGTTGGCTTTGTGAGTGCATCTCCCAAGCCTACAGACAGGTGGGTAAGGACCTCCCCACTGTTGTCCGAATGCATTCCACATGTAGCAGCATCGACGGCCTTATTCAGTGGGGCAAGTGTCAAGGACATATGCACGGCAACATCTTGGTTTACATAAGACTCTATCCCTTGGACATGACGGGCGCCTTTTCAGGGTCTGTGCTTGTAGGGGCGATTTAGGACTTGTGAAAAGGGTGGTGTGTCAGCTGTGGTGCACACACGTAATTGGTGGACGTGTCCTGATTGGCCGACTATGTACATGCAAATTTCAGTGGGCGATTGCATGCATGTAATTGGAGGAGAGTATCACCCATAGAGTCCACTAGAGGGCTCCCCCGTGCTTATAAATCTAGGGTTACAATATTGTAACCTTCATTATTCCTCTGATCATAGTGTAGGCACTTCAGTCAATATATGTGAACATGACTTTGTTTCCTGAAGCTATAAACCAAAGAACAAAGATTCTGTGATATTATCAAAAGACAAAAGTTACTCTCCTGATACTTCTGAGTCAGAGTTGTGAACTCTAGAATGCATGAAAGTTCTTTCAGAAGTTATCAAATCCTATTGGGTATTGTCTACTGTAAATTCAATTAAATGCCTTTGCAGCAGGAGGATGTTTTTCTTGATGACATTGTGAGACTCTTGTCTCACGTCTCACATTTTTGAAACTTTTGTTCATTTTCATCAGACAAGACCAAGCTATCAGAGAGATAAGCATCACGGCCTTTAATGAATTTCGGCCAGAGCGGGCTGATAAATGAACCGAATGATTCCTGCAAATGGGCCGGCTACTTGCTGAATCTCCCGAGACTGAAAAATGTCTGACATGTCCAAGCCATTAGCGAACTTAATACTAAATTAGCCCCTTTAATTTCCTATAGTTTTGTTGCTGGGGGGAATGGAAACGCAGGACTCCTCTGGTCTGTGGCATTTGATTTATTGCGTTTACTATATGCTGCGCGACAACATTTATACCAGAAAAGTGAGTGGAAGTGAGTGCTCCAGCAAATTTGGCCTGATGTGAAGAGATGTGAAAGCGTTAATATTATTCACAGGGGTACTTTTATCCCTGGCTTAGCTTTGTGTCCAGCTCAATTAAGCAAAGCTCATACACTTTCTCAGACACTGAGCCTCGATTATCATCAGAGGAGCTTCTGGCTACGTCCCACCAGCTTGTGTCCTCTCTCTCATTTAGCTCTTTGAAAACAGAGGGTGGGGAGGGGGTGGAGGTGGTGGGGGTCTAACTGGCCTATTTTCATGTGTCAGTTTGGGACACAGCAGGAAACACTGGGTGCCTGTGTGTGGATATTTCTTGGCCATGTCAATTGCTCTGAGCCTGCTCAAATTCCTTCTGGGACAAATATTGTACTCCCCAAACAAGTGTTTCCTTGTCTTATTTAAGGGTCCCCCAGAGGAAAAGAACAAGCAAAATCTGACTCTGCCACATGACCCGTGAGTGACCTCTCCAAGCTTGGGGGAGATAAACCGGCAACTATGTGGTCATGGACGAATTATCAGACAATGGGCCCCTGGGCATGGATGGATGCCTAAAAGGCACCTCCTACCCTTATTTTTTCCTACATTTTGGTTCGTTATAAATCATCTACTGTAGGTCAATATTAAAGTTCAAGACCTTTATGTCTTTGTTTGTTGTCAAGATCATGAAAGCTCCACCCCATGCACTTTCTCTTCTCATTTTTTTCACTACAATGATGCAAATATGAGTGAATATCTATTTATATTTAAGTTATATTGCATTTTATTTTAATTTGTGATCATCTTTATGACGTTTACTTTGCCTACATTTAATTTATCCCTCATGAATCTTGTGAATTAGTTCATTATAATAATATTTTTTATTATATTTAAAGTGTGCATGTAATTAAAACTACATTGCATTAAATTACACTATTTATTACACCTACAAATGCTTCAATATAGAATGTTAGGGCAGATAATTAAAACTGATAACCGATAACTATCTGTTTCTTGTTGCCAATATTGATACAATAAGCGATAATATTACTATTACAAATGCAAAAATGTGAAATTATGTGAAAATATGTGTTATTACATATATTATATATTATATTATATTTTGTCTTGTTCTGTCCTGACCAACAGTCCACATCCCAAAGATATTCAGTTTACTGTCATAGAAACCAAAAAATATTCACATTTGAGAAACTGGAATCAGAGAATTTTGATTTTTTTAAAAAAAAAAAAAAAAAAAAGAATCATAATGATTAATTGATTATCAAAATAGTTGTTGATTAATATTTGGCAACTAATCGATTAATCAACTAAATGTTCTAAACAAGTTTATTTTCGTACTAGCAACACCAATGCATAGAGAGCATTCACCATCCCTACAGTAATAAATAGATTGAATCATTGTGAACTTGTGTGGAACAATATAACCTTAGTTTATTTTATGAACATATAACCTACACAGTCATAATGGCAGATGTTCTGTCAAAACTGACAAGCATTTATGAGACACAGAAATAATAGAATAACCTTATTTAGTTTTACACTGGTTAATCTTTACCTCAAGCCCACTGTTAAGAAAGGCTGCAAGCTTTAATAAACTGGGTCCTGTTACATCATTCATTCTATCTTTCACTGCCCCTTTTATCTATATTAGTGTCTGTTTTTTCAGAGGAACTGTAAATTGGGCGTTACTGTAAAAGAGCATACTGAGCCAACTGTACTGTATAAACAGAAATGGAAATGAGCTCACACAAGCTTCATTTACAAGAAAATGGTAATTGGCTTGCTAAGCAGTGTCATCTGCAATTAAAAAGTGCATGTCTTTATTTGTGCAGAATCAAAATATTTACATACTATCTGAGAGATTTTACTTGTACAGTGTGAATGTGCAAGTGACACAGTACAACACAATATAGGTTATTATCTCACATGTTGCACATGTGTTGTATTTGAACGGGCAAACCTTTTTAGTAAAGTCTTGACACTTTCATTGTTCTTTAAGCAGAGCCCATATTGCATAGTGTCATTAAAAGGAAAGGCCACTAGATTTCGGCTGTAATAATCACTAAATAACATGACTGTGATGATTGAAAACCCTTGAACTCAGTGGAGTCCGAAGGCTACTTACATGATGAGAGAAAAAAAGATGATTCATCATGATTTTAACACAATACAGTATCCAGGTCCACCACAACAAATCTGGCAAGTGTTTAATTTATGTTGAAAGTGGGCGGAGGCCGGTAAGAACAGTTTGTTTTGTTTTTCTGTTTTCCAGTATTCATAAATTTGTCACTGCATCACCAAATTATAATTGTTCATCCTTCGGGGGACATGAACGTGTGTACCATGTTGTCTCTCAGTCCATGTTTCTAATGCCTGTATGCTGGAAAAATCATGATAGAGACCACAATAAACAATGCAAACAAAGTCTATTCAACTCGTAGCCTTGTTCAACACAGCAGTAGCTTATCACTGCTTTTAGCTGAACCGACAAAGGTAACAAACTACAAAACTGTGGTAACTGGCAATACAGGGCAGCGCAGCAGTCATACAGATGGCACAGCAGTTATAGTACAAGGATGCAATACAGTGATGAGCTGACTGTTTGAAAGAGTGATGTTCCCTGGAAGAAATCCAAGCTTATATATTACAACTATGAATTGCTCTCAAGTGTTGCAGCTCTTAAATCACTCCTGACTAGACTAAATAAATATATAAAAGAGTAGACTTCCTGCTTGCAAGGCAGCCGCTGCTGCTTTTAAAGTGAAATTACCACTCAGTTTAAGAGTTCACATATGTTATTCCTGTGGGCCAGGACAGTAAAAATATTGTTTCCGACACATTAAGATGCCATTATATCATGGCAATGCAAAGTGTGAAGCTGCTCTTGAATGTGAGGAGGAGGCCGTTGGCTTTGAATCTTGAAACAGTCTATTCAAGTAGTAATATATGATTTTCTTTTTTTTGTCTATTTGTGTCTACCGCATTGCTGTGGTGTTTGTAGACTTCACCTGCCAGATTCATTCATAAATCAAACTGTGTCCAGTACATTCCCTTTCCTTTGTTTTAAAAAGTCTCAAATGGCACTCCTCTTTGTTTATTCAGCCATGGAGCCATGGTGACTACTACTGCTTATACTAACTGCCAAGATCCTCTTATAATTTTTAAAACAAAACCACTAGTGGTGCTGCCAGAAATATAACATTTCACATCGGCATGGGTTTTCAATGTCCGATTCTGAGCATCAGTAAAAATATTAACAGCACAACATGATAATAGGTCATATTAATCGATTTGTTGCTCCTGTTATTCTGTGCTCCTCATCATACTTTGATTTGGAGGATATACATGCCCTCAATTTTGGAAAATTGGCACCATCAAAAGTCATGCCCATGGATGTACAGAAAATTATCACTGGGTTACTGTGATCCTGAAGAAAACCTAAAAAGGGTGATGATTCTCAGCAAGTTTGGATGTTGGAGTAAGGGTTTAGAAGCAAATTGTGGCTCAGGCCTCATGTTTCTCTCTCTGCGCCCTCCCTTCAATTTCCTTGCACCGCCTTGGGAAGGCGTGCCTCATAGTTCAAGCATGTCTCTTACAAATTATGTTTAATTACTGCTAAATTGTTTTCCCAATCACGTTGCATCATCAAACATAATCACTGGCTGGATTATGTCATTTATTTAGATAAACTCAAAGACTGAAATAAAGATCAAGAAGACAAAGGGAAGATGTTCTTTACATGCAAATAGTGTCAGAATATTGCTTATGAAATAGGGGCATGACTAAACACTTTATACACTTGGAGACTTCTAGTCTGACAGAGAGAAAAGATTGCCAATGGCTGTCATTTGTCCTTCCCTCCATCTACACCATGACTTAGCTCTTCTGCCATTTGGACAGCGGTTCAGATGCCTGCAGTCTAAAACAAACGCATCATCGTTCATTCAGTGAGCCACAGCTCAGCTAAAGAGAATGGCGATAAGCCAGGGACAATTTAAGCAATCTTTTTAATGTATCTCACACTGCATGACCTTCACAGAGTGCTATGATATAATTCACTTTAGCTCCTCTGCTTTATACTGTACAACATAAGACCTTATCTTATTACTGTAAGTGATGCTTTGTTTATGTGATGTAACTGCAGGTTGAGAGAAATGGAATATGACTACTACTGTCCTTTAGTTAGGCTACCATTCAGTGGCTTTGTCACACGCTCATATAATCTGTGTAGTGAAATAGAAATTTTGAATAAGAGTTCATATAAGAATTAGAAAAATAAATATAAAGGATAAAAATTCAATGATAAAAACAACGATTATATCAGCAGGTTGGAGCTGTGACTGCCCACCTGAGTTCTGGCAGTCAGGAAGGAGTTCACTGAGGGGGGGCCAAGGGTGGTTGAGACTGTGCTGAGATGCTGAAGGCTCCAGACGTTTTGGGATTGAGCAATGCAGATTTCGATGGATTTGGAGAAACCTTATCTTCCCCCACATTATGTTGTAGGAGATGTTGTGGGAGTATGGGGAACCAGGATTGTCTTTGTATAACCTGAGTGAGAGCTGTGTCCACACTCCTTGACAGGAAGTCAAGTGCATTCTCAGTATTGGGCATTGGGCTATGTCAGGATTGTGCCTCGTCACCGATTCTGTTTGTGATTTTCATGGACACAATTACGAGACACAGCAGAGGTGTGGAGAGTGTCTGCTCTGGGGACCTGAGGATTGCATCTCTGCTGTTTGCAGATGACATGGTTCTGCTTGCTTCTTGAGACCTTTACCTCCAGCGCACACTGGGACGGTGTGCAGCAGAAGTGTGAAGCAACAGGGATAAGAATCAGCATCTCCACATCTACGATGAAACTCTGCTGGAAAACAGTGGATTTCTCCCCTCTGGTCGGTAGTGAGTCACTGCCCTAAGTGACAGAGTTCAAGCATCTTAGGGTCTTGTTCACGAATAGGGGTAAAATGAAGCATGGATCAATCAGTGGATTTTAGCCATACCAGACTGCTATAGTGAAGAGGGAGCTAAGCCTGATGGTGAAGCTCCTGATTAGACCAGTTGATGTATGTTCCAACCCTCACCTGTGGTCATGAGCTCTGGGTAAGGAACAAGATCCCAGATACATGGGGTGGATGTGGCTCAGGAGGTAGAGCGGGTCGTCCACTAATCGGAAGATCGACAGTTCAATTCCCGGTTCCTCCAGTCCGCATGTCGATGGGTCCTTGGGCAAGATACTTAACCCCAGATTGCTCCTGATGGCTGTACCATCAGTGTGCGAATATGGTTTGAATGATTAGATTTCCTCTGATGAGATTTCCTCTGATGGGCCTGTACCCATTCAGCGTAATGTGTGTAAATGGGTGAATTTGATTCGTAGTGTAAAAGCGCTTTGAGTGGTCGGAAAACTAGAAAAGCGCTATACAGTCCATTTACCATTTACCATACAGGCAGCCAAAATGAGTTCCCCTCACAGGGTGGCCTTAGAAATAGGGTGGGGGGCTCAGACATCTGGAGGGACTTTAGAGCAGAACAACAGCTCCTTCACATTTAGAGGTGTCAGCTGAGGTTGTTCTGATTAGAACACATAACCTCGTTTAGCCTGGGAATGCCTTGGGATCTCCCAGGAGGAGCTGGACTTAGCTAGGACATATGCTTGGATAGCTTGCTTTCACCATGGCCCAAACCCAGATAAGTGGCAGAAAATAGATGTATGGATGGATATTGTGATCAGATTCTGCCTTAAGAACAATAAAAAGTATAAAATAATCACCAGCCCTGCTTCCCAGATAGTCTTGTATATGTACGATTTTCAGTTTACCTTGGGATAGTCACTAACCTTAACTGTATCAATTTGGCTAATGGTTCAGTGATAGGTTTTCATTTTAACTTTTCTACTTATCTGTCCACTCACCATCATACTCTCTGCAATGCATATCATTATGGTGTCATGGTGGCAGCTCTGTCTCTATATTGTAATGTCAACATAATAACTCAAATAGTGCATGATAGACTTCCTAGTGCTTGAAGATGCAAAGTGCTGATTTATTCCGCCCACATGTTAAAACAAGTATGTTGACACAGAAATGTTTCCTAATGAATGCATGGTTTGGGTTAATTAATGGCCCCATCAGCATAACTGGTGGTGCTTAATATATCATTGTGATTATGGTTGGACATTATGCAGCTCAAGTGCTTCTTTTTACATCAGGTTGTGACAGCTCTTGTTTATCTGTTTTGTTCAGCGCAGGGATAGAAAACATTAATACTAAGTCATAGCACAGGGACATACACTTACAGCTTTCACAGATATTATAGTTGTAAAAGACAAAGACAAACATGAAGCAGGTTATTTCCTGCTATAACCACAAGCAGAATACCAGCACTGTATTCATTTCTGATATAAATGTTAGTCTCACGTCTGTGTTCTAATATTTGTACTTATTAGTTTGTAAAATTAGTGACTTGGGGTCAGAACAGTTTTACTAATTCTGTTGCCTATGAACAATACAATATGTTATCTTTTCACAACAAAAAAAGTCATTAATCTGGCAAAGTGGTGGCTGTTGGTTTACATGTTTATATGTCTGTTATTTTGCAATGATTTGAATTTGTTCACTAGGGGCTACACAAGCCATGTTGTCATTCACTTGAGAGGTAACTGTTAATAGGTTGATTTCTTATTTCATTAATGTAGGACTTGAGTTTAATTTGGTCTCAATTTTAGACCAGCTCTTCACTGACATGTTCCTTTCATGAGGAAAGACATGAGGAATTGCTTAAACAAAGGATTTTCTGTCACAAGTAGATTTTTATTAAGGAGGTAATGATGTTATTCAGGGATTATAGTACACTGGTCAGAAAAATTCAAAGTTCTGTAGTAATGATAATTTATGAAGCTTGATTCAAGGTTTTAAGGCTGCAGGATTCATTTGCACTCATCATGTGGAACTTAAGCAATGAGAAGAACAGTTGTGGGTTGGTCAGTGTCTGCATGATAGATGAATTTTAGCACAATTTTATTTGTGCTTTTTTTTATGTGTTTTTTTATGTGTTTTGAGATTCACACAGATACACATTGGTGATGAGTAACTTTTTAATTAATTTTGTGCACAATACCCAGTCTGAAAAAAGATAGTGGAGGTCACTTATTATCATTTTCTTTCTGTATTCAGTCTAGTATTCAGATCAAAATTTCACCTTTCACATTTATAAAAATATTAAGGGCAGAGTAATTGCAGTTGCTCGTCTGGAAAAAAAAAAAAAAAAAAAAAAAAACATATGCTAGAAAATTACACCAAAATACTGTTGAAAATCTGACCAAACTTTGCATTCTTCAACAGCATTGCAACACTTAACACACCTGTATTCCTCATTTATTCTAATTGCACTACAAGATATTGTGACTGAGGTTTCTGTTGCATAAAAAAAGAGATAAATCCTTACTAGCTGCTGCCACAATAATTTAGCGAGGATTCTTTCTTATATTTAAGTCTCTACTTTATCTGCTTACATACATTGTGTCCTGGATGAGGTTGATTTACAAAACAGACGATAAACAAAAGCAGATATCATCCCATCACATTTCATTCTTCAACACTTTATATCCAAAACACGTTCTGATATGGAAACAGACTATGAAGCATTTGACATTTTTATGACACCAAGCACCGAAGCTTTGGCTCAAGTTGCAAACAGTAACCTTGATGTGTTGTTCAGCTGTTGATCTCAGTCCTGTTCCTCACTTCCAGAGTACGACCACGTCTCTAACCTACCACAGGGTTAATTTCATTGCCCTCATAGTCAGGCTATAAAACTCTTCCTGATTAGATGGACTGAATGAAACCTGCAGGACTCTCAGACACAGTGGCTGGGATTGAGAACTGCTTCTGTCATATAATATCTATAAAGTTTTCGAAATAGGCATATATGTATGTTTAAATTGGGTTTCTAAGTACCTGGTTAAGTACTAATTGAGTTATTGGTACTAATCAACAAATAAATAATATTTTATTTGTCAACAAAATATTTTATGCATACGGCTGTGGCTCAGGAGGTAGAGACACTTAACCCCCAATTGCTCCTGATGGCTGTGCCATCAGTGTATGAATGTGTGTGAATGGTTAGTTTCCTCTGATGGGCAAGTTGGGATCTTGCATGGTAGCCCCTGTACCCATTCAGCATATGAATGTGTGTGAATGGGTGAATGTGATTCGTAGTGTAAAAAGCACTTTGAGTGGTCGCAAGACTAGAAAGGTGCTATACAAGTACAGTCCATTTACCGTTTACATTTGTGGTGGTGGTGTTGAATTTCTGGACATGGCTATAAACAAAGTTCATGGTTTATACTCATATGCATGATATCAGTCAGCAAGACACTAAAAAGCTGTGTGCAAACTATATGATGTCAATGGAAGGTCCCTGTGCTCCAGTCTCAAGCCAATGCCAATACACTATCATGCTAACTACTCTACTGCATGTGCTGAGAGACCTGAGTAGAGCACCTAAATTAACCCTTTTCAGGAATACATAATATTGGCATTATACAAGTGATGGCTTTTATATTAATATTTCTTTAATCATGACAGGACATTTATGGATAATCCATAGTGCCTGTGCTGCCTTTTGCTTGAAAGAGCACAGTGTTATATATAAAAAGTCACTATTTTAGGGGAGAAGGGTGATGGATTTTAAACATTTTTTCTTATTTTTTTGAGCCCTAGCTAATGACCATCATCAGTGTGAGAGATGCTTGTCCTCTCTGGTCATAGTGAATCCCCCCAGCACATTTTCTCATCAATGTCACTGTTTCTTAGATACAGAATTCTGCTGCCTGTTTAATTGTATCTGACAGTACACATGCAGAAAACAGCAAGATGTTAGGTTGGGGCTCACAGCAATTCACAGCAATTCTTATTTAGATTTTCATAATTGGCATGAATGAAAGTTTAAAATATGAGAAGATGATTGGTCTGATTGTTATTGTGATTGTATTCAGTTCTGCTTAACAACTTAAAAAGGGCCCATTGTTTGTGGTTTATAAAAGTCATTTTCTTGTCTTTCTGCAAATGTGATGATAATTGAGTGTTCTTAATTAGATGAACACGTGCCTTTAATTTAAACCTTGTGCAGCTGTTGCCTTTGTTAATCTGATAGCAATCAATTCAAATGTGTTCATTGTTAAGATTGTTGTTGTGACTTTTACATAAAACTGACAGTTATTCAGACGTGAGACCAGCATGTTAATGGCCATCACATTTATGTAACGGGGGGTGTGTCTGAAATGGTCTATAGTTTTCTATAGAAATCTCTGACAATGAAAGAGAGCAAAACTGTGCTGATGAACTGTTATAGTATATAATTATGAACTTGACAGTGCTAATTAGTCTGTAGTGTTGGATTTTTTTTTACCCATATAATAGAATGTTTATGCTCTATCCAAGACCAGTGATCATGTGTTTTGGTTTAGGTTTATTTACAGACATGACCATGATGTGGTTCACCAGCTTTTTGTAATTGTTTCTTTAAAAAAAACAGAGAAATATAACATTTAGCATATTTTGGTGAGTTCAGTGAAATGAATAAAAGAAATACAGTGTATGACGAGTAGAGAAATGGTTTTCTGACTAAACAGACATTTTCGTGTGCGTTAAAGTTGTAAGATCATTTATCAGCAATTAGAGCTTCTTGACCTACATGATCTATTTTGTTACCGTCAGGCACCAAAGTTTAATTTCATTGTATCTAACCTGTTTCTCTTTTCCCAAACGCTACACATTTTTCCAATGGTGCACTGCATGTAGTTACAGCTATGTCGATGTAAAGTGAAAATCATACACAAACCTGTAGTTGAGGCAGTTGACAACACTTTCAGATAATCAGGTAGTAGCGCAACTTGAGGTAAGCCTTTCTGTTTTCAGTGCTGCTACTGTAAGTGTTGCTGTTAAACTGATGTACAGTAATGTTTCCTTGTCAAAGTGAGATAACTTAGCTGATGTACACCTGAACGCTGTGTGACTCAAAGTAAAATTTGCCCCTATTCATTCTCAATGGGACGTTTCTCAAGACATTGCAGCTTTCCATAGTGTGTCATATGCATCAAAACACCCATGGCCATTGTTTTTTGAGTACAATTTCACACGTCAGCAGTCCTGATGCATGTCAACTCTTCAGAAGTACAGCAACTTTATCACATTCAGTGCCCAGATGAGCACTACAGTACAAAGACTACTAGTTCTGCACGGTGTAGCCAGTGTGTGCTCCAGACATTGTTAAATGACATAATGCAGTCAGTGGGTGTTCAAAGGATAAGAGAGAGAAAGAGAGTTCCACGGGCAGTGATGCTCAAGTGCAACAAGGAGCAGGAGAGAAGTGGTCGGAAAAAGTGACAAGAAAGAGGGACATGAATAAACAACAACAATGAGCACTTTAAATCTAAGTACAAGCCAAAGCACTGCTCAGACTGAAAAATTATCAGAAATCAGCATTTACAGTTGTCATCCCACTTGAGTTTGCAGGCCTGATCTGTATAGCACCATAGAGCGAGTTCAAACTAAGCATATTTGGAATGGGTTTATTCAAACTTTATAGGGATCAACTACAGGGAAAGACTCCACAACACAAGTGTCTTTGTGTATGAGCAGATGGATGATGACGTCTGATGGCCACCTGTCATCTTTGGAAAATGTAGCAGAATAAAATCATCTAAGATGAATGAGGTGATGGTGGCTCCCTGTGTTCTGAGTGAAAGAAAAACACATCTATACTTAATAATCATCACATTAAATCAGCCTAAACCTAGGGAGACTGGGATGGCAGGTTAACAAAACTCTGCCCAAGAAAATAACCAATTGTGAGCCCATGTTACATTTGTTCACAAGCCTTTATTCATCAACAATCTGATTAGTTTAACACTGAATATACTTACATTGTAATTAACTTTCAGATTATGAACCTCTTGAAAACACAGCTACAGTTTCCAGTCACTGAGCCAAGCCTAAAGCCCATTAAGAAATGCATTAAATAGGAATTATGGAGAACAGTTTTTCTTTTTCTTTTGTTGCACTGTTTAAAAAGCAGACTTTTACAAATATCTTCAGTTAATCTCTTAAGTTACAGCATGTTGAAAGACACGAGGGCTGTATTCTTCTAAGCAAAGCTACTGATGACACAGCATTAAACATTGACGCAATTGATCCAGAGTGTAAACAAAGTCTACTGGCGACATCTAATTGTGGAGCAACAAGTGTCATGTATTTTTAATGATCCACACGTTACTGTCAGAAAGCACACGAGGCAAGTGGAGAAGCTGTTTGCTTACGGTCACAGTTTCACCTCACCATCTCATGTCTCCCCTTCCCTTCCTCCTTTCATGGTTTTGAGAGGATTGACAATTTATTTGGATTAAATTTTGTTTGCCATCTGTGCAGAAGCGATAAGGAGAGAATATATGGTATGTAAAATATTTATCCCTACATTTTCTCTTCTTGTTGCTATCTAGGCGGATTTAGCTGGTGAGGCATATAGTTTTTATTACAATAACATCCTAAGTCAAACCAGATTTTCTTTTCAATAAGTGTCTAAAAATATATATTAAAGAGGATCATTCCAATTAGCCTCTGAGCATTTTGACTTGAATATAAAATATCTGGTGTCAAGGATGTAACACCAGGTGATTTAGGTATACTGTTAAAAAAAAAAAATAGTATTGGCATTCATGCAGACATTTGAATGAGAATTTGTACACATGTACAATGAGAAACTTTGCTAATGCAGTATGAACTGTGATACTCAACAAACTTTTACTCACTCTTTCCTCCGGAGTGCATTAAATAAGTATCTAAAGACCAGCAACTGTAATCTCATATCTTACGACTTATTTTTCTACTCTTTCATCGCACTCAAAGAGGCAGTACTCCCACTCACACAACATGACTGCACAGAGTTTCTCATGAATTGGATATCGGAGGGCAGTGTAAATACTGCGCCAGGATACCTTCAACTGTGCCACTGACCCTCGCAAATTAAACGAAAACCACTGAAAGCTCTGTTTCCACAGGAGGCACAGGATATAGCCCTGACCTGAAGACTGATAAGTAAACAGAGGATTACTGAGTTCTTTAAAATTCATGTCATCATATTTTGTTACATATCATGCAAAAATTTAGTCCTGCTTTCTGTTGCACTGTAGCCCACATCAGAAGTCTATCTGTCTCAGTGCTCAATAGTGATGCACGGTGACTTCAGAACACAGTAAACCACCCCACACTTTTGTATTTTTTAAAGATCTTTTCAAGCATTTAATGTATTTTTAAAAGG
This sequence comes from Thunnus thynnus, assembly GCF_963924715.1. NCBI lineage: Eukaryota > Metazoa > Chordata > Actinopteri > Scombriformes > Scombridae > Thunnus > Thunnus thynnus. Next base: position 2,391,974 of record NC_089529.1, read on the forward strand.
ATAAAAAAATATGTGACACTTCTTTTGTATTTTGTACTGTTACCATGGTTAAACTCAGCACTTACCTCCTTCCTTAAAAACTAAGACTATTTAAAACAAACATGGGGGAGGTAGAGGACAGGCTGTAAGTAGTAAAAAAAAACAAACTATAAAGATAATAATGAATCTATGAAAGAAACTGCCAGGGATTGTAATGTGAACACCAAAATAACAAAGCTCAGCTTATATGTTAGTTTGTCATAGCATTTTCAGGATGTTCTCTGTTTCAGCTATTTCATATCTTCAGACCATGAGAAGGAACCTGACATAGCCCATCACCATTTCAATAAGGACAATAAGGAGAGATCAACAGGAATTGTGAAGTGTGAAAATGTATTGATAACATAGAATGATTTTCGCAATTAGACTCCATCAATGTGAAGCATCTTCATAAAGCGTAGGCCCATATGAAGGGAGGAGACAGGACCGAATACTACCAGAGTATAGATGCTGGTGGTGGTGGTGGAGTAAAGCCAGCAGTTCTTTCTGTTGAGTCTCCCTGAACATGAACGTGGTGGTGATGGGGAGAAGACGAGTTGTGCAATAGTAGGTCTGAAAGACAGAATGATAGAGTTGCAATGACATTTAAAGAGCAACGTCAAGGGATTGATTGACTCAACAAACTCAGGCAGAAAGATTATTGGTCAGATATGGTGACACCGGAATTGTGAATGTAGGGATTTAGACAGCCGTCAAAAACATCAACAACAACAACTTCAATGGCATGTTCATATGTTGAATATGAATTTTCGGTGAGGTTTTTGTTAGCCTGCTCACAGCCTTACGGTACCCTCACAATACATCTCCTTCACACCTAATTTTTTTTTATATGTTAGCCTATATGTTTTGGAGGTACGTAAGCAACTACATTAAGGTAGCCTTACACGCAAGACCATTTTTGCATCCCCACTTTTTATACATTAGTGACCAGAATGAGAAGAGTGTATACTGTTACTTGGCCTGTGAAGGATGTAGACAGACCAATCATGATCCCTTACCAGCTTCCCACCCTTGAAAACTGCAATTCGTGCTGTTGACTTCAAAGTATTTAATTTAGTTTTGTGCTTCCATAAAGTTGGGGGAATCACAAGTTACATATTTGAAAACAGAATGGTAAAATGTATTCTGACTTTTAGTCCCTAGTATAAGTCAAGCTCCATCCTACAATTCCCATAATCCAACCTGATATCTAGCTATCATCTTTCATTAGATCTCCACACCTCCAATCTGTAATGCAGGCTTTCTGTGTTGAGTCTGTGTCACGGTGTGTAAAAGGAGTGTCTCTTTAATTTTTTGAATTTGTACAAATATGTATAATAAGGTATCTAGAACTATTTTGTTCCTTTATTGTAGATCAGGAGGTGCTCTTCTGGGGCTCATTACAGTATATGTCTGCACTGATGCTTCTGTGAAAAATGTACTTTTCCGTATGAGAATGGACTTCTTCCTCTACCTCTATTTTTGAAAATGTTCAGGGAGTTGAGGCAAGGGCTCTCCATGGAAGCTTTTTGGTTTAAGCTACCATGGGATTTTATTCATCTAAGTGCAAAGTATTGAGAGTACATTTCCTATTCAAACAGTGTATCTAGACATGAAATCATGAAAAAGTATCTGTGTAATAAATGAAAGATATTTCACTACTTTATTTGTGGATGTCCACATGGTACATCAAAACCTATGACCATGAAGTAATGTAACTTCAGGTACCATCAATGAATTGGTCAAATGTTCATCAAGGAAATAATGAAAAAAGCATAACTGCTGGAGAAAAAAAAGAACAAACAAATAGTTTGTACTGATTCTTTTTCAAGTTAAGCATATATCAGGTCTGCATTAGGCTTGGCATGGTAGTTGGTGTTACTGGTGTTACACGGTGTTCGAGCACCAATTACATGACTTCCCACCTACCCGCCCACCATTGTTTTTCTTTTTCTTCTTTTTTTATAGGAATAAAACCCATTTAGTTCACTTTTGTTTATCGGTGCCAACATTTATCAAATAAGAAAACTCTCATTTGTAAAATACTAAGTGTGTTATCAATACACTACAGTTATAAACTGAAAGTGTCTGTGTAGCTGGTGGGGTTATGCAAATTATGTTCTGCATTTTGTTCTTGGCACTTTCAATTAAGAGGCAGGAGGCAGCACTGGGTTTCAGGTCTGGAGTAGCATTCTGGTAAAATATATACAAAGTAACAAAAACATCAGCTGGTGGTCTGTGTTTGTCTGTTTGGCTCCCCTCTCTGTCAGTTGGAAAGAGTTTGTTTTTTTTCTCTCTCTTTTGCCAAGTTACAGTTACAAAATAAATAACAACTATTAGATACAATGAAGTTCAATTTCATGGACATATATAGACATAGCAGCATAAATCAATAAAAAAAAACCTAATAAGCATGACTATGAATAGCAGCGTGACATTACTATATTGATATTACTGTCATATAAATAATCGAATAATCGATTATAATTAGACACATAGTGCAGAACAGCAACCAAGACCAAGACCCATATCTCATTACCGTAACAATTCTAAACATAGAAAATCACAATATTGATCCACATTGAAGTCTGATTACCTTACAACTATATAACATTACCATAGCAACCACACCAGCTAGACTCAGCTTATATAGCTAGACTGGTATGAATTAAACTCAGCTACAAAACTGATTCAGAAACAAAGAAAAACATCTGTAAAAACATCAGGATATCTGGTACCCTGACAGAAAGAAGAAAACGTATACAATTAACATAGAAGCACCGCAAATACAGCAGAGTTGTCAAGCTAACTTGGCAACAAACTCAGCACTCTAACAATCGCCTGATTTCTTTAAATGTACGTTAATTAAAAACTGTGGTTAGTGATCTGAAATATTGATTTACATGGAATGGAACTGATATGGCATAGAACAAGATACAATCATTAGATCATGTTAGTATCACATCTAATGCATGCACACACCTACATAGCTAGGCTGAACACACACACACACACAAACCCCAATGACACACAAGTAGGAGATGCAGACACAACAGAACAAAAATAATAAATGGGAAAGATTTGATGAAATTTATAAGCTGCGTCTACATTAATCAGTTACATCTGCACCGTGACCGTCCGCAGCAGCAACAGAGTCACAGCAGAGAGTAGCAGAGTGAGAGGTCTGTCCTCCCTCCTGCGCTCTGCTGTAAACACACCGTTAGTGAGCAGCTGCTCTCATGTCTCCCCAGGTTTCGGTGCTGGTTTTCAGCAGAAACTCTCCCGCTCTCTGCCTGCTCAGCCTGCTCTCGCTGTGTCTCTCTCCCACTGAAGCCTGCTGTCAGTAACTCATAAGTAAGGAGAGGATCTAAAGAGCTAATGTTAAAGTTCAAAGTAACCGCTCTACAGATATTGAGCATCATTGACAAATACCTTGTAAAATGTCCAGGGTATCTAATAACACCAGTGTCTTCACAAGTTTATTAACCGGTGGGAAAATTTCCTCACTGTGGCATCCTTAGTCTGAACTGGCACTGCTTTGGTGAATAGCCATATGTCCCTACTTGGCTTTTATGTATTACCAAACTCACTGCTAGTAATAAAAAAGCATTACAACTTAAAAATATTAAAAGCTAACTTGAGTTCTGTGTTTTCCCCTCGGGGCTTACTATTACTATGCACTGCTGAGATTGTTCAGTTCTACAAACCCATATACTGCTACTGATACCAGTTCACGCAGACATCCATCTGTTAGTTTTAGTAATTGTTTTGCATATCGATTTAAATACTTGTTGTGTGTCTACTTCTTTTCTTGTTTCAGCTACTGTCATATTAAAACATACATATGAGTTGGTATTTTATTGTTTGTGTACTGCATGAATAATACAGTTTAAATTTCTTGTTTTCAACTTCCATGTCTGTCTTTTGGTAGATTGACAACATACATATAGAGCTTTTATCCAAAGTGCTTTAGTCTTTCATCCATTCATACACACACTCACACACCAATGCAATGGGAGCAAGCTACCATACAAGACAGTGGCCCCCAGCAACTGGGGTTTAGTATATTTGATAAGACAGAGTAGGGAATCGAACCAACAACCCTGTGATTAATGGTGCTACCTCCTTCCCAAAATTAACAACCAAAACTTTTTTTTTTTTTTCATTTTGTTTGTTTGAAAAAGAACAATTTGAAGTATTTATGAGTGAATATACCCCCTTTCTTCCTTTCTTGTCCTTTAACAGTGTGGAAAAAGGACATGTTGCTTCATTAACAATCAAAAATAGTTTCCCCTTCTGTGTACCTAGAGGGGAGAACATGTCTCACAAGGTAATGGTCTAGCAAGGACATTGAGGCTTACAAAGTACAGTAGATACGCCACCCACCGGAGAGGCTGTGTGTTGGATCACCTCCAAGAAGAGTTCAGCCTTCAGTTTTTACACTTGAGTGAGCATCCATGTTCATGCAAGCATGTGTCCTTGTAAGTCTTCAGGTGACCTATAAATTCTCTACAAACCATTACTGTTTTCAAGCCTACCAGAGGAATTACTTTCATTTTAGAGGATAGTTACGGGACTTCTACCTTTTTATTTATAAAGGTTAATATATAGCAGTGTGTCTGCACTGTGAAATATATTCACAGATGAGCCAAATGAATTTACTGTAGCCGTTATAAATGAAAACCCTACTTTGAATCCACTTTGTCATCGTAAACGTATAACCACACCATCTCATATACACTGCAATCTGTTATGTTTGAAAGCCATTTCTACTGTGTATTGATTCCACACAAACACACACACACACACACCAATGTTTTTTGTCTTCTTTCCCCACCATAATACCACAAATGCCCCAAGGATGCCATTGACCCTACTGCTGCCACTGAAGTGGAAGTGACTGATGCCGTAACAAAAGCTGTGACAGCGTAAATGGAGCTGAGAGTCTTTTAGCTGCAAAGTGTTGCACTCTTGTTATATTGCCACCATTTTAAACCGTTAATGTTTAAATCCCCTACTCTTGTGTACATCGGCAGGAAAATTAGGCCACTGAAAGTTAAAACAAACCCAGATGATAAACAGGCATTTGGCAGTCAAAAGCAGTTTTATACAAAGTATGAATTTCTGCTTCCATTGGCTTGTAAGTTATACTTTTTTTTCCTGCAGCTTTGGCAGTACTTTCTCAGTGGGTTCCAAAGATTTGTCATGAAAATACAGCAGATGTGTTGCTCGGTGGAAACGGTTAAGGTTCAGTGACCCAGCTCCTGTATCAAAGCAACATTTTGTGACTGGTGAAACCAATCTGTTGTAATTGCAACGGCTCACAGCAGTGTGGTTTCGGCTCATTGTCTCAATCAGTTTTGAATGTCACGAACCAAGTGCGTGGGCAGATTAACAAAAGAAACCTGATGTCTGCTCAAGAGCTGCATTTGCATATGTACAATGTGTCTAGTTACCAAACTTATTGAAAAATTGTCAATATTCCAAGCAAGCTGTTAACATGATTGCTAATAGCTCAAATCCCATTAATATTTCCATTTCTATGCTGTAAATCAGAGTATGAGTATACATTTCAATGTCCTCCTTTTAATAAGGCAACTGGGAATTGCAATTATTCTGCCATTATTGTATAATGACCCTTATTACTGCTTTTCAAAATTAACAAATTTCCAATAAATTTAAAAAACGCTTATGGGAAATGTATTTGTCATTTTAACAAGCCAATTAACATCTGTTTTATGTTGAGTATGCTTACTCAGAATACACCTGCTGACCCAGGCCCTATTCTCTGCACTGTGTCCCTGTTCAGTTTCAGCCTTTCTAAGTTTCAGTGAGCTTTTACAGCAGCAGTGAAAGCCATGTGCAATGGAGAGTGTCTGCATATTTTCATCTCACCCAAACACCACACCAGCTGGTTTCACTGATTAGTTCCTCCTCTCTGGTTGAAGGTTTGCTAATCAGTGGGATGATTGTCCAGCTCAGCTAGACAGAAAAACATTTTCAAATGTTCAATGAATAATGAAGTGTCCTTATGTAAAGGAGAGGAGGGTTTGTTGTGTATGACAAACATGGCATTTTAATTATTTCCTTTGCTTGATTGCATACATTTCCCTCAAGTAAGAATACCAGATATAAGTTTTGCAGATTTGTCAACCTGACAAGTTCTATGTGTTGTTTATGTAATCTGAAAATAACTACCCGACCACTTTGGTAAAAGCCCTATGTTCAACACTATTTTTTTATTCCTTCACAGGTGTGCACAGGGGGACGTTGTCACACACACAGCATGGCTAAACCGGTCAAGTATACTGTATGCCGGAGAAGACAAATGGTCGGTGGATCGCAGAGTGAGTTTGGTGACCCTTAATCAAGAGGAGTTTACCATCAAGATTGAAAACGTGGACATGACAGATGAGGGGCAGTATGTGTGTGCAGTCCAGACAAGCAGTCGACCGAGAACCACCGTGGTGCACATCCTCGTCCAAGGTAAAAACGATCTCTAGATAATAATGAAAAACTAGTAAAACTACTGCTACATACCAATATACTACTAAATAATAATAGCAATTAAAAGAAGCTTGAGTACATTTCTGAGTCACTTTCTATAAAAGTGCTATTTCTTTGGTAGGTGTTTCATCTAAAATTGTAAAAGACTACATATTGCCTATATATGCTCCTTTTTATATAATTTTGATTTGTTTATTTATATTTGTTCTGGTCTACACACATGATAGATGGCTGTGTTATTCCTTAGCATAGCACATGAGGGCATAAGTGAACAGAACAAACCAGGGAGAAAAAAAACAGACGTGTGCTCTCTTTCTTGAATCTCATTTCCTCATTCATTGCTCCACTGGAGCAATTAGGGGCTAAGTGCCTTGCTCAAGGAGAGGGAGGAGAGAGTGTTCCTCATTCACTACGTTAGATGAGGTTAATGGGGAATACCAGATGTTAAGATCCTTTGCCTAAAATGATGGTGGGGACTTGTGATAGTGTCCTCATAGAGATGCCGTGAACAGTGAGGTGCACTGTGCTGTATACACATACTGTAGCATAATGGGGCAGTTTAATGCTACCAATTTGATATGCAAACGATCCGTGTAGCATAAAGTGCTGCGCATAAGATGCCACTCTCAAGTTCATAACAGAGGAAGAACCGGATCATATTGGCCAGCTCTGGATTTCTTATGCTCTCACATTTGATTATTAGTCTTTAGCTTCCATTTAATTCTAACTCATTCAGAATATATTTTGAAGAATTTTCTTGAAATAAATGAAGTGCTATTTGTACTTGTGTAGTTAGTAGTAAAACTAATTACTTTTATTTTAATAAAAGCTGCCAGCATTGTGTCATGTGGTGATTGTTTTTATTCCCATGACAACCATGAACATAGACAGCACCTCTAATTGTAAACACATTTAAATTAGACAACAGAGAAGGATTTACATGTTAATTGTAGCTTTTTTCATACACCTGCACAGGTCTGTATCTTTTGAAAAAAACTGATAAGTAGATCAAGCTCTTCTATTCTACTGTATATCATCTTAAAAAAATCTAACGACCATCTCTCTAAAGTAAAACAAATGTCACACATGAAAATGAAATGACAAACTTGTATTGTCAATAAATTATCAATAAAATATCTGCACACATGAATCAGAGACAGGTGCATCGGAGGAAAGCACAACTTAATAAAAATTCTAAAATCTTGCAATCTCCACTACACTCATCAGGTATGGGCAAGCATTACAACAGTTCCATACATACGGTATATACAGTCATAGGTGCTGGGTAAAATATACAATCAGAGGACCACAAAAATTTGACTGATTTTTCTTGGTTTTTAAACAATTTTTTATTTTATTTTTTTTATTCTCATATCTATTTTGAATGTAATGCTCTCATTCTTTTGATGTGTGTTTTTTGGGTAAAAAAAAAATTAACAGCAGTGGTCCCAGTTGGAAGTGTGTGTGTGTGTTTGCTCAGTGTGTTTCATTCAACAGTGTATCTAATTAAGGTCTTGGATAATTTAGCCAATATCTGTTATATATATATATATATATATATATGGAAGTCTTGTTATGCTTGGCCATATACCTGATGAATGTTGAGCAGACCAAAACCTAAATAAATGCAATAGCAGTGTGCAGGAGATTTTATTTAACTTTTTAAGAACTTTATTTGAATTCAAAGACACCACCATCAACACACACTAGATAGGATTCTTCAAACTGGGCTTCCATCACAGGATCTTTGGAAAAGGGTTTCAATGAAGCAGTAGCTCACATAAGCACTTGTAAAAACTCCCCAAAATAGGGTTTTTAGTGCACTATTACAGCTGAACAGTGTACAATAAACGATCATTTTTTTCATCATCATTTTTCCCAGACTTAGCTAGATAGCTACATTTCATCAGCGATATGTGGTGTGTGCAGGTGACTTTATCTTCTATCAGTGAGGTGTACCATTTATCTAGACATTGGCAGGATGTCTTTTCCTGCATGATGGCTGTGTGATGCCTAATTATGATGTTTGGTTTTGGTCAGATTAGATTAGTGATAATTAAATACTGGACTGCGATGTGGTACTGAACTTTGCAGAAATGTATGGTGAAAACAGGCCTAAATTTCTCACTAAGTGGTGAGAATTAGTTTTCTATTTTTACTAATTAGTAGTTTGTTGTAACCTTCTCTCTTGACTCTGTCCACGGTTCACACGCTCATCATCGCAGGTGTATGACCTCAGGTGACCAGTTTGCTTCTGACATTGAATGAATTTATTTTTAATCAAAGGTGAACTCATTTTTACATGTCTTGAGGCATGTCTACATGTCAATTTCATGTATAGCAGTGTACTTCCAAACAACATAATCCAAATAAATAAGTTAATCACACGTTCTGTTCAGTTTCTGTGCTTTAAACAGAAAAGAGAATACCACTAAACAAATTTATCAAGAGTCAAAGAGTAATGACATATTATCTACATCTTAATTTCAGTGCAGTTTACTCTGTTTTTCTGTTTATTTATTCATTTACTCATTTAATTCATGCAAATTCTGTGCATATGCAGTGTAGTAAGCAGGTCAGGTCACAGGAGCAGGAGTGAACAGATGCACATGTCCTCAGGATTCGAGTGTCTTGCTAAAGAGCACTTTAACTGGTGTGGACACAGCGGTCATACAGTTCAAAATGAAAGTATCCTGGAGCGTCTCTTTAACCACCAGCTCACCCCTCATCTACATTAGAGAGGGTGACTTACGTTATGTTAAAGCTAAAGACAGCCTGAAAACTATTACTCAGATCCCCAATGTCTCGAAAGATTATATCTTCTTTTTATTATCTTAAAATATATCTCTCAGGCCCTCAGGGGTTTCATACGACTCCCCCCTGAAAGCACACATTTTTTAGAAAGCTTAAGTTGGAAACTGAAGAAACTGTTATCTTCATCACTATTGCCATAGTAACATATAACAAAGCCTTGAGATGCTCTGCTGATTATGATTGGAAGACTACTGTATAAATGATGGAATTTGAAGTGCATGTATTCAATCATTGTTTATGTGACATTAATCATCCAGCTGGCATTCTATCCAATAAAATAACACCTTCCTTCCAACTATGAGGGAATAAATTCAAGTTTTCTGCTGCAATATTCTTTAGAGGGTTATTTATATGAGCACCTGAGAAGTTGAGAATTCATTTGGTGATGTAACTGACACTGTGGTGTCATTACCAGATTGTCATCACAAACATATAATTTCCACATGGTAATTTATTCAGAATTCACAAGAACAAACCTGTCACAGTCATTTGGACCTTTTTATAATATATATGCAGCATGGTTTAATTGTCTTGAAACTGAGACTCTAACTAGATTACTGTATTTATGTATGCATAGTCGGTGAAACCCACAAGGCTATCAGTGCTCTATGCAAAGAGATTGTTTTGCTGTTCCAAAGTATAAATTAACAAGCACTGGCATGTATCTAATGACATGATCAGTAAAAGCGGCTTCATAAGCAAAGTGATGTCAGGTTTTGTGAAGGAGATAAGCACTTGTTTGTGTTTTTTTAAAAGAGCTCATTATATATAGAACTGAGCTCTCCTCCCTCTCCTTTAGGAGAATTGATCAGAGAGTCTTGATGGTTCTCCAGCATGAGCAGTCAGTCTCTGGAACCATGCCCGATCACAATAACTCATCTGATGTCAAATGTCCATGTTTGATTCACATGACTTCATAGATTATTTATAAGACTTAAGATCCCAGTAGAGAGTAACCCACAATAGTGCAGAGAAACTTGACTGGAGTGTTTAAAGCCTGATTACATCATTCCCCCAAAATGTTGTTCAAGACAATAAACATGCATCAGTTTAACCCACAAAAGTCCCTTTATCCTGCATAATAATGGACTTCATTTATTAGTGTTTTCTTTTTTTCTCTCTCTTAAATATATTCGGAAACAGAATAAGAGAAAAACAAGAAAACTGACTTGCAAACCTTTGTTCTCAAATTGAATGCACATTCAAGGCAATCAGTCATTAGCATTAGCAGGGAAAAACACAATAAGTAAGTAAACAAATAAGTCAAGTTCATTTATAGAGCAGACATCATGAAAAGATTCATTGTAGAGGAAAAAAGACATAAACAGAGACACAATATAAAAGTAGTTAATAAAACAAAGATAGATCTAAAGTTTAGGAACCATGACAGCAAAGTCACAGTCTCATTTAGTTTTGAGGCTGAAGCGAGGAACAACCAATAAGTCCTGATCAGAAGAACTCAGAGACCTGCTGGTGATGTAAGGCTGCAGTAGATCTCCCATACAGGCAGGTGCCTGACCCTGCAGAGCTCTAAAATTAACCTCAAGAATCTTAAATTATGTTCTGAATTCGATGCAGAACCAGTGTAATGACTTACATGAGACCTTTTTAAAGAGCTGGTGAAAAGCTTTGCAGCAGCATTCTGGACTGCTTGTAAACTATGCAGGGATGTCTTGCACAGTCCCTATCAAGCTTTTTTTTTCACAATCCCAATCCAAGTCCTTTAATATTGAGTATCTCCACTGAGTGTATTTGCCTAAATAACACAGCAGCCCAGTGCACAGTCTATACAGCGACCTGAAAATGAGATAAGATAGAACTTGATTCATCCTGAAATAAATGTTTGTGCCAAAGATGCTCAGTACACAAAGTAAACATAATTATATACATAACACGTGTTATTTGGAAATTTTTTTATTTTTATTTTTTGCTACAGAAGGCTTATCATGCTTATTTTCTGGAGCACTTGTGACTAAATGACTTACTCAATGACACCTTCAGGGTTGACTCTTTCGCACTCCGCCCTTAGATTTTAAAAAACGGTTACCAAAACTGGTGATGACATGCTCACTTCTCAGACTGTGAAGTATCAGGATGCACTGAAGAAGACGACAGGTTGCTTTATTCTATCTGCACGTGTAAACATCCTCCCACTATATACCACACAATGAATTAACTTCAACTTTGTTTAGGAACCCAAACATGAGTAGTCTTAACTCACTGTTGCCTTGGTGTCAGCAGAAGCAGGAAAATAGCAGGTTCACTGAGGCTGCAAAGAAATACTTGAGCAGTAAAGGTCAGGCACAATACGATGTGAGGGGTATATGTTGCTGGTGCTACTCTCTGCCAAACAACACAGGGAATGAAAGAATGTCCCACCTGACTGAAGCCTATCTTTCAGTCTTAGAGAGCTTGTAGAGCTTGTAGCAGATGGTGTAGAAAGAAAGCCTTCTAGGATAATCTATTACAAGTTTTATTTTTCCCCCCTTTGTTACAACCCACACAGGAAGCTTGTTCATCAAAACTCTTTACTTTTTTATTTTTTACTGTATTCCTACAAAGAATATGAGCATTCATAAATTAGTTTTTGCCACACTTGAGGCCCAAAGATGTCAGTCTGTTTGTTCATCCAACACATTGGACTACAGCAAGATATCAACTATCAACTACTGGACACATATATTCACACTATGAAGATAAACTCTACTGCCATGTATAACTCAAAATGCATACATGATAATGTGATAATGATAATGTCTTTATTTTATCTGAGCACATTCATGTTCCAGAGGCTTAATGACCTGGTAGCATGTCACAACAAGCTCAACATTTTTAACCCCAAAACTGATCCAGCTAGAAGAATAGAAAAATTGTAGAATATGTGATGTTCCATCTAAGCCCTTCATATTGTGACAGATAATTAATCCTTATCTTTTTGTTCTCATCTTCACTGAATAACACTGAGGTTTTTTATAAGCACATTAGTTACAACAACTCTTACCAGGATTTTATGTCTCTATGCGATGTTTTGCAATTCAGAAAATGCTTTCATGAAAGCTGCTTCCACTGATGAAAACTATGTGATGTGGTTAAAAACTCAGAAAAAACTGGGATAGTAGGTGGACCTTTAGATGAGATTATTCTTATTTTCCCCATAAAAATAAACACATTCTTCTTTTTTCATTCAGATTCAGATATTTGGTTATATTAGTTCATCCTCACACAGTATATTCAGTTCATTCATTCAAGTGTATTCTTTATTGTGTTTGGTGGTCATTGTTTTTGCCTCAGAGACAGGATAACACTGAGGTCATTTTCATTTTCAGGCTCTGTTACCGTTGTTGCAGATCATCTTTTCAGATTGCGCTGACTTTGCTGAGCACTTGTACTCTTTGCCTGCAGGTTTACTATCTTTAAAAGCCAATATGTTGTAGCTGTATCCCCAATTCTCTCACATTGTCTTACATAATGTATATCCATGCAACCCACCAAATGCCTATCAAACTAAATATCTAGAGATTACTGGAAATGTATTTTCAGTGGAGCACATGTACGTATGTGAATGAGAACAAGTAGATGGTAAATCACCAAAGAAAAGTCAAAACTAATAACATGCCTTTTATAACATCAGTGTTTAGGTTTATATGATTTGTTCATTGTTAAATTAGCTTATACTACTTAAAAACTAAATCCAGTTTTGTATGTGTTTCCTTAAAGAAGGGCTAGCTTGTTTTCTGACCTAATGAATGTTTGCATGTAATGGAATTATGTGTGCTAATGAAACGCATTCTAGAAAAATAATTACGGTATTTTACAATCACCCATCTCCACATTTGTAGCACACTAGTCAGGGATCATAGCTGTAATTCTAAGTTAAGCAAAAGAATTAATATTGTTTACTTTTGCTGAAATTCCAATATTATTTCAGTGCTGAATGTAAAACTCTCTCAACAGCTTCATTAAAATCAATAGTGACATGATTGAGGGACGCTGTGCAATTTTGTCTGCAGAGCCAGCCTTTGTTGAAAGTGACAGAACACAATAAATTGTGTCCAGTTAGAAATTCTGCTTTGGGTGTACAGTGAAATAATGAGAGAGGTGTTTGTCCAGTGCAGTGATGAATCCTCATTTCATCCAGGCTACTCATTAATCCTGCTGCCTAAAAATCACAGCAAAGTGTCCATGCTGTGCTGTTTGGATGATCCCTGATCCATGTGGACAGTGTCCGCTTCAATCCCTACTCTTAATATGTTATGCTCAGTCCATCCCTGTAGGGAAATTCTCTTTTAGCTCACCCCATCTATGAGTGGTCAGAGGTCAGGGTCAGCAACAGAGCAGCAGCCCTGCAGCTGATAGGGATTTATAGTACACTTCAGCGATGTGCTTGGTGTGACATCGATTTGAACTCTGGGAGATGAGTTCCCTAACGGCTACACTAGTGATAAAACTCTGACGCCCCTCGTTCACCTCCTTTCATGGATGTCGATGGGTAGCTGTCATGTAAAACACGGTAGCTGTTTCTCTGTTTATCTTACATGATGGTGAAAATGTGTCCTTGTGTTTATTCTATGAATATTTAAGATTAAACACTCAAGAGAAATATGTATAGTCTGCAACGAGTTGACCTTTGCTAAGCTAAGGGAATTGAGCTAATGAACTGTAATGTAATGCTCCAGCTCTTGCCAGTAGAAATGCTGTCATGTGACAAGCACAGTAATTACTAACTAGTGCTAATAAATAAAATACTCATCGTACAGCAAAATCAAAATTCAGTGATCATTTCACCTTGAAGCAAAATAGAAAAAAATGTCCTCCAAATGAAATGACAAAATATGATGTTCCATGAACTCAAGAATGACAGACACAAGTGTTTTCTGATCTGACCTTGCTATCAGCAGGATGACATCGTTTCTCCGTGCCTTCCAAAACTGTTACTGTTGGATAATAAATATTTTTTATGATGTGACAACGCTACAAAAACTACTTAGTCAGGTTTAGGGAGAGATAAAGGCTCAGGTTAGAATGACCTCCCTGGTGATGGCTTTAAAAAAAAAGAAACAATGTTGACTTGTGATTTGGGAACAGTGACTGAGAAGTAATCTCTCATGTTTAAGGCTGATGTTTTGCGGACCCACGCACCACCCCGATCTCCTTCCTACACGGACTTTGTTGCTCTGTAGTAACATCAACTGATTTCTGCCTTTGCTCCTGTCATAATTACTTAAGCTGCTTCAGTATATGTTGTTTTCAAGCACTTTCAATAACGACTTTTGTTTTTCTCAGGACAGTCGAAACTTAAAATCCAAAGAAGTAGACAGATATCCACATTATGCACAGATTATAAAGAAAACTTACCAGAAGCTCAACTATAGCATGACCATTAGTGCACAAATTTGAATGCACTCAGAGGCCAAAACACCTTGCCTGGTACAATATGATCATACCACTGAAACATAAAACCAGAAGCAGAACAAAGGCAAAGCAGAACAAAGGGGCATTTCTTGTGTTATGTTTATTTTTATGAGTGGTATTTTTTGTTAAATGCTACAAAATGAAAATCACTTCTATCCAAGAGTTTACAGATTAAAAAGAAGTTTATTACACAAGTTCTATATACATCACTGCCTGACAAAATGCCGAACATTGTTTAGTTTTCATTGCATTATTGCATTGCAGATTATCATATATTTCTTTTGACAAAATTCTGCAGGATTGAACAGCCCACATGGTGGATGATATATTTTATTACAATGGCCTGCTAGTTGACTTGGGTCAGTCTTTGAAGCACTGCAATATTCTTGCAAAGATGATGTGAGGTTACACCTCTATTAAAAAGACATTTTACATGCTTTATATGAAATTGAGGCCACAGAATACCAATGTGATGCTTAATACACACATACATATTCAGACAAACAGTTCTATTAGCACTTTTTATATTATTGGCAAAGTAAAAAAAAATAACACACAATGCCCAACTGGGAATTTGTTGGCTTTAAACATACCTTGTTGCAAACTGGTTTTCATTGAGTTGCAAAGGAGCACGCATAACCATTGTTGCATTTATAATTCTTCACTTCTTCTGGTTTTTCAGTAGACACATTTTACTTAAAACCATCACACTCTCACTTCCACTTTTTCAACAGTGCCTGTGTCAGAATTAGCAAGATCGACACAGAAATGTTCAGGAACTCTATAACCTGACAGCTATTGAATTCATCTGAAAAACCTTTTGTTTTTATTCCACAAACAGAGCTCCAGCCTTGGCCTCTTGCACCACAGCTAAATTGAAGCAACACTTAAATGCTTGCTGTATGCTTTTGTTATTCAAGAAGCGTAAACTGGGATTAAGCTGACATCCAATAAATTATTCATAGAGATTTTGTCTTACAAACAAGTCTGATGTGACTAAAACATGTGAAAGCACCGGTGACACTCTGTTCATACACCTTTAGTTGATGATCCTCAAATGTTAAAATAGAGATGTGTCTTTGTTACTTTGAAATGGAAATGGCTGCTTGGGACAGATCTGTCAGGAAAAAAAGACACACAAAAACAACATGTATTCATAAAAAAAACCCCAGTAAGTGTGAGGCATCCAGAAGAAATTATTACTGTCATACGCAGCCATCAAGCAAGTCTTCAGATGTCCTGAGACATGTTTATATGTCTTGAGACATTCAGAGACATCTTCAGATGTTTTTATGATAGTAGTGTCTGAATATGAGTGTTACAGAATGTACAAAGGCAGCTGTCATCTGAATGTTCCAAGTAGTAGTCTTCAGACAAGTAGCCTTCAGGCATTTAATAGCTACAGCAGACTTACTGCATGTGTACATGTTAAATATGTTAATTTGATCAGCAATTCATCAAGTAATTAATAGAATACACAAATAATTTGAGACATAATTATGTGAAAGTGTAAAATAACACTCACATGTTTGTACATGAAATAAGGAATACTAATCAAACATATTTGTGCATGTGCTCATGTAAAAGACTTTGTAACTCTCAGATATTGAGGGACAAAATTCACAGTCTTGGCTTTAGTCATATGAATTCAACAAATCATGTGCATATTATCCAACGTTAGTTATAAAATTCACTCTAGTGTTTCTCCAGACACAGTGTCCTTGCTGAGCTGCAGTAAAAGGATAGCAGCTTCAGCTCAACTTTCAAATGTATTTTTGTCCAAAATGAGGACAGTAGATTTTGTCCCTGTTGTTTTCACTGGAGTCACTCCAAGATTGAATCTCTCCAATAACTTGTCCAATAACTCTTTAAATATATACATACAGTACGGACATGTGTGTGTTGTATTAAGATAGGAAAAAGCACAACCTGTCCTTTTAAATAGGATTTATTTTCCTCCTTTTCACAGCTACGGACTAATTTATTTTAACCTCCAAATGCAGCATTTAAAATTTTGTGCGATCTTGGCTCATCTGTGTTACACTATACTTTAATGTCCTTGGAATGCATGGAGGTGAATTTTTCTCTGAGCAATGTAGTCACAACTGACATTAATCACAAGTAGTGCGGTGTCCATTCAAAACGTGCCTGTTTGGAACGGGCCAATTGCTCGGCCTCTGGCCGCTGCTTCAACACATAGAAAAATTAATACTGTTGATGTGAACATGAAAGAAACTAACATTCTATTATACACAGATGTTTTAAATAATAAGTACTGCAATAGTAAATAAATGTTCTTTTCTCATTTCAAGTAAAATAAGGACTGCATTTAAAAATAAAATACATAACAGAGAGCCTCTGATAAAATGTGCATCTTAAAATAAAGTGGATTGATCCTATTGGGCTCTTAGATTATTGATTTTCTCTGCCCTCGGTTCAGATTTGAGTGGGTATGTTTGCTCAAAAGATTTGTGCTTTCTCTCATAGTGGTGCTTCACAATCTCTATGGTCTCGGAACATATGAGACACATTGGTTTTGAAGTGCCTGTGGGAGGAAGGAACATGTAAGAGTCTATGTATTCTTGATTAAAAGCTCTGTTCTTGCTGTCTACTTTTTGCATTTTAGAGCACATGTGAATCGCTTATTTCTCCAACTGACAGTCTCTCATCTCGTCTCTCCCATATGTACTTATTGGAATGCACGGATTTGATTGGCTGAGTAGCATCACGTGAGATGTTTTATAACGCGATTGGTCTGTGACTTTCCTGGGCTTCTGAACCAGTACCGTAAAGGCTAGAAAAGCTGCACCAGTTAAAATAGAAACATCCTGTAAAAATGTAATAATTCTCAATAATTTCTCGGTTATAATGAGTACAATGAACTCGTACTCAACCCTGTACTTGCATGGGTCTTCAGCAATACACCTGCCAAGTGTGAAGTAGATTGGATGGACAGTTCTCAAGATAAGGACAGACAGACAGAGAGTCTTTACTTTATAGTTAGAGAGAGGACATCATGTCTCATTTCAGAATAACCAGGATTAATCAGGAACTGGGGAAAGGTGTATTAGACAAAAACATAATTAATATATTGAAGAGAAAGTAAAGGATGACATTCCTTTATTTACATAATGAAGTTAAAATATAGTCATTTTATGCTTACTGTGTTGAAGAGAGTAAGCTGCAGTGTTGAGTCACCAGCGAGGTTTAGGTAGTTGCACAACCCGGGGCAGGCTATGGGCTGTGGGTAAGTCTGTCTGGGTGCAGCTGTGTTTGCCCACTGGTGATGGGATTCAGCCTTGATCCAAGCTGCGCCGTGAAAGAGCCTTTCTGTCGGCTTAACTCTCAGTTTGGCCGTACTGCTGTCAGCAAGCAGCCGGGTATCTGGTTCAAGTGTCGCTGTCTTCTTCGGAGCGATGTGCTAGTTTGAGTTGAGGATTCAGGCTTTCGCTGGTTTATTGTAATCTTAGTTTAATGCCAAATAAAGTTTAATCTGACTACACAATGTTTATCTAGGCTCGGGTAAGGCTTCACATGGGTTGGCGTAACTTCAAAAACGAAATACTAAATGTGGAAACACAAGACTTAATGTTACAAATAAAACAAAATAAACTGACTTGTTTCAATAAAAGATTTAAATATGCGCAAACTTGGTTGAAAAGAAAGAAAAGAGACATCTTAATAGAAGAATTGTCTTAGCTCATGAGTAATTGGAGACCAGCCCATAGAAAGATTCCTCTGAAGTTTGCTTTTATCAGTTTGGACAAGACAGGCAGAGGGAAATAAATTTTGGGAAAATTTGGCTGATACTTTTGGCTTTAGAGTGGCAAATTACTTCTCTATGCTTCTCATGATGTTTGGACATTCAACCTTCATTGATTCAACCTTCTCAAACCATCTACACATCTAGTAGTGAAATAAACGTTTAAAGCAACAAATATGTGACTAGGTTAAATTTTCAGAAACATAATTTCAAATATAAATTCAACATAACTTCATAATGTATAAAAACATTCAACCTGAAATTCTTCAAACATTATCTTTTACATTCCTATTACTTCAGTAACTTCAGTCTTTCAATATGACATCTGATCTAATTTAACTATTAAAATACAATTGTCTATAAGGTTATTAGAGTAAAAGTTAAACACTTAGGTAATTTAGTTATTGGCCACAAATGGTCTCTCAGGAGGTCTGTTCAACATCATTTTGTCACAGTGTTTAACTTTGGACATACTGTCAGACTCCCACTTGGGTAAAGAGGTCAGCTCAGGCTAGCATGCTAATCCTACAGTCTACCTGTAATAACAACGTAGGTATGACTTTTTTATTAGGCCATCACACAGGTGGTGTGCCAAATGAATGAGACCGTTATGCTACCAACCAGTGTGGTAGAGGGCGAGGGACTGAAAGAGCTAGTTCGGTACCTCAAGCCCCAGTACATTATGCCATTGAGGGCTACTGTGACTGTGACATATTGTGAGGAGGATGAGCTAAAAGTCAAGTTAACCAGGGCAGACAAGCTAGCTCTGACCACTGACTGCTGGACAGCTCTCACAAACGAAAGCTACATCACAACTTTTCTTAAAAGTTCACCGGTTAGTTACTGGTCAATGGGTGCCGGTCTATCAAAGGCAAAATGAACTGAAACTGACATCCCAAGCATGAACATATGCATTTCATTGTGGTACCAAAATATTCATCAATGAATAAAGAGTCAAATCAATTAGAGGTAATGACAATATGTAACTAGTTTAGCATTATAATTATTATTCTTAGTTACAGCTACAATCTTGTGGAATCAACTGTTCTACACTGTAAGCTACCTCTACAGATGTACTATGGGCTTCTATCCATGTTATTGTTCCTGACAAGATGTAGGTGCCATCTCTGTGGGGTTTTTTTCCATTTAAAACAACTATGTCTTTGATATTTGATTATCAGAGCATTTCTGTGGTACTTTTGAGTGATCTATAAAGATGGCAAGGATAATAAAGGCTGTGATCCACACATGCATGTTTACACTCTGCATTTTAACCATTTGTCTTCACCTTGGAAAAGCACTCCCAATGGGCTTGGTAATATCTCTTCTGTCTGGATCGATCCTTTAAGATTGCTGTGCAGCACTAAGCACTGTTGGAGATTCTTTGAAAAATAGTTTGACGCCACCTACAGTACTTGAAATAACTCTGATTATCTTGCTTACTTTGCTTACTTTTATTTATGTGAAATGCTTTAGATTGGTTCAATTTTTGCTGGATTAGTGCTGCATGTGGACATTATGAAGCTGGAAAGCAAACTCTCAGTTTATTTACAGAATATTTCAAGGAAATCGGCTGCTGTATGAATGCATCTGTTAACCACCTGCTGTATAGTTCTTTAAAGTACCAGGCCTACTGTGCTGTGGATAGTTCAGATTGTTGCCTGAGAGGATCTTTGTCCAATAGTTCATTTAGAAGACAGCTTGATTAAGTAGTCTGCCTTGAGAAAAAGACTGGTAGCCATAAAATTGTCTGGTTGCTAAGAAATCAATACATATTTGCAGCCCCGGTTTATACAGCAGAAAGTGCAAGTACAATACAACTCAACTTGCTTTAAGAATTTATTTTGAATCAATGGATTGCAGTAATCCTCAGGAGTTCTGAACAAGTGAAACTGCACTGGAAACATCTGAAATTATATCACCCTATTCAGAGATTCTTTGTTTGAAGGAAAACAAGTTTTTAAGACTTACAGATTTACGTTCCAGTTATCAGAACTTTATGAGATGTGCTGTGCTGTGTTCGCAGGTTCTGAACATCTTCCACGGGTGTCAGAGTGGCTCTGGATTTACTTATCAGAGCCTCATTTTGGCTGTGTACCAGAGTGATATTAAATTTAGGAACCTTCAGGCAGAGCTAGAAGTGTTGTCAATCATGCTTGTTTAAGCTAAAAAGAAGTAACACCCATAAACAAAAGCTTTCCTTAAGAATCGATATAGCTACAGCCACTATTCTGCTGTAAAATCACACTTTTTAAAAACTGCTGAGGCAAAATGAGAAACAGCAGCTCTCACCAGTTTTTAGAAGGCGATGGTAAAAGTCTCTTACAATCCCAAATGAGCTTCTAACTCTCAGCTCTTGGCTCCCCCTCGCCTTTTTCACAGCTTCTAGTTCACCTCACTCACCTGTATCTTTACCTGAATGTGAGTAGATTGATACCACTCTCATACTGTATGTGTCCATTATGTGTGAGTCTCTGGACTCGCCACTTGTTGCTTGGCAACCTCACAGCAATAACAAGACTCCAGGAAGTCACTCCTCTCTCAGCAAAAAAAAAAAAAAAAAAAGTCTGACTCATAACCCTCCTGTTCTTACACTTCGGTTTTTGCACATACACAGATCCAGGCTAGCTTCTTTCGCCGGTTTCCAGTCTTTATGCTAAGCTAAGCTAACCGCCTCTTGGCTGTAGCTTCATATTTACCAGACAGATATGAGAGTGGATTATCTCTCAACCCTCAGCAAGAAAAGAAATATGCATATTTCCACAAAATGTCAAACTACTCCTTTGACAGATAGACAGGCATGGATAGCTCATGGTCATCACATCATGTTTCCTAATCTTCATTGTTCTGGAGACAAGATGGAAAATGTCATGTCTCTTCTGGTTCTTATATGACAAGTTTGAGGTTACCATGTAGTCAAAAAACACCACATTATTAGCTACCAGATTTACTTTGTAGGCTACCAAGTGACAAACTGTTCACATTTTAACATGTCATCTAAGTGAGTTTGAGTTTTTGGATTTAATACACGTATACCAGTTAAGATAATAATTGTGCAATCTGTTTACTACCTAGCAAAGTGACTGTAGGTGAAGTCATGGCTCAAACTTCATTTTCACTGGAGTAAGGCAGGGAAGTAAATATCTCACTCTCTCTGCATGTTGGATTCAAAGCTCAGTGATAAAAAGCTTTACTTGTCCATGGGGAATTAAACATTTCTTACACAAAGCAGGCTGAATTAAACATGACAGTGATTCCATTTTCATATAAACATAATTTCCCTTTAATGATTGTTCTGCAAAAGAGGATCTAAAGGAAATGTGTTTTGTTGTAGGGTGTAATTCATATCTTTATGTTCAAAAACAACCGCCGTGGTGAAGTGCTTGCATTATTCATCAGAAACTGTTCTGCATGTGTCAGTGGGAAAAGGAGTAGGGGCTGTGTCATAAATGAATGCAACTGACATTTTCTCCTGGTACCTAACTTTAACTGCACTACCAAGATGTGAATCACTCCACCTCTACACACACACAGGCATAAGGCTTTTAACCTGTGCAGAATATAAGCAAAAATTGAGCTTGTGCTGCAAAACAGTTCCCAGAGGAGCTAGAGTAGAAGTTTTAAAAAATGAACTAACATCCCCAAATGCTACCAGTGGCAATTAAATAAAACTATGGTTCACCATCCAGCGCGGACTGTTCAGCAAGAGAGCTGCTGCTGTCTTGCAAAAATGGGCAGGAAACATAATTATCTCTTTTTCTCAACTCATGAAAATGTCACAAGACAAAACAATGAAACACCATTTTTGGGAAAGTATTTAAACTTAATATACTATATATGACCTTTTCTAAATCACAAGCAGCATTCTAGTCATAGCTATGCATATTTTATAGGTTTTTTTATGGACTTTCTTAAAGTAGGGAGACTTGGAAGTGACAGGTTTAAAAAAAAAAGAAAATGCATAATACAACTGTTTTCACAAGCTGAGTACTGCTTCTCATGACAAGTAAACCCTTTAAATCAGTCACACCCTTGATTGAAATTACACATTTTTCATTTTCCTTCACAGTACCACCAAAAATCATCAACTTGTCAAGAGATATTGTGGTAAACGAAGGCTCCAATGTCACCCTGATGTGCCAAGCCAACGGTAAACCAGAGCCTTCCATCAGCTGGAAACTCATCTCCCCTTCAGGTAAATTGTTTGTCTGTAAATAAAAACATGAGCTACAGACCAGTTTTCTGCTATATTGATATTTTCCTCTTAAATCTATCACTTGTCTTCCTGTGCCTCCTACTGCATTTTTCTCACTGTACCTCCCTGTGCCTTTCTCTCTTCCCCTCACTCCTCTGTGTTTATCACACCATCTTTGACTTTGTTTGACCCCTGGTGGATTTCTCGCTTCACTTATTACCCATCATTACCTGCTTCTAGATCATCATTACAATGTAATTGTTCGCAGGAAAATAAACTGGCCTTGTTGTAATTGGACTAATTAATTAGGATAATTGGATGGATGTAAATGTTGTGGAGGCACTTTGAATGACAGGATTAATGCAGAGAACATTAACACAGTGTGAAGCTTTATGCATATACGAGCGTGCCACATCAAGTATGTCCAAAATCGTGTTAGTTTTATTGTACACGTTCAATGGCATTTATTCCGCTTTTCTCAGTCAAGACTGAAGGAAACCAAATGCTAGTTGCTATTTTTGTACACAAATGTGTCCATGCAAGATGCTTGCATTCATAATGAATTACATTTAAAAGCCAGAGCTTTTGTGCTTTCATCTGCGCTGTCCTTTGTATTGAAGCAGGGATCTGGGAATTGAAATGTTAATATGACACAAGTGTGACTGACCTGTGTAAGGAGATAAGCAGGGAGAGGGGACACTCATTGGCTCCTATTTGTAAAATACGACATGCTTGTGCATACATTATCATGCAGACTGTGTTAAAGAGACAAGCGAGGATGGGTGTTGTTGGACTTCTTTGTTAGAGGTGCAAGCAGCGAAGCTCGCTGCTGGAGCCCTATTGTTTTTGTTCTCATTATTCTTCTTTCTTTCTTCTTCTTTTTCTTCTTCTTCTTCTTTTTCTCCACTTAAAGTGTTTGTGCAGCAAAAACAGAAAGACTAGAAGTCACCAAAATTGGCAGGTGGATTTGCAAATTCCACTCATTACTCAGGCACATAAAATGATACTCATTGACCTCAAGGTGGCGCTGTAACAATCAAGTTTACATTTTCGCAATTATCTCGAAAATGGCTTGTCTTAGAGTGAAAATTTGTTCATAATTTTAATCTCTCAATTCATCTGCATCTTTGCTCCAATGGTCTTCTGCTCTAAAATATCAAATTTTACAATTTTTTTTCAATTTTCTTAGAAACCTGTTTTCAAGAACTCGTTAGAAACTGTTGGGCCAATTGTCCTAGAACATTGTCAGTTTTATCTACGATCAAGGAAATTTCAATATGTGAATCCGATTTGAAATTATACATTTTTAGACCTTACTTCAAGGCAGTACTTTACTGTACGCAGAACTAAGTTAATGTTTAGTGTCAACAGCTGTCAGAGATAAATGTGCTCTCCTGATGGTCTAGCTGTCTAAACATGAGCCTTATAACTGTAAGGGCACTGGTTCAAATCCTTTTTGCAATTTTTCACAATCTGTTTGGACCCCAATTATTGCCGCTTGTGGCTATATTTTTCTTTGTTTTTGGTTTTAAGGAGAGAAGGCAGATCCCTGCTACCAGTCAGGCTCTTTGGGTCAAAGTGTCAAAAGTATGGGGACTTTGATATCAGCAACCAGTATGACATTGTTTATGTGGCTGTTGTAGAGATTGGAGTATCTTCTTGTTGTCTCGTATTGTCATTCTGTGGTTTTGGTCCCGCGAGCTTCTCAGTCATCTGTGCAGCATTTATCAGTAACAGAGCCTCGCAGCTTCTGTATGAACAACAGAAGAGTGAGTCAGACCTCCCATCCTGCTGTAACTTGCTTTCGGCTGGATTCACTGCTTGATCCACAAGATGAGCATTAATATTTATGCTGCCCATGTTGTTGTACATCATAAATTCTCTGTGTTAAACAAGTTAATGACATTGCCCACTCTGGTTTGAGTGACACAGTGTCTAGCATCCAATAAAACTTTATGTTTAATGAGTGAGTGTTGGGGCATATTGTTCAGGTCTGGCTCAGGCCTCTAGACTGCTGCTGTATGCTTAGCATACTAAGCCAAGAATGCAATACACATCCTGTGGTATGGTACCTTTCAACAGCAGGAAAACTTGCTGGACTGAGGTGCAAAGTTCTAACAGAGAGGGTTCTTGCAGTATACAAACAAACAGCAGCTTAATACTCCTGACTCCTGACACAAGCTGGAGTCTTAACCACAAAATAAGTTGTTGCCCTCAGAAGTAATGCAATATAAACACCACAACTGTTAAAATGTAGAAGAGGAAAAAAAAAAAATCTATTTCTAGTTTTGGTCCAGGGTATGAACTACAGGGGAGCCAGGGGGAGTTGGCTCCTCTAGTAAGATGTGAACTCCCCTGAAAACATAATTTTTGAAATCATGGGGGGTTTCTAAAACATTGACAATATGCTATTTTTGTCATTCATTTCTATTTTTCTGTATCTTCATCATCATGGATCATGCGTAAAATTAGGCTATTATTGATGTATGATTCATGCATGAGGGTGATTCATCAGTAATTCCCTTTAATAAAGATACTGGCAACTTAACCCTCTTTCACTCAAAGATGAGTAAAAAACAAATTTTCTTAGCTCCACTCAGTCAGCACATTACTCCACATTTCTTCAAATCACCATTACTCATTTCTCTCTTTTGTAGTCAGCATACAGATATGTCAAAAAGAAAACAAGGAAGTTTACTTGCAAATTTCCCCCAAACCCTCCCACTCATCCGCCAATAAAAAAAAGTAAGTTTCCCTCAAAGCCATGGCATAGTTCACACCCTGTTTTGGTCCACTGGTACGTATAAATAAGTCGAGCCTGTCAGTTTCAAAGCATCTTCAGTGAATGCAATACATGTATCTAATCTTCATTTGTAAGAAATTTGTTTCAATATACAGTATAATAAATATTTGGCTACAAATGTACTTTACTGCAACCCCAGCATTATTCCCACTTCTTTTCCATCATATTCTATCACATATCAATGACATATATCAGCTGTCATCCATACACCTGTGGTTAAACCTTTGTTAGAGCGTTTAACTTTCACTCTTTGGTTTTCTCACTTTTGCTTAATTCTCAAAGGACTGATGGCAGAAAACAGCACTTAGGACTCTTTAAAAAGCTTCCAGATATAGTGGAAATGTAAACTTTGTCCAAAGGTGCACTGCTTGACTGGCCCTCAAGAAAGCATATCTGAAGAAATTTCATAGAATGGGCCATAGTTGGAGATGGTCTTGAGATTGTCAGTTTGCATTGTAGCAGATTTACTCCTCTTTTAAGCTTGGCCCTGGATGGAGAAGCTAATGTTTGTGAAGTCCAGTTTTAAACAGGGGTGAGATGAGATTACAGCAGGGATTGGATCTTTTCAACATACTGTACCTATAGTTAATGATTGCAGTTGTTTATTTTTTTTTTGTTTTTGCAACTGACTGATGAATAAATGCAGGTTGCATTAATTGATTTAGTACAGACTTTAATCTGAATATGTTTGCATTCAATGAAAATGAGTGAAACAATGCGGTCAGGAGTTGGAATGTTCTGGTCCAATTCAAGTTCATATTTCTGAAGATCTTAAAAAGAGGCTTTTTTGTGCTTTGTTATCTGAGCCAGGGATAGACCGCTAACCACTGCATCTCCCTTGAGACTGTGGATCCTCTGACCTGCGCTTACAGCACAAAAAGATGCTGAAGACAAATGTTCATTGTCCCATCACTTCATGAGAACAATGCAACCTTATAGGCATTGTTTTATGGGTTATCCATAAAAATACATCCATTAGTTGAAGGTCCATCCTCAAAAGGAAAGATTCATTGTTCAAGTCCAAGAAGACAGTCCAAGATGAGTTCAATGAGAGTTTAGAGGAAATGAGGCCATTGGCATCAGCAGATCACAGATTCAAATCTGCAAAGTCTGCCATCCATGGTCCAAACTGAATTACACTAAATGGATCATGATAGTTGTTGCCATGAGCAAAAGTTGACTTTTCCACTGCATCAAATGCATCTGTTTTCTTCTGGCCAACTGTACTGGATTTGAGAAAATCTGTTGGAACAATAAGCCACAGAGTCGAGGCAATCATGCCTTCACTCTCATTTCTTAAGGAGCAAGATCTTTAAGAGATAACCCCACTGCCTTTACTGTCCTCCAGCAGAGCAGCAATCACAACTCACACTGGGAATGTGGCAACTTAATGGTG
The DNA here is from genome assembly GCF_963924715.1 of Thunnus thynnus. Lineage (NCBI taxonomy): Eukaryota > Metazoa > Chordata > Actinopteri > Scombriformes > Scombridae > Thunnus > Thunnus thynnus. The sequence goes on from NC_089529.1 coordinate 2,418,882, forward strand.
GTGTTGGCCATGGCATCTGGGCCTATGGTGACTTATGGTAGACGTCACTATTGTTAGTCAATATATGTGAGCATGGTAGACAGTCGTATCACTTCCAGGTGTTGACAGTTCTTGTGAAAGGATACAATAACCTCATAAACTACTGCTGTACTTTGGCAGAAAGGTTCATATATTATTGATTTTTACTGTGCGATACTGATTTGGCATCTCATTATCGCGTTCTGTTGTATCCTCACACAGCAGCTGTAAGAATTAACAGGGAGGTAAGGGAGTGATATCCGCTGACTCGTTGAAAGGCGGTGATGCATTGCGTCTCTGGAGGATTTTGGCTTGGTGCTTTATGTGGGTAAACATAACATTAGTTTATTCATTAGCAACCATCAACTCCCACTGGAGCTATGATTGTTGTTGTGAATTCCAGAGTTTTGTTCTTGTTTTTCCGGAGACAAAGGCTCAAAAGTTTTATGAGTCACTGTCAAACACATAGCATGTGCTGGCACTGTGAATTAGTCTGACCAAGGACTTTTAGGTCATTCAGTTCTGGTCCTTGGCCTGATTATGGTGTGAAGCATTGGATGGAGCTCACTAAGCCCGCAGTTTACGGCCCTCTGCAGAAAGGGATGGGGGCTGGTCAATCTGTGGAAGTATAGGTAAGTATAAGTGTCAGTGCAGCGCTCTTCTTTTGGTGCATATTCCCTAAACATTTATCTACCTCATGTTGCACTGGCTATACAGTCATTGATAAGCTGGTGCCAGACACTATGCACTGTGGATACTCCTGCAAGGCCATGAAGGTGTCAGTATGCTCCAACCCAAGTGCTTGTCAGATGGTCTAACAGCATCTCTCCTTACATCTTCACAACATCAGAACTAGCAGGCTGCATCTGACAATTTCTGTAACTTTCTGAAACTGGCAATGCAACACACTTGCCCACTTCACATAGCAACTGGCCAGCTGCACAGAGGTGCAAAAAGAAACCATGATTTGAATTTCTCTCTATTTGTATTTCCATTTCTGTCACTTACTGAATGTATAGACAAGTGGCACGCTATGAATGCCTTCCAGGAAAAACAGTTGGTAGATATGCACCTATGGTTATAGCGTTTGGACCCTCTCTATGATGCCTAGATTTTCACTCCACCTTCGAATGTGGCCATTTGGCTCCAGCAACACTTTTAGGATAAAGAGCAACTTTATTATTAGACCAACACTTTTTGGCTCATGGTCTTCCTAATTGTCACTATAAACATATTACAATGTGGCCATGAACACCTTTGCCTTTGGACATAGTCGGACAACATGCATACCTCTGCCTTAATTTTCCTGCCACATCATAGTTGTGGTCATTGTTTGAAAGTTGATTATCATTACCTTATACATCCATGGGCAGTAAGGCAGAGATCACATCACTCTCCATGCCTCAAAACATTCATGTGATGAGTGTGGCAAAGGAACAGTGAGAGAAAATTGTGAGTGGTTCATATTTACCAAGAAAAAAAAAACGATGATCTATTTGATGGCACCACAGTCTAGTGAAACTGACACATAAATGGCAGCATGAAGTTTAAGTGGTCCTGTTTTTCCATTTCAGTGCTCAGATGTTCTAGCTGAGAGTATAAGGAAGTACATATAATGCCTAATTAGGAAAAAAAACCTGCTCATTTGCCTTTTCTCTTGAACAGCCCAATCAATAGCCTATGAAATGAACTGAGGATGTTTATCCTATTTCAATATGATCATGGACCGGATTGGACAATTGCACCTGAAAGAGGTTTTACAGGAGAATGAGCAGTCTCCTCACCCTTTTGTAATTTTTAGTCCTAATTAGACAAATAGTAAATTAGTGACTTGTAAAGGTCTGACAGAATTGACTGCTGGGCCAGAGGGGGTGACCCGAGTGTTTCCGAGGCATGAGACTGAACCACTTAGCTATCTGGGAACCATCGCTGTGAAATCTCATTAACTGGATCCAACAGCTGGGTTTGTAAGCTGCCTTTACTTCCTGGCTCTGATGTGAACAACAGAGCTGTTTTCTCCTCAGACCTCCTAAAGGTGCAATCTATTATAATTGTCTGTAAATACATACTCAGCTGGGAGGAGTTTGAGAAAGCTGAGTCATCCAGTCAGTCAGTTATTACTGTGCACAACACTTGGCTGAAAACTAGACTTTCGATATATCTTTATATATTTGCTGTATGTAACATTAATATATTTACATAACTTTCATATCTTCATTGTGTTGAGCATTTTGTTTGAGTTGAAGACATCTGTATTTCAAAAAAAACAAAACAAAACTTTTTTATACTACTTTTATGAAAATGTCATTTAATAGTGTCTTGATGGAGAATTTATTTTTCTCCTCTTTCATTTTTTTTTCCTGGTGGAATATTTATGTTGGTGCCCAATGTAATAATTGCCTCTTGTAGTAGGAGTGACATTCTAAAAGAGACAAAAAATGTACTGACTACAGACGATATTTCTGTTTTATGTAGGAGAGGTGTCAATATGGCATAGACCCTCTCTTGTTTATAACGCTTGATAAATGTGGACTACAAGCTGCAATTATAGAGGGTAGAGGGTGCCTTGGTGACTTATCACCCTAGGGTGCAAGCATTTGTTACATCGACGGTTCAAATCAGGTTTCTTTGCATCTCTCCGGCATCTTTCATGTTTTTCAATGGTGTGTTTTCCAATAAAGCAAAGACCTTAAAACTAATCTTTTATAGAGACAGTTCAGATCACAAATTCTGATCTCTGCTGTGCATCTGTGCCCTGCAAGATAGCTGCGGAAGTGTGTGTGTGTATGTGTATGTGTGTGTGTATGTGTGCCGCATGTGGCTACACTTCCTCTAAGTCTGAATTTTTAGAGCAACACCAAACTGATTGAGAATCTTTATATAAAACAAGCCATTTCTCTGACAGCCTGGCAGCCTCATTCAGAGGCATTCTTTATTCCATGCTCATTTCAGCACTCTTCATGATCAAAATAGATGCAGTGATGGGCTTCTTATATTTATTTATCTGTTTAAAATCCATATCTGAGAAAGTACATTGAAATTCATAGTGAAGATCTTTTTTTTGTTGTTGTTGTTGTTGTTTTGTTTTTTTTAGCAGGCACCAACAAAACTACAATTCAGGAATGTCTATTGGCTTTTAGTTTAGTTTGGGATAAAAATGTAAATAGACTAGCTTCAGCTTGAAGAACTGCCGTTTTGATTTTCCTCATGCAAGATAAAAGGCAAGTGACTTTTTTTGTTTTGTTTTCTGTGTTTCGGTTGTGTTTTTCTCTCAGATGGTTGACTTTCAATGTGCTGATTTACGCTATTTTTTTAGTTACCTTTCTCTTAACAGTTTCATCTCCAGGATTCAACTGAGGGCTTGATAAGAAAGCCTGGTAAGAATACACAGAGGCACACTGCACAGTTGTCACCCTGACTCAGAGAGAGAGAAAACAGCAGATCAGAGCAGAAAATGTCCCAGTACTTGTAGTCCAAACTTCTGTTCCAGTATCTCCCAGCTGCAGAACAACTCTGCTCCAGCCCGGGGCCATTCAGTGTGTGCCCAGCTATTGCAAGCACTCCAGGGTGTTAAAAAGAGTGAATTAAATAAATAAAGATCCTGTGTGTGTTTGTGTGTGCGTATTTGTGTGTGTGTGTGCATAAAGATTGATGATTTCAGGCTGAGGCCGGGGCTCTCACACAGCCATGACCCAGCTCCCCCTCACCTTTGATAGATAGATGGCTTTAGGGGCTTGTGGCGGATCAGAAGTGATCCTCGGTATCTCCCACAGACCGCACAACCTGACTGCAAAGTTTGTCAACCCAGGCGGCCGGCTGACGCCCTGGTGCATTAAGACGGCCAGAATGAACATGCACATGATTGAATTTGGCCTAGGAGCAATAAAAGTTTTCCAGATTTGCACTGGCCTGGTAGCTTGGAAATATTCATTTGAAGTTGGAATTGATGGAGTTGGTATTTGTAGATTGGTGCCTTTTTGACCCTGTTAAAGGTGAAAGACAGAAAGCTGTAATTTCATCCCATATCAATGTAATTTCAGATGTTCTCGTGTTGCACCTGATTTAGCTTTAGTCTCAGTCATTTGATGAAAATGTGTGTTTGTTTCATTTTAGTCATTTGATTATATTTAATTTTAATTTTTTTAATTATTTTGTCTTCTATGCATTCTCAGGCTGCATCTGTCGCCCTCTTTGATGTGTACAGTTACCATGGTTACAAGTGCAGTTCTCGTCTATTGCAGCGTTAGCAGAAAAGACACTGTTTACCTTTTTATAGCAGACTGCAATGATTCACACACATACACACCCATGTCCATGTCACTGTGCTCTACAGTTATACAACAAACAGACTCTCGTTACTCGTTGTCTTTCTCAAACAGTGTCTGAATAGAGCACACTGTTGTTTTTTTTCACTTGTCATTATTGCAGCTGCTTGTGCTTTCCTCTTCAGAGCAGCTGATTGGTCATTTACTCACTGCTTCAGCAAAATACTGTTCACTGTCTGTTGGATAACATTAACACAGTAGCTGATATTCTTTTAGTGACCATCTAGACCTTCCTACTACCTATAAACATAAAAGATAGCCGACTGTTAGTAACATTAACGTTACATCCACTGCCCATGATGATGTTCTGCTAAAATTAGCTTTACTTTCTTTTATAAATCTTGTGTGTTGCTCCGCTCTTTTATGTAGGTTGATGGAACTGTTGCTGTTTTGTCTCATTTTCAGTGGGACATTAGTTGAATTTAGTCCATGAATCTTTTTAGTCCTGAATCTTTTTCCTTTCAAGAACTCAGTAGCTAGCTGGTTACATTAATATTAGCTAACATTAGTGACAGAGACATACTAACGTTATGAAATGCAAGATACCGCTTATTAGTGCATTAAATGCGATTCCTCAGATGCACGCATGTTGTTTAGTAAGACTTTTCATTAAGACAGTAATTTATTCATTCGTTCACCTTTCACGTTATTGTTCGGTTAATTTGTTGCCGAAGATAGTAATATCTTTCCTCATAATTTGTGTTGATTAAATTGACACTGGTTCATTGTTCTTACAGGATGACCCTTAATTATTTTGGTAACCCCCTGTTCTTTCATGTATCTCCACCGACTAGTCAAAATCATCTTCATCATTACTTTCATGCACCAAAATGTACCAGGATTTCCCTAAACTTTGCTGTGGATATTCATGCTCCCTAGAGAATGAATCCTACCAGTAGGACTTTGAGAATAGCAACATTATTAATATGTTGTTCCCCTTGTTGAATTTAACTCCCTTGTTAATTCTTGTTAAAACTTGGTTTTGTCATTTGCCTGTATAAAAGACTACAAGGCAAACTGAATATGTCTATGAATTTTATGTAAATCTGCAAAGTGTACTGAATAATGTTGCCGTCATTTTCTGCATTGATAATCATCAATACCTACATTACAAGTTGATTCAAAGATTTTATCGAGCACAGATGAAAAGATGCCAACTAAGAATCACTGAAAATCCCTTACCAACTGATGTTACGTGCTCAAATATAAGATGCTACTTAAATGCATACAGTGTGGGGATGTCCTTTTGGGTTCAAGTTGCCTTCATCCACTGCCTCCATGTCAAGCTATATAAAATAGCATTTGAACTGTCAAAATTGGCTAAACATTGGAAGCTGGAGGGAGAAAAGGCAAAATGGGTGCAACTAAAAATGACTATGACAGCACTATTTAAACCATTGCAGGTCTTATCTAAAAAATTAGACAAAATTTCAGGGATGCAGGACATCAATCCTACATTCGACCACTCCAGTAATGTATGGCATATCAACCTGTTCGCACCCCAGATTGTCAAATACCGACACTTTGTCACTTCCGTCTGGCCTCTCATGCAGATGCACAAGGCACCCTTTGACGTCTGTATAGCAACGTACCAGCTTTTCAACTAAATCCAATGTAGATCCATCTGCAGCAATATTACACACTCAGAGCAACTGGTGTGGTCTGGCTAGGTTTAGGCACAAAAACCACTTGGTTAGGTTTAGGGAAAGATCATGGCTTGGGTAAAAACGATTGTCATAGCAACAGTAAACACCATGACAAAAAGGTGTCCTGAATCACGGTTGGAGGGTGGAATGGAGACTTTAAGGGGTATATATATGCTGATTTAATCGCAAACAATCACATATATAAATATTTGCTTGGAAAAGCCACCAGTGAAGATATTTTAACTCAAAAACATTACATTATTTTGGCACATGAGTAAAGCAATATCTACAGGTGGCATTAGTAATCAATATTGTTTTATTTCCAAATACATAATATAAGCCCATCAGCTAGCCTAAAATGTGGCCAGAACAGTTTTTTAAAATAATTAAACATATGCCTATCACTTAGCCTGTGTTGCCAACGATCCATGATATCCAGTGTTATGCAGCAATGCTGATTATATGGCAAAAGTCGTTTTCTCTGAGCTTCAGTTTGAAAATATGGTGAAAGTGCAAACTCAGCTCTCAGGTACCAAGCTTTTTAATGAACTGTCACGACATTGCTGACTAATGTGGCTTTTTGTTTGGGACTTGGAGGGAGTGATTTTAGAGCTTTTTAAACTGTGTGCTTTTGTTTGTTGCACTTGCTTGATTGATCTGAAATTTGGACATGTTCGTCTGCCAAATGAGCAGTTTCAGAGATGTTGGTCGCTGCAGGCAATCCAGGGTTTAGTCAGGTTTAATCCATCCCTCACACAATCAAACACGAGTTACTATTACCAAACAAAACATGCTTCAACAAAACAACCCCACCACTATCCATCTGCTGCCGTTCTGTGTTTCTACTAGTGGAAGATGGCAGCCTTACACACATATTTAGCAGGAAAAAAGCCATCAGCAGTTGTTATGTGCAGCAGGGACCAGGAGAGGCGGCACAGAAAGCTGCTGGGGCCGGGAGAAAACGGAGCTGCTGCCTGCTGCAGGGACGGCTAGTGGCAGCTGGCTTCATCTCTTGCTGCATTCACTTGCACTCGGACATCAGTTTCACATTTTTCAAATTTTCCGACCAGCCACAAGTTTTCATATATATATTTTTGTATTAGATTGTCCAAAACCAGGGTGGCAGCTGGGTTGCAAGGCATTTTTAGGGGTGGCAGCTGCCACCCCATTACACCCCATGCCACCCCTGTTGAAAGTCTCACACAGATGCTAAAAGGTGCCTTGTGCGTTGTTATCAGATGCTGAAGGGCGTATCAAAGCACTGGTATGTGATGCTCTAGGAATGAGAACAAGCTGGGCATATGGCACACAAAAAATGACGAAGGAATCTCCCTATATGCAGAGATATGCGTCTGTATGGAATAATCCTGAGATTTGTGTGGGAAAGAAGTCTATTTATTAGGAAAAATGGGTAAGAGAGGGAATGCATACTTTGGGAGATCTTGATGAATTATATCTTTTATTTGATGAGATGTGTGCTCAGTATAATTTGAATTGTAAGGATGTTTGGTGATACATGTAAACATATACACATCTAAAGCTGTGTAACCAAAGTGTATGGCATTGAGATGCACAAAGGAACAAATGCGACTGAGGAGCTTTTTCCAGACCCTAACATCAAGCAAACAGCTTCAGTATGTTGTAAAATGTGATGCAAAGTGAATAGTGTTATTTGTGACAGCTTGAGAATTGTATGGCAAAATGACTTGAAATGTGAAAGAGATAAGGAGACACGATCACATATTGTATTAAATAATGGGAGGAATGTAACATAAGCTAGGGGAAGAGGTATCCTATTTAAAGTTTTGTACAGAGTTTACTACACACAGATGGGACTGAGCCAGGAGAAGATGTGCTGGAGGTGTAGAGGGGAACAAGGCTCCCTTCTTCATGCACTGTGGGACCTTCCTGTCATACAGCCATTGTGGGGCAGGGCCCTTCAGTGTATAGAGGATAGTCAGGAATCCAATATCAAGGACTCTAAGACTACGCCTGATATGTGACAGATCACAGGCAGCAGGGTTGAACAATTTAATTAGAATTAGAATTTAAAATTGTATGCATGGGAATTGTTTCAATGCTGAGATTAACCCTCAAATGATTCAGAGCAGCTTGATTCTCTAATAAAGATTACATCCTATGAAATAATGCTGGTAAAAAGACATATAAAGATATAATCAGTAGGGTGACAGTTTTATAAAACAATCTCATGATACACACATAATGAATTGGGTTTTGCTGCTTTTTGCATCTTAAATTTGTGTTTCCTTGTGTTACATTGGCTATTATGTGTATTTCTTACAATGTTCACTGTAAATATAGAGTATACAAACATAATGTATGAGTGCATGTATAAGTGTATGTCTATGTCAGTATATGGGTATGCATATGATATGTACATATACTTTCTGTTCTTTTCCTGTGCTATTTTTTAGAGGGTAACACAAGTACAGTATGTTATATCATCCACGCGTACATTTATTATTATTATTGTTGTCAAGGTTATTAAGTATAATTATTAAATTATTGAATAATTAATCATTTGTACTTATTCTTGTCACTTAAGCTTTGTATATATATTTTTTTGTTTTTAGAAAGTAGGATGTATAATGGAAATAGTGAGTAACTTGACAATAAAGATTGGTCAGTGCTATTCCATCTGGTAATTTACATGCAACACTGTAAATTAATTATTAAATACTGAAATATGGGTTTAATGAAAATATGGGTAATGGGATTAATGTTTTTTTCTTATTGACGTTGTTTTTTGTTTGTTTTTTTCTTTTTAAAAAGGGGTTTTTCTAATTCTTATTCAAAATCTTGTTAAAGAGATGCTTTATACCATTTAGGTACCAGCTAATTTCCTTCTGCTGTCCGTGGGCGGATCGACACAAACACTTAAAAATATAATTTTTAATAAGTTTAAATAGTTTATATAATAGAATCCTCATCAGTGTTTTACAGACCAAGCCTATGCTATTTAACCAGATCAACTAATTGGATTTTGTTGTCAACTGTTCTTTTTATTGGATTTGTCCAGCACTCAAAGGGAGTGTATTCCTTTTTTTTCTTCTTCTCTCTTTTTTTCTGTAGTGTGCAGTAGCAGAAACACAAGCATGATTCATCTTTTCACATTCGCTCACATATAATACATCCTCTATAGCTTTAACTCACATACTGTATCCTTCACTTACACGGTTGCTTCTCCTATAGTACGAACAGAGATACAAAAGGACTTGTGGCCTGAGAGATTAGTAGCAGCCATGGTTTTCGTTTTTTCTTTGTATGCTCAAAAATATGCATGCTATTGACGGGTCAAATCTAAACCGTACTGTCACAACAGATTCTCTTCGCTGGCAAACCTCTTCAATAGAAATAAAGCTGCCTTATTGCAGTGCCGTAATACATAGAACCTAGAGGTACTGTATTTCTATGATTCTTTTTTCTGCTCACCCCTTTTATGTTTGTTTCCTTCAAAGAGGATGATGGATCAAAGGAGGCCTGGCACATTAAGAAATTCCTTATGCCGAAGGCTGATAATCAGTGGAAAATAACTATCTATATATTTACCTCACACAGCGGCACTAACAGAGGCACAGTGTAAGAGTCAAGCTGCAGTGCAGCAGCAGTCAGCTGCCCTCCTTCATTGTCTTCTCGGACATCTTTTAAATAGGGTTTCTTCTCAATATTTGTAACAACAGCTTTGTTACTTCTTTTTTTAAAATATTTCAGTCTGAAAACCTTTCCTTCAAGACAACATTGGTAACAGCAACCACATCTCCATCTGCACTTCCACTCTCTCTTTGGTTATGTGTTCTTTTCTGTCTGTTTACAGCTCCTATCTGCCATTCCGCTTCTAACCCCCCTCCTCCCCCCAATTCTCGGACTCATCAATTTAAATCCAACCTCACCACATCCCTTTGCTCCCTCTCCTTAAATGCCTATATCCCTCAAGCATCTGCTCTCCTGTCTTTTTCCCCCCCTCCTAAGTTGTTCCTCTTGCCCTGCACACAAATATATTTCTCTCTTCCCATTTTCTACCCCATTTTCTTTGCCCTTGAGTTTGAGGATGGCATTTCGGGGACACAGAAAGGGTACATTATCTGCTGCCGGCCTCTCCTGAGACTTCCTGGCTCTCTTTGCTTTCTTCTCCTGATTCTTCTCCTGTGTGGTCTCCCAGATGTCCTGCCATGTCACTTTGATGGCAGTGCAGGACACAGTACTATCTCAGCAACGACCCGGTCACAAACCCAGCAGTCCTCTTTAAAAAAGACGCAAAAATTAGAAAAGCAACTCACTTGTTGAACTTGAAGAAATACATTTGTACATGATTTATGTGTGAACACATGCCCATTAAAATGAAGGAATGCTATAATAAGGTGTTCTTTGGGTATTTTCTGGAGCTTGGGTAGTGCTGCATAGTTTGCACTGAAGTGTCCTGTGAACTCTTTGTTTCTACTGAGACAACATTTGTTCTCTCTTTAGTACACATAAAGAGGAACTTCATTCTATGGACACAGTGTGTGCTGTTTTCAGTGGCTTCACTTGCACACTTGGCTGACTGGTGGTGAAAATGATGGGATGAGTACAGGAAAGCAGCAGTAACACATGAAGAGGCTCAGTAGTGGACAGTCCAGCATCATAAGACTGATTAATTACTTGGTAATGCTATATTTTACAGGTCCCTTAATTTTATACTGATTTCCTTGAAGTTATTTGAGTAATTTGCAGGTATTTAACAGCTAATTTTTAGGACATTTGTTACAAATTATAAGAAAAAAAATGAAAAGTTGGTGAGTACCCACTCATTATAGGTTATCTGGTTTCATAAGTAGATGTTATTTTTCTATTTTTTTTTTTAATAACAACAGAAAATTTTCAGTGTGTAGTTTTATGTGCTAAACCTAACATTAGCATATTACGTTTTTTAAATAATGTTCTAAAAGTAACTGCTGTGTAACTGTTAATCCTTATGACATTATTTTGAAAGGGATATGTCATTTGGTAGTATGTGAGAAATGTGCTCCTTATACAGGTTTTAAGAAACAACTTAATATGCTAATATGTAGTTTGACACACAAAACAACACACTGGAAACTAAGTATTTTCTTTCAGTTATTTACCAAGTAAGCGAACTTAACAAATGTTGTTTCTTATTGTTTTATGTTTATGCTTATTGTTTCTTTTGTTCTTCTTGTACAAAATTGCACCACGTTCTCTGTGAAATAACTGTTGAATACCTGCAAATTACACAGAATTTCCAGGAAATTGGTATAAAATGAAAGGACCTGTAAAATAAAGCGTTGCCATTTAGTTTATATATAAGGCAGGGTAATTTGCCTAAAAACCCTGGCACTGGCTGCAACATACATTTAAATGAATGATGGTGCAGGTGAGCTTATTTAAATGAGAGCAGGGAGTCCCTGGTGGCCCTGGTGGTGCGGTGGTGGTGAAGCGGAGGTGGAGGAGGATTGTGTGCACTGAAAGACAACAATAGGATGTTGATGGGGTGTATTTTTGACAAAGAGGTCATGAGATATTTTTCTTGAGTGGCCTCAGGAAAAAATGCAAATGAGATTGGTTAAATGATTTGGGTGTAACCATGGTGAGAGAATTCTATTGACTGGTTTGGGACTGCATGCAGGAGTGTACTGGGTTATTAACGGTTATGGAGACATAATAGCTTGGTGATGTAAAACAAGGCCACCTTGAAACACAGAGGATTTTCAGACAGTTTGGTTGAAAATAATAATTAAAAATTAATAATTTCTCCAGGCTTCAAATGAACACTGGGGTCACCAGCTTATTAAAATAATCTTCAAGTGTCATGTAGATGAAGATAGTGTACAGTCATGTGTATTTAACCGATGATGAAACACTGAATAATAATAATTTAATTGTCATTTTTCACTATTTATGGCTATTATATTGTAAACTGTAAACACGAAGGTGAACTGAAAAAATCTGGTTGTGACATTATTGTTCCTGAGCTGTAGCTCACATTAGCTTCTTAAAATCCCATGTTTTCTTCTGTTGGCAGAATCAATCTTGGGTATGCTGTCTCATTAATATTATTACTACCTCCTGAGGTAATGCATCTGTGTATACTGTATATTTGTCAATAGTACTGTTCATATAACTCTTTTTTCAAAAATGGAAGTAAAACTTACAAGGTATGGTGGTTGGGTTTGGGTCCAATAGCATTATAGCACTGAATCCAAATCTTTTCAAATCCCTAACTGAATCTATTCAGGTTAAGCTTTCAATTTGTGCAGCAAAAGTTATAAATGACTAAAACTCTAAGATTCAAAGATTCAAGATCTGTAGTCATCACTTGTTGGCTGAGAAGTCTGGTATTCATTATGTTCACAACCTGTTGCTACAACCTCAAAATGCAGCATAAAATATGAAAGGTTGATAAAAACATCTATCTGCACGATTTTTAATTGAGACATTTCAACTGAAATTAAGATGACTTGATTAGTTTGATGATTTCAGAAGAGAAGACTCACCATGCTCTCTGTTAGTATTGCTGGATTGCAAAAGCCCAGCAATGGTGTTTCACACACTGGCTTAAAGAGAGTCATTTTGGCCTTTGGGCACATTACTCACAGAATAACTGTTAATCAGCCACAGCTGATATAATGTGCTGCAAGTTATGTTTATCATGTCATCCAACAAAATTAACAGACAGTTACAGAAAAAAAAAGAGAAGCCTAGAACCTGAATGTTTTGTAAATTGTGCTTTGCCAATAGAAATGCAGAAGAGATAGGGTTTTGTTAAGAGACTGGTCTGCCATGGAACCGTAGCCTGTATGAAGGATTGATGTAGCGAAGTGTGACGTCACCCGTTGGTTTTCATTGGAGCTGGTTTGAAGCTTTTGGTTGGTGCCATCTTTTCTGTTTGAAGCCAGGAGCTTCCAAATAAGACGTGCAGGGTGTTGCCTCTCACGCTCTGGAAACGCACCTTGCTACCTCATAACCAACTAATGCTAGCTTACTGGGAACACTGAGTGCTGCACACTTGTGCTAACGTTAGCTACTTTAGCTAAATTGTGCTAACATGGCAGGTATCATAATCAAGTAACATTAAACTTAGTGAAATATTGCAACAATAGTCTGACTCAGCGCAAGTCCCGGGGAGAACAGCAGGTGAGCCAACTGTCAATCACAGCTGTCAATCAACGCCCACATGGCAGACATCAAAGCTACGATAAGTCTTCAAAACTTATTAACAAAATGACCACCAGCACATTAGAGGGCCTGACTTTAGAGATTGAGACTATAATAACTCTGAAAAACTTAATGACTTAGTATTTCTAGAGAAAAGTTGAGGCTTTTTGAATGGGAGTCAGTTGGAGCATCTAGTGGCCGTCGGTGTTATTACACTTAAATGTACTTTGTATTAGCTTCAACTTCAAGCCATTTGTGTGGAATTTAGTGAATTAGGGTATTTTGCCAACCTGGCATTGGATGTACCATGAACCATGTTACATATTCTCACCTGACAATCCTGACATATATTCTATCTTAAACAATTTAGTTACTAGATGACAGGTTAAACAAACACTTCACTCATTAAATATGTAGCATTTGATATTTTACAGTGTAGCAGATCTGCACATTTTCCTCAAGGCTTCATATTATGTTTCAGAAAAGTGTAATAAATTATTCGGATGTTAGCAGAGATGCAGTGCTGCGCCTCAACTATAAAACACTGCAGGTATACTTAAGCAATATTACACGAAAGGGTGTGCTTTACCATCAGTGTTGGCACAACAGTGATGCGGTCAGGAATGAGGTGCTTGCGCTGAGTTCCGTAAGCATCACTGAAATGCCAACAATAAAGGTAAAGCACACCCTTGAGTGTAATATTGCAATTGTACAACATTTACCAACAAAATAAAAGATATAAACAAAATGTATTCATATTGTGAGGCAGTTTGCTCGAAAAATAAAAAAAACTTCTTGCTTGTTATCGCCGTTTCCATGGAAATACATGGGGTCTGACTAAAACCAGGAAAACAATCACTCATGTCAGTAGAATCCTATGTAATGAAACATATGTTTACTACTCCAGGAAGTAGGTCGAACCTTAGTAACGACCTAGCAACAGAGACGATTTCTAGTCCCTGCTGACTCAGCCAGCCAAGTTGATGCTAATGCTTCCTGGAGATCGCAGCATTTCCCAAACTGAATAAATACCTCACATATAAACACAAAACTGCTTTGCTAGCTCAATCTCATTGTAACTAAGATGTTCACTGAAAAAAAAATAATTTTTTTTCAAATCAACCACCAGTCGTCTGCCTGTAGTTCTTAGCGTGACGTCATGGTCTGTAGTTCTAATGCATGGTGGAGTGATATTTTTAGTGATGAGGCTTTTTTTATTTGAGCACAGCTAGATGTGCTGTCATGCTGATTTGAGCACATTATAAATGTCTAGTTGACCAATCAGATTGCTTTGTCGGAACTACGTGTTGTATAATAAAATATAACAATTCTTTGAATATCAGCAATGACATGATTACCTATACAGGCATCCACACGTGCATGTATCAGACACAACCTCATTAATTATTAATTGTAGGCATGTTTCTGGTGTCCTTTGTTACAGCTATTATTGTCATTTTATTTTCTTTTTATTTATGTTTTTAATTTTGGGACCATTAACTATAGAGAATCATTGATTTCATACATCAGTCTGGAGGACAACTGCTCACACTAATGTGAAGCTACCTGCCATAAAACTGATGCTTGATGTGAGTGCTTTGAGATTGTGCGTCAGCTGGCAGCCTTGTCTTGATTAACTCTCCTCAGAGGATTACAGTACTGGTATAACTGACACTACAGTCTCTATTGGTGGAATGTAGTATCCTCCTCAGAGAGAGAGCAAAGCAGAAAAAGAACAAGAGGCACAGAAATGGAACAGACTGGAACCTGCATACCTATAGTATATGAGTTCTCCTGATAGTCCTCATCAGGTGATCATTGTGTCAGTGAGGACTCCTCTCCATAACAACTGTCCCAGGTGCAATTCAGTAATGTACCCGAATCCAGTAAAGTGAATCCATGTGTAATTTATTACTGTCACCTTGCAACATCTTGGGAGGAGGCTTGAAGTCAATTATGTCTTTTGTTCTTTATGTTGAGTGCTGTATTAAGTGTCTCTGTCAAGCGTGTCAAATTGATACAAGAAAAAGTACCGGTGCTGGTATTTTCCCCCATACATATTCTCATATCTCAAATGTAGTCCTGGTGTGCTCACAGGCTTGAGAGAAACACAAAAAAACAAAGCAGAATATGAAAGTTCTGACAGACAAGAGATAATGAGCTAAAGAAAGCACTGATCACAAGTATTCTAACATCCTCAGAAAAATGTCAGTAAGCTCGAGAACCGGTGTTTGTAAGTGCTAAAAGAAACAATAGATAAGTGTCAGAGAAAGACACAGAAGTGGGCACATGTCATGATATTTACATGAATTTTGCCTGTTATACCAGATGAGGTTGCTTCAAGAATTAACAGGATTTGTCTCCATTCCTGCTGCTGCTGAACTTTGATGTTTAATTTCTGTTTTGATGTTTATTATTGTTCTTTAGTTAATACTTCTTTTTTTCAAATACTGTATCTGAATAATTTTGACTGCAATGCAAAAGCAAACATAAATGTGAATACCTTGATGACTTATAATTTAAGCAAATCTGCAAAAGTTTGTATCTGCCACTGCAATTAACACCTCAGTGCACTAGTGTGAATATTACTTCCCCACAGTCAATGCAAGGGACAGAGTGCGGAAATGAGAGTTGAGGCCACAGCTGTTAACTCATCGCATTTACTCTGAATGACCATCTCCACTTTCTCCCACTTGTTGTATGTGTGATCTTTCACAGGGGACCTGGCATCAGATGATGAGTACCTGGAAATCCCATCTATCTCCAGACAGAGAGCAGGGACTTACGAATGCACAGCTGTCAACGATATCGACACAGATGTCCAGACCATAGACATCACCGTCAACTGTGAGTCCACTGCTTTGGCTGAAGAATTTAAACATTTAGTTTACTATTAAATAGTGCTGAAATGTTTAGCCAATTAATTAGGGGTGCAATGGATCACAAAACTTATGGTTCAGATAAGATTATTCGATCATTTATCGGATCAGCAAAGAAAAACCAACAACAACAAAATATATATATATATATATATATATATATATATATATATATAACTTTACTTTCCATTTATCCTGTAAAACACTTACAGCATGAAACTTTTGTCCATGGTCTTAAATGAAAGCAACATTCAAGATGTCCAATGTTTAAATAAAATCTTAAATATATAAAATATTCAATACTTAATTGTTAAATTAAAGTGCAAAATGAGGCCTGATACCTTCTTCCTTTAAACATAGTAGTCAATGAAACAACAGCCTGTGTCCACGTCATCAAAACTTGATGATAACTTGTGAACACAGGTCGTGTCCTGCAGCTTAATTTGTTGAACAAGCCATTAAACAAACATTCACAGAGGAAAAGTGCACCGCTAACGTCAGTTAGCAGCTAGATAGTTAATTAGCTGCTCAGCTGCAGCACATTAAACATCATGTAAACATACCTGCAGGTGTCACTACGGACCCGTTAAATGCTGGTTTGGTCGTTGCTCTTCAAAATCCCTGTTAGCGACATGCTGTCTGTCCATGACTTGTACTTACAGCAGTTTGTTTACTTTGTCTCCAATGAGACATTGAATTTTGCAGTTAATCTGCGATTCACATGCCTGCCGAACCATGGGGGGCGATCCGTACAGATCACGGATCAACTATGTTGCATTACACCTTTACAATTAATCAATCAATCAACTGACAGAAGAAATGCATCAACAATATATATCAAGCAAAAGTGCCAAATATTTGCTGTATGCAGTGAGTTTTTGTGCTTTGCTTTGTTTTATATAAATAGAAACTTTTTTCATTATGATCTGACATTTCAGTGATTAATTTAAAAAATGGGGATTAATCAGTATTTAAAGTAATATTTACTTGCAGTCTTACTAATAAATAAAATATCCATATTATCAATGGTACATTCATCAATGGACATCCAAATGTCTACCATAGAAAGGCTAACATACCCTCACTAAGCTGCTGATTTTTAGAATTGAAATATTGCAGCCTCAAAATGTGTTTCCTTGTATTTCCTTGATTCAATTAGTTTTAATTTAGGTTAAACATTTTTTTAAGTGCAGTGAAATGAGATAGCTGTTTACAAAGATTTTACTATTTCAGTATACATAATATAATAACTGAGCATCATCTACTTTTGTAATTGTGTAATCTGCCTGTCAAGGAGGAGTACAGAATGAAATTACACTGAAAAAATATATGTTTAGTATGAGCAATAGTTCTTTTAATGTAATATGACACCAAGTTTACTAATCTGAAACAATTTTGATATTCAATTTATCATTTAACTAATTTTTCAGTGCTGAACATTAGTTAACTAGCCTCTCAATTGTAATAATGTGGTGCTTTTCTATTCTGTCTTATAAGATAGTAGATTATTATTATTTCATTATTATATTATATTATTATTATTATTTGATAGTTGATGAGACTGCTGCTCAGACAAAAGAAGACATTATGAAGACGTCACACCGGGTTTTAGGAAATTGCGATGTGATGTCCAAGCAATGAATTAATCAAGAAAATATTCTGATGATAAAAATAATTATTAGTGGAGATATAGTACTAGTAAAAATGTTTATGGCTCAAAGGTCATTTTCCAAGTCCTGCAGAGCTCTGAGCAAAATGTTAGAATTTGGGAACCATGAAGAATGACTGAATAGTTGATTTACATTTAAAAGCTTTGTTCAGACAGCTAAAATCTATTTAATAAGATGCAGCTTTTTTGCTGCAGGCGAAGGAGAATGTTGTATCAAATTAAAACCTGAGCAGTTAATTCCCTTTCACAGTATCCGGACACCATGCAGTTTCACCAGTGTAATAAATATTGTACATCATTTGAACTCATAATATCCGTTCACTTCTGGTCAATGTGTAGATCACAGCTATGCTTGAAAATCATGGACGAAGAGGAGAGAATGCAGTGACCTCTCTCCTCATATCCTTGACTTGTGCTGCCTTGTATTCCTGATCACAGTGCTCTTGTGTGTTGCTGCCTGCTTGTAGATGCTCCAACTGTGTCAGAGGGCAGAGATGTTGGTGTGACCCTGGGCCAAAGAGGAGTGCTGGAGTGTGAGGCTGATGCAGTGCCTGAGGCAGACTTTGAGTGGTATAAAGATGACAGAAGGTAATGGGTTTTACATTTGCACTTTAAGTAGGCAAATGGAAGAAGTGTGTGTGTGTGTGTGTGTGTGTGTGTGTGTGTGGGTGTTTACTGCCATCAGTTCTCATAATTATCGATCAGTTGACAGTCATACAAGCAATATGATTTGTTAATCTATACATACCGCAAATTATTCCTAATAAATCATTAATTAATTATTATGGT